>NC_061514.1:352572892-352734705 GCF_022539505.1 Lolium rigidum | reverse complement strand
TACGCAGTGAATTTGTGTTTGTTATCAAACCGGAG
The DNA here is from genome assembly GCF_022539505.1 of Lolium rigidum. Lineage (NCBI taxonomy): Eukaryota > Viridiplantae > Streptophyta > Magnoliopsida > Poales > Poaceae > Lolium > Lolium rigidum. The sequence goes on along the minus strand of NC_061514.1, from coordinate 352,734,670 downwards.
AGTGGTTCAGAGTAGCGTAGTGAAGAGAGAATATCTATGTATTCAATTATGGTATCATTGTTGAGAGTATCCACTAGTGAAAGTATGATCCCTAGGCCTTGTTTCCAAGCAATGAAACACCGTTTACAACTAGTTCTGCTACATGTGTGATTGCTGCCATTTTTATTTTTAGATTGCAATTACCACTCATAATCATCCATATTACTTGTATTTCACTATCTCTTCGCTGAACTAGTGCACCTATACATCACAAGTGTATTGGGTGTGTTGGGGACACAAGAGACTTCTTGTATCGTAATTACGGGGCTGCTTGAGAGGGATATCTTTGACCTCTACCTCCATGAGTTCGATAAACCTTGGGTGATCCATTTAAGGGAAACCTGTTGTTGTTCTATAAACCTCTGCACTTAGAGGCCCAACACTGTCTACAAGAATAGAAGCGTGCGTAGACATCACCAATACAAGTTGCACGTCAAGCGTGGATTCAAATCTCATGTGCGTGGACATGTAAGGTTAGTCCGGGCCGCTTCATTCTACCCTCCCGCAAGATGCAAAGTACATGAGAGAGTTGAGACAATAAAAGCATCAACGCCCACAAAACCATTGTGTTCTATTCGTACAACAAATTTATGCATAAGATCAGCTCTGATACCACTAATGGGATTATAGCATAGAAAACAAATAATTTTGCCGCAAGAACGAACAAAACCAAGATCCAGTATGGAAAAAATCCAAGATATAATCTACTAGATTGAAGCAACGAGATAGATTAGATTTTTACCCTTGAAGAACGGAAGTGGTAATAAGATCAGATCTCGTGGTTGAAGTAGTCGTACTCTTGCCGAACTCAAAGTTTGTGATGAAGTCCTTCCGGCGCTGCAAGCGGGTAGCACCTCCATACTCGGTGACATGTATGGTGTCGATGAATACCTCCTCGCCCCGTTCCAGCGGGCAGCGGAAGTGCTAGATCCTCTGTGAAATCCTAGCATCACTATGGCATGGTGGTGGTGGTGGTTGATGTCTACGCACGCTTCTATTCCTGTAGACAGTGTTGGGACTCCAAGAGCATAGGTTTGTAGAACAGCAGCAAGTTTCCCTTAAGTGAATCACCCAAGGTTTATCGAACTCGGGGAGGTAGAGGTCAAAGATATCCCTCTCAAGCAACCCTGCAATTAAGATACAAGAAGTCTCTTGTGTCCCCAACACACCTAATACACTTGTCAGATGTATAGGTGCACTAGCTCGGCGAAGAGATAGTGAAATACAAGTAATATGGATGATTATAAGTAGTAATTGCAATCTGAAATAAAAAATGGCAGCAAGCGAACATGTAGCAGAACTTGTTGGAAACGGTGTTTCAATGCTTAGAAACAAGGCCTAGGGATCATACTTTCACTAGTGGACACTCTCAACAATGATCACATAATTGAATAAATAAATGCTACTCTCAAACACTCTCTTGTTGGATAACAAACACCATTCATTGTGTAGGGCTGCAAAAGCACACCTCAAGCCGGAGTAAACAAGCTCCACAATGTCATAAAGGAATCACACACGATGCGCACACTCGTCACCATCACACCGTGGAGAGTGACTCAGCGGTTCATATTAAAGTAACCTCTAGAGTGCATAATAGACAAGAGTAACATCTACATATTCAACTAGATTACAAAGCTCATGATCACATAAAGATCACACCATGGGAGAGAGAGATGAACCACATAGCTACCAGTAGAGCCCTCAGCCTCGGGGGAGAACTACTCCCTCCTCATCATGGGAGACAGCAACGGCGATGAAGATGGCGGTGGTGTCGATGGAGATGACTCCGGGGGCAATTCCCCGTCCCGGCGGCGTGCCGGAACAGAGATTCTGTCCCCCGAAACTTGTCGTCGATGGCGGCGGCGCTGCGGAACTCTTCGTGGAATATGACTTCCGGTACTAGGGTTTTCCGATACGAAGGAATATATAGGCGAAGAGACAGCGTCGGGGGAGCCAGGGGTGGCCTCCCCACACATGGGCGCGGCAGGAGGTGGGGCCGCGCCGCCCTATGGGGTGGCCCCCCTGCTGGCTTCTCCGACTCTTCTTCGATGTTCTGGAACAGTCCGTGGAAAATAGGGCAGTGGGCTTTTGTTTCATCCAATTCCGAGAATATTTCCTGTGTAGAATTTCTAAAACCAAAAACAGCAGAAAACAGGAACTGGCACTTCGGCATCTTGTTAATAGGTTAGTCCCGGAAAATGCATAAAAATGCTATAAAGTATGAATAAAATATGTAGGTATTGTCATAAAACTAGCATGGAACATAAGAAATTATAGATACGTTGGAGACGTATCAGTGGTGGAGGAGGAAAAATCCTGCAAGGCTTCGCCAAGCCGGCACAGGAGGAAGGAGGGAGAGATGGTAGGGTTTGGGAGGGAAAGATGTGGTTGAACCCTGCCCTCTCGCCTATATTTTAAGCAGTGCGTCCAAGTGCTGAGCGGACACGAGGTGGGATGGCCCAATACACGAAAATTAAAGCACGACAACAATTCGTTACCCTCTCGCTCGCGAGTCCTTGCCGAACGATTCTTACTAGTTTTTTGTACCGTTTTCTTCTAATCAAATTCAAAATCTAAACATTTCTAAAACCGAAAAAATTCAAAATCTAAAAAATTTAAAACCAAAAAATTCAAAATTTTAACATATTGAAAATCTGAACAAATTTGAATCTGAACAATATCAAAATCTTAACAAAACCAAATTTTGAACATATTTGAAATTTGAACAATTATAAAATGTATAAATCTAAAGAAGTTCGAAATCTAAACAAAAATAAGCTTTGAAGCAACACGAAATTTGACCAATTTTGAAATTTGAGGGAACCAGCCTAAGCCAGATAAAAACCGGTAGAAACCTGAAGAAACTAGCAAAAACAGAAAAAAACCAATGAAAATAATTAACCCGAAATCCTACTCGAGCTAATGGGCCTCGCGAGAAATCCCGCTCTATGTGGTGCCCCAAATAGGGGCTGCATTGGGCGGTGAATTGAAACAAGAAACAAGCGAGCTGCGTGTCGACTACTATTACTTCATATCATTTGCTAAAAAACAGACTATTACTTCATATCCATCGAAGCATGTGTTTGCTAGGTTTGGTGAGCTCAGATATTCACCAATCAACTAGCCTTTAAGTGTTTGGTACCATGTGTTGGGTGTTTGGGCCATGCACACCTCACACGAAAAATGCCCATCAACTCTTAGAGAATCTTGATTTAAGCTTCGCTCCTCAGCCTGATTGGGCTCGATTAGATTTTCCTCCGCATGACCCCGTAAAGTTTCCCCATCCAGCCCACTACTGGTACCGAGCCCGTTAGTGTCACCGCTGAAAGGTTGAGGAAGAACTAGGAGGGGGTTTGAATAGGAGCTACCAAATTTTACCTTTTTCAATTTTGATGTTGGTTGCGAAAACGTAACGGTGAGTGCGGAATAGTAAATATGACCCTAAATGAAATGCAAGCAAGAAACACCAAATTCAAGACAAGTAGAAAGGGAAGCAGTACCACTGGGAAAAAGCGCGGAGACAACATAGACACGATATGTTTCCCGTAGTTCCTTCCACAAAAGGAGGTACGTCTATGTTGAGGAGGTGTGGCACCACAAAGGTGCCAACCTCCACAAAGGCGCCAACTTATTCCTCGTGGAAACACCACAAAAGTGTCCCTAATTCTGCAGTAAGCAAAGCCAGTCGAAGTGTCTAGCCTTCACACAAGGTTGGGGCGAACTCCACAAAGGACAGAAGTTCCCAACAACATCAAGATCTAGTCACAAAAAGACCTAGAACTAGATACAGCTCTTCCAACAACAAGGATCCCCACAAAGGAGATGTAGGGTTTCTAATTCAACAAAAAATGAGAAGGAGAATCACGAAATTTCTTGGGTAGATAGGTAGATCTAGCCCTCCTCCTTTGATTCCCCAAATTTTGGGGGATTTGGTTGGCTAAGGAGGGAGATCCACTCTATTTAAGCTCAAGAACAATGGAGGAGAGAGAAAGTCTATGTGTGCTCAGATCTGTTTTGAGGAAGAAGAAGGCTCCCCCTTTTATAGCCCGTACGCGCCTTGTATATGTTGAGGTGCCCGAATGGAAGTCCTCCCTCCCCCTCCCCCCGGAACTTTCGTCCTGCCCAGCAACTACAGATGGAGCGGATGATCCGGCAGCCCCGGATGTTTGGGGGCGGAGGAGTTAACTTCCAGGCACTATCCTATAAGATGGCATGCGCGGCTTCCTCATGGTGAAGGGCAGGCCGTATGTAGATCACATCCGGCACACAATTTTCGAGCCAACTTCCTGCCAAGGAAAAACTATGGATTTCTGCAAAACAGGGGGGATGAATGTCACCTCCAGCCCCAAACTTCCGGCCAAGGTTCCGCCTGAGCAAAACACATCTTGAAGCCTTGGTGTGTATTGGCCAGAACATCTGGCCGCTTGGGGGCCAGATAATCCAACCCGGAGAGAATTCCAGCTCCTTCTTCAAATCAACAACAAAATATCCTTTCTCCTCACAGGTTCTCTTCCACCAAGTGCAAAGATCACATACCGAATTCAAAAGAACCAGATACAAGATCCAAACAAACGAAGGGTTATCATCCATAGTGCTAAAATTGTTTCCTACACACTTGAGCACATATGGTAAAATTCTTATTCAAGTGTTGTGATCAAACAAACAAAACCTTAGGGATAGAGCATGCTCTTTCAACCGCCCCACATGTTCCCAACAAACCATTCAATCCTACTCTTTGTCTCTCTCCAACTGCACTCTCCTAGTGATATGGATATCCGGGCCTGGTACTCTAGGACAGCCATTGATATGATATTTGGGTCTAAGGTTGTACCAGTAGTTTATTATAATCTTGTTATTAGGAGATAATAATGTAGCCAGGTCATGCTGTGGGCCATCTAGGGTTTTAATAGAGTCCGTTTGACTCGGGCCTGTCCAAGTCGAACTAGGTTAGGCCCAATAAGGGGGCCGGCCGGCCACCTCTCCCTCTCATATAAGGAGATGGCACGGCTAGGGTTTAGAGAAGAACAAGTTTAGTCTCAAGATTAGGGTTTTCCCCATTGCGTGTGTTCACGTGTATCATCCCTCCGGGGGTACGGCGCTGCCGTTTATCTAGATTATCCGCTTCGAAGGTTCTTGTGTTCATCAAGGATTGTCTAGCTCAGGTTTGAGGCGTATCGATTCATCGATCCGTTGCTTGCTGGATTCGTTCCCTCTTCTCCAGGCTGCATTCATCGCGTTGTTGGGAGGAATCGCGTACCTCCGGCGACGGGCCTCGCTCCGCTCGTCAGAAGTTAGCCTCCCTTTAGTATATGAATTTGGATCACAAAATAACAAACAGCTCATGACCCATACACTCATTCTCATAGCCATCCATGGCATCAGTTCACTACTGAGTACAGTAGTGAGTAGTGAGTACAGAGTGTATAGACTAGGTGTTATTCTATTACAGCATGACATCAATTTTCCCACTTGAAGGCTATTGGGCTCCTGACTTGATGCTTCTTGTTCGACCAGCTGATGAATCCAAAGCCCCACCCGGCGGGCTTCATGTCGCCTCCGGCTACGCTCGTGAATTCCACCGTGTAGCTCCTCTTCTCGTTCTGCTTACTGAACTCGAGAATCGACGGCTTGACCGTCACCTGCACCCCGTCCGGTGCCGCCACAGTCACGAAGTACGTCTCCCGCTGGCCGCTGCTCGGAAACCTTGGTCACAGTCCGCTTCAGTATGCGGACGCGGGTGTTGATGTCGAAGACGACCACCAGAGACGGATAGTTCAGATTTGCCACGCCGCCGGGGAGCGTCCTCGTGCACTTCTTCAGGCCGGGCACGAACCTCCGCATCTGCTCCACCGTGTAGTTGAGGCTGCAAAGGAAGTCCACGTAATCTTGTGTGCCAGCCTCGTACACCAGTCCGGGGTTCGTCGCACGTTGTGGAAGGACGAAGCCGGCCCCAGACACAAACGGCGTCGCGTCGGCGGCACCGACACCGTCGATGTCGACTCCATTATCCAGGATCTGCTTCCCGGTGTTGTCCATCGGCCAGGCGCTAGTCATCATCGCCGACCGCACCATGGCCGGCGTCCAGTCGCCGTGCCTCTTCTTGATAAGAGCCGCGACGCCCGCGACGTGCGGGCACGCCATGGACGTGCCGGAGATGATGTTGAACTCTGCCCAGCTCCTCGTGCCGATCTCCGACTCCAATGGTTGGGCCTCACCGGACCAAGCGGCGAGGACGTTCACGCCTGGCGCGACAACGTCCGGCTTCAGGATCTCGGGGAGCACGGCGCTGGGGCCCCGGGACGAGAATCCTGCCACCATGGGCGCCCTGTTGGCCCCGGTGACCGTGTCGCAGGAGAAGACTAGCGATGCAACTGGATACGGCACCGAGGACATGTAATCGTCCAGCTTCTTCCCCGCAGCGTACCCGAGGATGAGACCGGGGAGGTTGAACCTTTTGGCCATGACTGAGTCCCTGAACCTTTCAAACGTTTCCGCCGCAACTAGGCCGGCTCCACCAGCCCGCTCCACATACATGCCGCTCCAGGCGCCCGCAATCGAGCACACGACGATCTTCCCCCGACCCTGTCGGGAGTCAGGTCCTCCGGGTTGCAGGAGCTGTTCACGAGCGGGATCATGCTCATGCCTTCGGCCTTCACGGTGTAGAGACTCTGCCCGGTGAGCAGCAGCCCGCTTCCGAGCATGAGTTTCGCCGGGAACACTCGGTCCATGGTGGCGGCGCCGACGGTGACCATCCACGGAGTGAGGTGGCCCACTGTCGCTGCTCCCGGGCCGCCGTTGCCGCCGGCGAGGACGACGAGTACGCCTCTGCTCTCTGCGCCGAAGGTGGCGATGGAGAAGACGTCTTTGTAGAAGGGGCCTTTGCTGCCGCTGATGGACATCGAGATGATGTCCACGCCGTCCCTCACCGCGGCATCGATTGCCGCGGCGATGCACCATTCAGGGCATCTCCCCGCCTTGTTGCACGCCTTGTACATTGCTATCTTGGCCTTGGGCGCCACGCCCCAAGCCTCCCCACCCGCGAAGTGCAAGAAGTTTGCCCCAGGTACCTTGGAGCCGGCGGCCGTCGCGGCCACGTGTGTGCCGTGCCCGAGCTTGTCTCGCGGGGTGAAGATGCCGTCCGGCTCGTGGACGAAGACCTTGCCGCCGACCAACTTGTTGTTGCACAAGCTGGCGTTGAACTCCGCCGCGTCCATGCATTTTCCCTCCACGTCGGCCGGACGGGGCCGAGACCGCTGTCGTCGAAGCTGGCGTGCTCCGGCCAGATGCCGGTGTCGATGAAGCCGATGATGATGCCGTCGCCGAACTCGGAGTCAGGCCAGGCGCCGCTCTCGGGGCTGAGACCGAGGAAGCCTGGCGATCTCGTGGTCTGGGTGTAGTACACCCTGTTCTTGTAGACGCCGGACACGCCGGGAAGGCTCGACATGCGCTGGGCCTCGTCGTTGGTGAGACGGACAGCAAAACCGTGCAGCACGGTGTCATACGTGTATAAGATGCGGGCGGAGGAATTTGTGGGGCGAGGGGAGTGGGTGGCCACCATTGACGCGTACCAGTGCTCGACTGTGGCGAACTGGGATGGCTTGAAGTGGTGATTGGTGTGGACGATGTAGGTGTGTGAGCTCGATGGATGCGGCTTTGGGGTGATGGCTGGGTGGGTGAACTGCACGAGGATCAGAACTAGCAGGGCTCTGCTCCAGATGATGGACATGGTGGATGCCATTGTTGATGCGTGTGAGAGCTTGTGGTGGAGGAATATTTGTGCGTGGTTATGGGTTTTATAGAGCTAGCTTGAGTTCAGTAGGGTAACTTGTGACGCTGCTCTACCGTAGTGTGGTACAGAGTTGTGTAAGACTCGAGACTTTGCTCAGAGAACAAATCTGAGATCTCGACAAATTTACATAACAATTCTGTTCGGCTTGGGCTGATCCTTTGTTTGTCAAAGCATGTACTTGAAGATAAGTTCTAGGGATGTATCTATATAATGGTCAACATATAGTATAAATTCAACGATTCTTGCTTACAAGATAGACTCCCCCAGTTTCTCATACTCACACAAAAACTTGCGTTGTCGCTGCCGTCCACCATCTCCCCCAAGCGAACCATAGCCGGTTTTACGGGCCGCGGTTGAGGACGCGTCCGCGAGGCCGTTGAGGCAGAGCCTGGGGTGCAGGATCCCCACCCCCCCAACGCTCGCCATCGATGGACTGCTTCCATGAGTTCTTCGAGTTAGCCCTCCTCATCAAGGATGACCCTTTCAGTTCAAAAGGCTCCCGGAGAAGTTCACGCAATATCTCGGCGGCCGGGAGGCGGCTAGCGTGCACTTTGAGGTGTTGTTCGACGGGGAAGGCCATATGTTCCTCCACAGTGGCTGGGAGAAGTTCGCCCGCACCCATAGTCTCGAGGTCGGCTGCTTGGTGAACTTCAAGTGGGAAGGCGACGGCGAGCTCAGGGTGAAGGTGTTTGACAACACATCATGTCGTAGGCACTACCACGGCAACAGCAGCGACAGAGGCAATAGCGACGAGCAGAAGCCTATAGTTGAGATTTGTCGATGTTCTTTCTTTGCAGCAAAGATTGAGAGTTCCAATTCAAGTCACTAGTGTAGGTTTCTGAATGTTCTTCCTCTGCATCAATGAAGGTGCGAACCATGACCCTCTAGTTTGGGTGAGTGGGCGTTCTTTCTTCGGAAGGAACAAGGCAAGGGCCATCACCAGCCTCTAGTATAGATTTCATGGATATTTCACATTTTGCAACTATGTAAAATGAAGCCTATGTAATATTTTTATCTCAAAATGAAGCCTATGTAATATTTTTATCTCAAAATGAAGCCTATGTAATATTTTTATCTCAAAATGAAGCCTATGTAATATTTTTATCTCAAAATGAAGCCTATGTAATATTTTTATCTGATTAAAATTTATTCTGTTCTTTACAGCCTTTTCAGGGTTTCTTATCGGGGTCGCCGGTGTGTGCAACCTCTCCCAAATTGGGGAGATGGCGCCCCCCCCCATAGCGCATTGTCGGCGCAACATCGGCGCTTATTTGGGGCGCGCTGGTGGAGATGCTCTTATACACTGCTACACTCCATTTATGGTCGTACAACATGTGAAGCATCGCGACCTATTTATGGAAGTGTCTACATGGATGGAGGATGCGGCGAGAGATACTTTTACCCTACACGGATGGGAGCATAATCTACGGATTGGTCCTCAATCTCCATAGACGCTCTTTTGGTTCAACCGTGGCTATTGTCGAGAGCCTTAAGTTTTCTTTTATTGTATCTCGTGGATTGGAATGGCTGTGTGCATTCCAGTTATACAAAGGCCGGGTGTAATGCTTATACCTTTTTATCGTAATAAAGTGTCCTTTATAAAAAAAATGGTGTTTTCTAAGCAAATTGAAGTATTTTCAATTGCCCCATGGAATAAGTACTCTGCTTAGCAGTCATTACTTTGATATATGCATGCTAATTGTTGAAGCATCCACTCCATGATTCCGTTGCATTGACATATTTAGCTATTATCTATTTGTCTTGAGGTCAGAAGCAATATATGGCGTCTTTCCAACATTGCTCACAGCTAGTGGAATCTAATTGTGGCACTGAAGCAAAATTATTGAGAACTGGTCTTGGTTTCGCAAGGAAGTTAGTTTGCGTGTGTAGCAAGTTGGATAAGGAAGGCACATGGATATTGAATACAAACAAAACGAAACAGAATGCCAACTATGAAGAAGGGATGAAATGGCCTCCACCCTCCTTCTTTTCTTTTCTTAAAACTCAAATTGGCATTGTCCCCTACCTGCTTGTCCTTGCTGAGAGAGATACACCAATTAAAGACGACACCGAACATGCAAGCACATCAATTTTTAACATTCTAGCTTTGTATGAGACATGACAATATTTGAAGCTTTGAAGCTAGAATATGCAAGTACACCTCTTTGTATGTGCAAGCACACCTTTTTGTATGTGCAAGCTACCGTCTGCTTGCACTCACAAATTTAGCTATCATCCTGATTAGAGAAGAAAGTCATGACAGGTCAGACGGTAGCTCAACGAGTGGAAGCAAGATGTGGTGTCATTCCGGTATTGTACACAGTTAGTGGATGCTAAATCTGGCTGCGCAAAATTTTTATTGAAAATTGACTTTGATTTCAGATGGAAGTATTCTTTGTCGTGTGTAAAGAGCCTAGCCCAAATAGTTTCCAAGGTTCTTGCCAGGAGATTAAGCCAGGTTCTTCCGAGTCTCACCGGCAGCAATCAAAGGAAATTTCATGAAAGGTCGCTCTTTTCTCGATAATTTCAAGTTGGTCAAAGAATGTGTGAAGTTTCTTAGAAAAACAAGGTGTCATAGCTTACTCCTGAATTTGGATATAGATACGGCATTCCACACGGTCGCACAGAAGTTCTTGCTTGAGGTAGTTGAGACAAAAGGCTTTGCCACTCGATGGAGGGAATGGATCGCAATGCTTCTTGAGTCAGCTTCTTGAGGGAATGGATCGCAATGCTTCCTGACACTAGTGTCGGGACCGGAGATTTGGCATGCGAGGGGTTTAAGGAAAATGGGGCTCTAAGTTCCCCACTTTTAAAAGGCTGAAGATGTCATTATCTGTATCAAGGAAGATTTAGATGAATCCTCAAGATCTTCAGGGAAGCATTGGGTAGCCAAAGGGATCAACATACTTGTGAACTGTGAAATGGCCAAGTTCCGAGTCACCTACTTGGGCATACCTACACTTCAAAAAATAACGTAAGGAGGATTTTCAAATCATTTTTTGACTATTTACTGTAGGAAAAAAAACCTCATAGCCTCCCACCTTTTATCAAAAAGGACGAAAAGTTCAACTGCTAAACAAAACAGCTAAGATCTAGGCTACACCACGCAGATCTTTGGGGCGATTACATCCACCATGAACGAGCTAGTTTGGAGGACTTGGGTACCTCTACCTCAGAACAACAAATTATTTGCTTGGTTGGTGATTAAAAATCATACTTGGGACATTGATCGTCTCCATGTGGTAGCACAATTGCGGTGTTTGCCCCTATATTCATGCAATGTCTAGAGCCCACTCGTTCACCTTCTCTCTTTTTTTAAGAACCCGCAGGAGATCTACGCGTCATTGTATTAAGCTTAGAAGCGGACGAAAGAAGTCCAAGGAAAGGTTAGTGTTGAGTACAACCCAGACGGGGACACCACACACACACCCTGCCACACCGCAGCACCACACATGAACGGCTACTCTACATCTCTCACTCGTCTACCGCGGGAAGCCACCCAGGACGTCCACTCGTCCCACCTTCTCTTTCGTTACTGCTAACCTGTTCATATTTGTTTAAGATTCTATGGCTTGGTATGCATCTCGGCTCCTTGCCCTTATGGTAAGATCTTCTCAGCGTCAAATCTTTTTGGTCGGTGTCGTCTTGCATCCCTACCGCCCTCACAAATCATGCCTCCATTATCACCCCCCCTTCACATGGAAGATTTGGATAGTGTAATGCTGGGGTTTGTTTCTCTCAGTTTCGCAAATGCCTACTCACCTTGTTGCGGACATCGAGGATGAGCGAAGCTTTAAATCATCGCGGGTGCAAAATGTTTGGAGTTCGGACCCACCTTCTAAGAATGACAAATTAGCTCCCACATTCCCGGTTATGATAATGCACGGGAGCTAAGCAATTGGTGGCAAGCCTTTTGCCACGTTTGGCCTTCCAAACGAAGCATGATGAAACAGCCTCCACTATGCGTTTGTCTTCCCTTAAATTTCCACTTTGACATTATAGTTGTGTAAGAGGGATGAATCAACTGTCTCCATATTTGTCAAATAGTACCAGCAATACTATATTTAATCAATGACATGACAAGCCTTTTGCTACATTTGAACAAAATCATGGTGAAACGGCCTTCCAAACTAAGCATGGAATGAAACAGCCTCCACTATCGTTTTGTCTTCTCTTACAATTTCACCTATCCATTAAAATTCTAGATGTGTAAGAGGGATGAAATAAACTGTGTCTAGGTTTGTCAAACTGTACCAGCAATAGTATATTTATTCAATGAAACGGCCTCCCAAACTAAGCATGGAATGAAACAGACTCCACTATCGTTTTGTCTTTTCTTACAATTTCCACTGTCCGTTAACATTCCAGACGTGCAAGAGGGATGAAAGCAACATTGTTTACATTTGGCATGTACCAGCAAAAGAATGTGATGGAAGTCAAGGTTGTTTCAACCAGCGGTACAGATACCAAATGTAAAGGGCGAAACCGCAGTCATCGAAAAAGTAACCACTGGACCCCGCCTCTACCAGGTCCGAGTGGCGCAGCGGTGGAGGAGCAGCAGACTCCGGGGACCGAGCCGCCTATGGCGGTTAAGTCTTCCGAGCCAGCGGCTCCGACGGCTTCCGCGCCTACGACGGACATGGCGGGGATGATACAGGGGGCTTCTTCACCCACTACCCCTGTATCGTCGGCTTCTTCTTCACCAGCTGGTTCTCCGCCTCGCTCGCCCACTTCTTCGCCAGCCTCCTTGCAGCAGCCTTCACCCACGGTTCCTCCTCTGGTCGTTCAGCCGACAGTGAGGAGGAGTGGGAGGTTTGCTCTTTCGGAGGATGGGGCGGGGGCGACGGACGAGGACGTCATGCAGCGAGCCATGCGACGCAAGGCGGAGATGAACCTTGACACGGCAGGTATTAAACAACCGTCTAAGTCTTTTGTTTCTTTTTCAGATACTCGTATTTCTTCTAATTTGAGTAGCCTAGGGGTTTTCTTGGGTAGTCGTTCTAACGAGATTTCTGTTTCGGCTAATGTGTTGAGACAAACGGAGCTTGACCGTTTAACGGTTGCCCCGAATGACTCCACTGAGCCTGAAACGGCAATTATAGACGATGATGAAGATGATGACATCCTAGATGGTCAAATTCTCTCGGCTATAATTGGCAACATTTCAGAAGTTGATCTAGAACACGCGGAGCTTAGTTCTGATTTACAAGCGTCCGAACGTGGTTCTCGATCATCGGCTGAAAAGAAATCTCGTAGGTATGGCAAGAACTCTAAATCTAAAATAGTTTCTCGATGAATGGCATGTTCCGGAATAGCAGAGGTCTTCGCGACTTGGCTAAGCATTCCCACATTGCTGATGGTTGTAGAGATTATGATTTAGATTTTCTTGCTATATCGGAGACGGGTAGGCGAGATTTCTCTCAAAGTTTTCTCGACCGTTTGTCGGGCGGGATTAACTTTCAGTGGTTCTCTCGCCCGCCACGAGGTAGGTCAGGAGGCATTTTACTTGGCGTCCGCATAGACACCATGACCGTCTTGGCTAGTTCTGATGGAGAGTATCATATTAAGCTCGACATTCAGAATAAAGCAGACGGTTTCGTGTGGAGTCTGGTTGCTGTGTATGGTGCCGCCCAAGAAGAGTTTAAGGCTGACTTTTTACGTGAGTTGGTAAACCTTACAAAGGATAATCCTTACCCGATTTTAATCGGAGGTGATTTTAATTTGTTGAGGTTTCCTCATGAGAAAAGTAAAGGCCGCTTTGATGGTCATTGGCCTTTCTTGTTCAACGCTGTCATTGATAGCCTTGATTTAAGAGAGGTGTTTATGACTGGTCGACAGTTTACTTGGGCGAACAGCTTGCCGGAGCCCACATACGAGAAACTAGATCGCGTGTTGATGGATACCGAATGGGAAAATAAATACCCTCTGGTGTCAGTCCGCGCACTAGAACGTATTGAAAAACTGTCTGACCACGCTCCCATCCTTTTAACCACCGGGAATCCCACACCCGTTTGTAAGCGGCCGTTCAAATTTGAACTTGGCTGGTTATATCGAGAGGGATTTCATGATATGGTTAAAAGGGTTTGGGATAGACCGTTCGGGGGGAGCACGCCCATTTTGAGATGGAATAATAAAATGCGTTATATGCGCAAACATCTCTCTGGTTGGGCTGCCCATACGGCTGGTATTCTTAAAAAAGAAAAGTATCGCTTATCAACTGTGATTGATGAGCTTGAGGCTGTTGCGGAGACTAGACCCCTGTCTACACATGAGATTGAGCTTAAAAATCAATCCAATGAACAGATGGCGGGTCTTCTTCGTGAAGAGGAGCTCAAATGGTATCAACGATCCAAAGCTCAATTCATCTTGGAAGGAGACTCGAATACGCGGTATTTCCATGGCTTAGCTAATGGGAGACACCGGAAAAAACGTATTCACTCTCTTATTCAAGATGAAGGGTTGATTGAAGTCCATGAGCAACTCAAGTCTTACATTACTAATTATTATAAGGGTCTGTTTGGTCCTCCGGAGGAAAGTACTTTCTCTCTTAACGAGGACTTAACGGATGATATATCCCAAGTTTCTTTGGAAGAAAACGGCTTGCTAACCGCACCTTATACTGAGGAAGAGGTTAAGAAGGCAGTTTTCCAAATGGAATGCAACAAAGCGCCGGGTGCAGATGGGTTTCCAGCAGAGTTTTATCAAACTTTCTGGGATACTATTAAATCGGACCTTCTAGATTTGTTCAGTGATTTACACATTGGACAACTAGAATTATTTCGTCTAAATTTTGGTGAAGTTATCTTGTTACCGAAAATTAATGAGGCAGAAAGGATCCAACAATATAGACCCATTTGCCTATTAAATGTAAGTTTCAAGATTTTCACGAAAGTGGCCACCATTAGACTTAATACGGTTGCAGATCATGTTGTTTTACCATCGCAGACAGCCTTTATGCAAGGACGTAATATCCTTGATGGAGTGGCGGTTTTGCATGAGACGGTACATGAGATGCATTCTAAGAAATTAAATGGGGTTATTTTAAAGCTTGATTTTGAGAAGGCGTATGATAAAGTTAAATGGTCTTTCCTTCAACAGACACTCAGGATGAAAGGCTTTTCGCCTGAGTGGCGAGCTCTAATTCATGACTTCGTGTATGGAGGTAGTGTTGCAATCCGGGTTAATGATGACACCGGACACTACTTCCAAACACGAAAAGGATTACGCCAAGGAGATCCGCTATCTCCGATGTTATTTAACATCGTAGCGGATATGTTGGCGGTACTCATAGAGAGAGCCAAGTCTGATGGTCAGATTGAAGGTGTGATTCAACATCTGGTTGATGGTGGCTTATCTATCCTTCAATACGCTGATGATACAATTCTTTTTATGGACCATGATCTTGAAAAAGCTCTAAATCTGAAATTAATTTTAGCAGCTTTTGAGCAATTATCAGGATTGAAAATTAACTTCCATAAAAGTGAATTGTTCTGCTTCGGTGATGCCCAAGACGATGTAGCTCTGTATATAGAGTTATTTGGTTGTGGGCAAGGCCAATTTCCGATTCGCTATTTGGGTTTTTCGATTCACTATCGGAGACTGACAATTGCGGAATGGAAATTAGTGGAAGAAAGATTACAAAAACGCCTCAGTAGTTGGAAAGGAAAATTGTTGTCCCTGGGTGGAAGATTGGTACTCATTAATTCAGTACTAACTAATATGGTACTGTATATGCTATCATTCTTCATCCTACCAAAAGGAATTCTGCATAAACTCGATTATTATCGATCCAGATTTTTTTGGCAAGGGGACAACGAGAAAAAGAAATATCGACTGGTTAAATGGAGTATAGTTTGTAGTCCCAAAGATCAAGGAGGGCTTGGAGTTCATGACCCGGAGGTCAAGAATTCAGCTCTTACGGGTAAATGGCTTTTTAAGCTACTTACGAGGATGGGATTTGGCAAACTATACTTCGGAGAAAGTATATCGGCTCGAAGACATTATCTCAGGTGGTTTGGAAACCTGGGGATTCACACTTCTGGGCTGGTCTTATGGCGACAAAAAATGTCTTTTCTCGACATGGGACTTTCACCATTAAGAATGGAGCACAGATACGTTTCTGGGAAGATGCTTGGCTCGACAATGCACCCCTATGTGAACGAGTATCCCGCTTTGTATAGAATTGCGCGTCGCCAAGGTGATACCATTGCAACCGTAATGGCTACCTCACCCCCGAATGTGACGTTCAGACGGGTTTTACTAGGACAAAGGCTCGTGGCATGGAACAACCTAATTCAGCGGCTTGGAGATATTCAGTTATCGCCAGAGCCAGATGAATTTCGATGGAACTTCCACGTAGATGGTTCTTTTTCTGTAAAATCTCTATACAATGCGATGCTACTTTCTGATTTACCAGTTGATAATAATAAGAAAATTTGGAAGATGAAGATACCATTAAAAATTAAATTTTTTGGATGGTATCTTCGTCGAGGGGTTATTCTCACCAAAGACAATCTTGTTAAGCGGAATTGGCACGAAAGTACACGATGTGTTTTTTGTCATCATGATGAAACCATCAATCATTTATTCTTCCAGTGAGTTTGCGAGATCTATATGGTCAGTCATCCAAGTAGCGTCTACCTTGTATCCTCCGACTAGTGTCGCTAATGTCTTTGGCAATTGGCTTCATGGTATCAGCTCAAGGTTTAAAATGCTTCTTAGGATGGGGGCGCTAGCAGTTATCTGGGCGCTCTAGCTATGTAGAAATGACAAGATCTTTAACGATAAAAATTGCTCTTTGTTGCAGGTTATCTACAGATGCACAGGTATTCTCCGTTCGTGGTTACCTCTTCAGCGCGTGGAGAACCGAGACCTGTTTACGGAGGTCTGTACATGGTTGGAGGATACGGCGAGGGATACTTTTTCCCTACATGGGTGGCAGCATAGTCTACGGATAGTTACTCCACCTAGCTCTTAGGCGTTATATGATTCATCGTTCCGATATGTATTTCGCCTATTTTTGTTTTTTTGTAACTTTGGTCACTTGAGACAACAAACGGCTGTGTGCATCCTGGTTATGCAGAGGCTGGATGTAATTGCTTCTTGAAGTAATAAAGCATCCTTTATCGAAAAAAAGCATCGTCGTTGTAGAGGTAGACCACAAGGCCAAGGAGACACACGTGCTCCAGCTGCCGCCGGCGCTCCTCCTTCCCCGCCTTGGCCTTGGACCAGGCCAGGACATACTCGAGGGATGCCGGCTGCACCTCCTTGAAGGAAACTCCTCGTCATTCGCCCGGATGGCAATCTAGTTGGCCACTGCCACCCGCTCCGGATCTGGCTTGGGCCTGACGAGACGGAGGCCTTCGCGCGTAGGTGACGGCTGCCACGGAGCACGTGGCTCGCGGATTACGATGCCGCCACCGCCGGAGTGCTTCTGTGGCTGCAACTCCTCCTCTATCTCCTCCTTTACCGCACAGGGGCGACGGCGGGAGGGCGCCATGGACGGAGCGACCGACACGGAGGGAGAAGCGGACGAAGACAATGAGCCCGGCGCCATCTGTCGTGGCGCCCAACAGCGGTCGAGGACGGTGGCCAGGGTCCTCCCTGGCGCGCCCCACCAGATCCTCCGAGCCACCGTGTTCTTGTTCTTCAGCAGCGCTCCCTCCTAGTCGTAGGCCGCGAGGTGTCGCGTCTGGACTCTGGAATCATACGATAAAAGTGTCCTAGTTGTCGGAGTCCCAGCACGGGTCCGCCCGCCTCTCCTTCGGCAGCCTCTCCCAGGCGTACTAGATCGATGCCCGCCGCTCGGCTCCTTGCAGGGTTGGTGGGATCAGGATACCGCCGGCGTTCAACCTCCAGTCACCAAAGGGACATCTCATGTCGAGCGAGGCCATGTACGCCGCCTCGCCGCGCCTCCCACTCGTGGAGAGTGCACTAGCCGAAGACGTCGGCACAAATCGCTTGGCCATGGCTGAAGATTGGACGGTGTGGTTGGGATAGGTTTTCTCGGACGCGACAGCTCACCTCCACAGCGACAAGCGTCATTACAGTGGTATCTGAAACAAGACGTTGAGGACGACACTCTTGTGTGGCTTGCAGGTAGGGTCACTCACAGGTAGCCCCTGTGGGTTGGGTTCGGTCTAGGAGTGCCGGACAGAGAAACGGCCTTTGCTAGGCTAAAAAGAAATTTGGGCGGCCGGCTGGGCGGAAAATTGGCACGGGCGCTCCCCCAAAATCTTTTGGGGGTGGGGGCGTGGAGAAGCTCTAACAAAACAAAGTGAATTATACTATGTAGAAAAGTGTTGATATGTCTTCCAATGTAAATTACATTATTCTATAGACGCGTCTAGGGAGCAGCCGCGTGCACGTTTGGTGCATCTGAGCGCTCAACCAAAAAAGGAAAAGTTCATGTCGGGCCGTTTGTCGGGTTGTTTACCTGTCGAACTCATCTAGCGGATGTGCCTCCCGACTTTCTCATCTCCCTCACACAACCTGCGGACCAGGAGCACCCCCGACATCCTGCGGGCTACCTCGCTGGCTGGCCTGGAGCAGGCCGCCAGGAGGCCTCCAACTCTTGACCCGACCTCATCCCGCCGACAGGCCCTAAGAACCCGCGCTCGCCGCCGCCCGCCGGCTTCCCCTCAGGCACAAGAGACACCGCCTTCGATTTTCCCCTCCAGCGCACGCCCTGGCCGCCGACCAGGTGCCGGCTTTACCCACGCAATCGCGCCATAGCAGGAGCAGCAGGTGGAGAAATAGCATAGGCGCGTGGACCGGCGTCTCCCCGATGGGGAATCATGGGAGATGGGACCGGTGGGGCTTCGCCGGCTAACGATAGCGGCAGAGGAGGCCGACGGCGGGCAGAATAGGCGGCAGAGGGTGCGTTGACGGGAGGATAGAGAGAAATTGGGAGGACATGCACATGCGGGAGGAAGAAGAAGATAGAGGATAGATCTGGGTCCCACCCATAAGAGACTTGATAGTTGCCCCATCGTGCAATTATTTTGCCTAATTCACATAATAGTTGCTAAAAAATGCTAGTTTGTTTTCTCGTATAGTGGAGTAGTTTTAATTTTCCCAAGCAAACAATGTGTACCAAATTCTAAAGTTGTGTATATATATTATGATTTTTTTAGATGTTATGAAATTACCTATAGATGTTTCGACGTAGGCCCGCATCGCCATCCACACCAATGATGGTCAGCGTTTCAACATTAGTTCAAAAGCGGTCCACGCGGAAGTTTGGAGAGGTGATCGATAACTCCATTGGAATTCCTGAACTCTTCGTGGGAAGTGCATTAGAATCCATCCGACCATGTGCGGTATGCAACTTTGTAACAACGGTAGACAACTTCATAGCAACATGAAGCAACTTCAGTGGAATGGTTGGGAACTTTGCAACAACGGTAGGCAACTTCGTAGAAGCGGGATGCAAATTCACAGTCGTACTAGATAACTTTGGTGAAGGTAAGAAGCTTTATAACAACAGTAGACAACTTATCGACACATGTAAGCAGCTTTATAACAACGGTAGGACACTTCACAGTAGCGGGAGGAAAATTCATAATATTTATAGGCAACTTAAAAAATTGCGTTCGTGAGGAACCAAAGTTACTTTGCCAAAAAGCACGCAACAGGCAAGGATGGAGGAATTGTCTGAGTCGGTTCCTCATTTTATTCTAAGATGGATTGCCCGTTGGGGATGAAATGGATGGAAGAAAAAAAAACAAAGATAAAGGAAAAGAGAAAAAAAATTTATGGTCTCATGCCCATGATCTTTCAGCCATAAATTGTGCATCAGGATTGCACCGTTGGACACCATTGTTCTGTTGGCACCAAAATTATTTCTTCATGAACCAAAGAGGCTCTATTGGACATCGAAATTGCTTCATCGGGCACCAAAATTTTCGTGCCCGACATTAAAGGTTGATTTGTCGTGAAACAGAATTACGTTGTTCGGCACAAAAATTGCCTTGTCGTGCACAAAACATGCCCTAGCATGCACCAATGTTGTACCACCATACACCAAAGTTGTGTTATCAGGCACCAAATGCTTCGTCAGACACTAATGTTCTGTCGCCAGACACCAATGTTGCGCTATCATGCACCAAAGTTGCGTCGTGAGGCACCAAAGTTGTTTCGTTGGACACTATGGTTGTGTCATTAGTCACCAATGTTGCACTGTACGGTAGAAAAGTTGCGTCATCGGCACCTTTGCTCCGGCGGGCACCAACGTTGCTCTTTCACACACCAAAATTATGCCGCCATGCACCAAAGTTGCTCCATTGGGTTGCAAAGTTGCTACGTATGTCACTAAAGTTGGGATCCGAAGTTGCTCCGTCGGGTTCTAAAGTTGCTTTGTCGGAAATCGAAATTGCTCCACCGGGTACCAAGATTCCTATGTCGAGGACCAAATTTGCTATGTCGGACACCAATGTTGCGTCTTTGGGCACCAAAATTGTGTCGTCAAACGGCGGCAGACGGTATGCATCTTCGTAAAACATCGGTAGAGAACTTGACAATAACGATATGCATCTTACAAAACATCGATAGGCAACTTTTACAAAGGCACATGCAACTTAATAACAGCGGCAGGTAACTTTGCAATATCTAGAGGCAACTTCATTTCAACGGTAGGCAACTTCAGATGATCTAAAAGAAACTTCACTGCAGCGGTGAACAACTTCATGACATCTAGAAGCAATTTCATAACATTTAGAGACAACTCTATTGCATTGGTAGACAACTTTCACAAAGAGATAGGCAAATTAATAGATTTAAGCAACTTTCACAACATATACGCAACTTCACCTACGAATAGATAAGTTTCTCCGGTCATGAGCTCGCCCTGGTGCCTCCCACGCTCGCCGCCGACCTCCGGCCTCCTCCTCCCCTAGCACGCGCGTCAGCCGCCGGCAAGGATTCCTGACTCCCACCGTATGAGCTCGCGGTTCCCCGCCACCGGCTTCCTCGCGCGGTCGCGCGGCCCCTGGCCTACACCGAGATACGCCGGGGCAGAACGGAAATTCCGGATGAGGATGGTAGAAGGGCCGAAGATGGTTAGACGGCGCGCAGTTGACCACGGCACAGCAGTGTGCGGGGGTCTTCAGGAGTAGCTTGTTGTGCCGGCCGGCCAAACCGCCGTGAAGGGAAACGAGCGCCAGCGTCCTTGAGCTGCAGCAAGGAGAACCCCGCATCGTCGGAGGCTAGGTTCCTCTCGGCGACGCGGGTGGAGGCAGGGGCCTCCCTCCGCGGCTGCCCGCGTCCTGCACAGCTCGCCTGCCGCCGCTGCGAGGCCGCTCTGCTTCACTGGCGGCCGCGACCTTCCCTGCTCGGCAACGAATTCCTTGCTGACGACCCGCTCAGGCGCGACTTCGCCCCGTCCTTGCCCTCCTCAGGCGGCCGCCGGGATCTTGCGGGCCGGTGATTCAGAAGAGGCACCGGGAGGGGATGCGGTGCTGCTGGTTGGTAGGGGCAGGGAGCCGGGGCGCGTGCGCTTGGCTCTCCCAGCGAAGGGGGTGGAAAGTGATTCTTCTTTGAATGCGTCTAACCCACGATGGCACACATCGTGCGGCCAGGACAGTGAGCGCTCCGCGCGTCCGGCCGGCACGCGCCCGCCCGGAAGAATTCGGGTTATTAGACTATTCTATAGAAGCTGACTGCCGATATGTCTTCCCATGTTAATTACATTATTATATAAAGGTTCAGTCTAATTTTTATTTACGAATTCACTATGTTGTTGTTTTATGTTCCATTGGTTTGCTTTTGTGAGTTGCTGCCAGCATTGCACAATATTATGTGCAAAACCTCACAAAGAAGGGAATTTATAATCTGAAAAAATGTATTTACAAATTTAATTTTGTGTGAGGGATCATTAATAAATATAGAAATGGATGCCATGTTGGCAGATCATATGTCATACAAATTACATTACCGGGTTCAGTAGAAATGGCAATGCCAATTTTGAAATTTGAGGGAACCAGCCTAAGCCAGATAAAAACCGGTAGAAACCTGAAGAAACTAGCGAAAATGGAAAAAACCAACAAAAATAATTAACCTGAAATCCTCCTCGAGCTAATGGGCCTCGCGAGAAATCCCGCTCTATGCGGTGCCCCAAATAGGGGCTGCATTGGGCGGTGAATTGAAACAAGAAACAAGCGAGCTGTGGGTCGACTACTATTACTTCATATCATTTGCTAAAAAACAGACTATTACTTCATATCCATCGAAGCATGTGTTTGCTAGGTTTGGTGAGCTCAGATATTCACCAATCAACTAGTCTTTAAGTGTTTGGTACCATGTGTTGGGTGTTTGGGCCATGCACACCTCACACGAAAAATGCCCACCAACTCTTAGAGAATCTTGATTTAAGCTTCGCTCCTCAGCCTGATTGGGCTCGCTTAGATTTTCCTCCGCATGACCCCGTAAAGTTTCCCATCCATCCCACTACTGGTACCGAGCCCGTTAGTGTCACCGCTGAAAGGTTGAGGAAGCAACTAGAAGGGGGGTTTGAATAGGATCAACCAAATTTTACCTTTTTCAATTTTTATGTTGGTTGCGAAAACGTAACGGTGAGTGCGGAATAGTAAATGTGACCCTAAATGAAATGCAAGAACAAGAAAAGGAAACACCAAATTCAATACAAGTAGAAAGGGAAGCAGTACCACCAGGGAAAAGTGCGGAGACAACATAGACACGATATGTTTCCCGTTGTTCCTTCCACAAAAACAGGTACGTCTATGTTGAGGGGGTGTGACACCACAAAGGTGGAAACCTCCACACAGGCGCCACCTTATTCCTCGTAGAAACACCACAAAAGTTGGGGCGAAGTGTCTAGCCTTCACAGAAGGTTGGGGCGAACTCCACAAAGGATGGAGGTTCCCAAAAACATCAAGATCTAGTCACAACAAGACCTAGAACTAGATACAGCTCTTCCAAAAACAAGGATACCCACAAAGGAGATGTAGGTTTCCAAGTCAACAAAAAATGAGTAGGAGAATCACGAAATTTCTTGGGTAGATAGGTAGATCTAGCCCTCCTCCTTTGATTCCCCAAGTTTGGGGGGATTTGGTTGGCTAGGGAGGGAGATCCACTTGATTTAAGCTCAAGAACAAAGGAGGGAGAAAGTCTATGTGTGCTCAGATCTGTTTTGAGGAAGAAGAAGAAGGCTCCCCATTTTATAGCCCAAACGCGCCTTGTATAGGTTGAGGTGCCCGAATGGAAGTCCTCTCTCCCCCCTCCCCCCGGAACTTTCGGCCTGCCAGCAACTACAGATGGGGTGGATGATCCGGCAGCCCCCGGATGTTTGGGGCCGGATGGAGTTAACTTCCAGGCGCTATCATGTAAGATGGCACGTGCGGCTTCCTCGTGGTGAAGGGCAGACCGTATGTAAATCACATCCGGCACACAATTTTCGAGCCAACTTCCGGCCAAGGAAAAACTGTGAATTTCTGCAGAACAGGTGGGCGGATGAATGTCACCTCCGGCCCCAAACTTCCGGCCAAGGTTCCGCCCGAGCAAAACACCTCTTGAAGCCTTCGTGTGTATTGGCCAGAACATCTGGCCGCTTGGGGCCAGATAATCCGGCCTGGAGAGAATTCCAGCTCCTTCTTCAAATCAGCAACAAAATATCCTTTCTCCTCACAGGTTCTTGATACGTCTCCGACGTATCGATAATTTCTTATGTTCCATGCCACATTATTGATGATATCTACATGTTTTATGCATACTTTATGTCATATTTATGCATTTTCCGGCACTAACCTATTAACGAGATGCCGAAGAGCCGATTGCTCGTTTTCTGCTGTTTTTGGTTTCAGAAATCCTAGTAAGGAAATATTCTCGGAATTGGACGAAATCAACGCCCAGGGGCCTATTTTTCCACGAAGCTTCCAGAAGACCGAAAGGGAAACGAAGTGGGGCCACGAGGTGGTGACACACCAGGGCGGCGCGGCCTGGCCCTTGGCCG
Organism: Lolium rigidum; assembly: GCF_022539505.1. Classification (NCBI taxonomy): domain Eukaryota; kingdom Viridiplantae; phylum Streptophyta; class Magnoliopsida; order Poales; family Poaceae; genus Lolium; species Lolium rigidum. Next base: position 352,710,875 of record NC_061514.1, on the reverse strand, counting down.
CGCGGCCCTGTTGTGTGGGGCCCTTGTGACCCTCCCGAGGCTGCCCTTCCGCCTACTTAAAGCCTTCGTCGCGAAACCCCCAGTACCGAGAGCCACGATACGGAAAACCTTCCAGAGACGCCGCCGCCGCCAATCCCATCTCGGGGGATTCGGGAGATCGCCTCCGGCACCCCGCCGGAGAGGGGAATCATCTCCCGGAGGACTCTTCACCGCCATGGTCGCCTCCGGAGTGATGAGTGAGTAGTTCACCCCTGGACTATGGGTCCATAGCAGTAGCTAGATGGTCGTCTTCTCCTCATGTGCTTCATTGTCGGATCTTGTGAGCTGCCTAACATGATCAAGATCATCTATCTGTAATGCTATATGTTGTGTTTGTCGGGATCCGATGGATAGAGAATACTATGTTATGTTGATTATCAATCTATTACCTATATGTTGTTTATGATCTTGCATGCTCTCCGTTATTAGTAGAGGCTCTGGCCAAGTTTTTACTCTTAACTCCAAGAGGGAGTATTTATGCTCGATAGTGGGTTCATGCCTCCATTAAATCTGGGACGATGTGACGGAAAGTTCTAAGGTTGTGGATGTGCTGTTGCCACTAGGGATAAAACATTGATGCTATGTCCGAGGATGTAGTTATTGATTACATTACGCACCATACTTAATGCAATTGTCTGTTGTTTGCAACTTAATACTGGAAGGGGTTCGATGATAACCTGAAGGTGGACTTTTTAGGCATAGATGCATGCTGGATAGCGGTCTATGTACTTTGTCGTAATGCCCAATTAAATCTCACAATACTTATCATATCATGTATGTGCATTGTTATGCTCTCTCTATTTGTCAATTGCCCGACTGTAATTTGTTCACCCAACATGCTATTTATCTTATGGGAGAGACACCTCTAGTAAACTGTGGACCCCGGTCCATTCTTTTACATTGAATACAATCTACTGCAATACTTGTTCTACTGTTTTCTGCAAACAATCATCATCCACACTATACATCTAATCCTTTGTTACAGCAAGCCGGTGAGATTGACAACCTCGCTGTTTCGTTGGGGCAAAGTACTTTGGTTGTGTTATGCAGGTTCCACGTTGGCGCCGGAATCCCTGGTGTTGCGCCGCACTACATCCCGCTGCCATCAACATTCGACGTGCTTCTTGACTCCTACTGGTTCGATAAACCTTGGTTTCTTACTGAGGGAAACTTGCTGCTGTACGCATCACACCTTCCACTTGGGGTTCCCAACGGACGCGTGCTGTACGCGTATCAGTTCTCTTCCACCAAGTGCAAAGATCACATACCGAATTCAAAAGAACCAGATACAAGAGCCAAACAAAACGGAGGGTTATCATCCATAGTGCTAAAATTGATTCCTACACACTTGAGCACATATGGTAAAATTCTTATTCAAGTGTTGTGATCAAACACACAAAACCTTAGGGATAGAGCATGCTCTTTCAACCGCCCCTCATGTTCCCAACAAATCATTCAATCCTACTCTTTGTCTCTCTCCAACTGCACTCTCCTAGCTCCGCCTAAACCCTAAAACCCTAAACCCACGTTTAGATGACCAGCCAACGCCGCCACCCAGCATCACCTCCTTGCGCCTCCACCCATCGCTTCCTACTCGCTCTGCCACGACACCCACGAATCAACCATCGCTGCGACCGAGCACCAATCCCTGCCTCGCTCGTGTCGTCACAGCCTCCACAACCGAGCACTTAGCTCAGTTGCCTAGTGCCTCCTCGCGCCACGACGGCCGAGCACTCGTCCCAAGCCTCGATGCAGTGGTCATGACAAGTTGAGGACCTTTTTCTTTTTCTATTTTTTTCTCAAGTATCTTTGTGTAAAAAATTACCTCCTTGTAATTCCATATTCTTGGACTTAGAGGTCCTATTTTGTAAAATACCAACATACATAGTTGAAATTTTGTTAGATATTTTTTCTTAATAATGTTTTTTCAAATAGTTGTGCAACAATGGTGATGATATGTTGGTATCCTCATCCCCACGACAGAGGTAACCAGATCCAAATTGCATAAACTACCAAACACTTTCTAAACTCATCATGCCTAAAACATACAATTTACAGACAGTATGCCAACTCAGCATGTCTTAACAAATACGTACATGTTACCAAACGCCAACAAATTAAATCTCAGCTCATCAAGTATAAGATAAGCGTGTCTCAGGTGAGACACATATGGTAACACAAGCTACTACTATCACGCATACAAGAAAATAAAACTCAGGCCCCAAGCACTTGCACCACTGGCCCTCATTGAAACCGAAACTTTTTCTCCTCACGTTGCGAACGTCTGCTTCTCTCTGAAAGAGAAAAGAACTTAGTAGAAAGGTGTATCGCCTGAAACAACTAGGAACCGTGCAGCCTAGGAGGCAGATGGGCGTTCCTAAAAAAGAAAATGGAGGCAGGATAGGCAGTATTGTAAGCAGGAACCTAAAAAGTATATGTACAAACAATAATATCTAAAATCGAGGAGGACCTTGGCACCTTGAACCATTTCCTTGGCTTCTTTCACCTAGCTTATTACCCCCTCCCCAAGCTCCTATTTCAACACCACTGCCAAGTGGATTTCTTCTAAAAACATGGAATAATAATGCAGTGGATTTCTTTCTGCTTTGGCAAAAAAGAAAAGAACGAAAGCCGTCGCAATTAAATCCCTCAAGGATTTAGTATTTGGACTAAAGATTTTTCTTTGGATAAGTACAGTCCTTGGCTAAATAAAGAAGCAATGCTGTTTACTATTCATCAGCTCATGACCCATACACTCATTCTCATAGCCATCCATGGCATCAGTTCACTACTGAGTACAGTAGTGAGTAGTGAGTACAGAGTGTATAGACTAGGTGTTATTCTATTACAGCATGACATCAATTTTCCCACTTGAAGGCTATTGGGCTCCTGACTTGATGCTTCTTGTTCGACCAGCTGATGAATCCAAAGCCCCACCCGGCGGGCTTCATGTCGCCTCCGGCTACGCTCGTGAATTCCACCGTGTAGCTCCTCTTCTCGTTCTGCTTACTGAACTCGAGAATCGACGGCTTGACCGTCACCTGCACCCCGTCCGGTGCCGCCACAGTCACGAAGTACGTCTCCCGCTGGCCGCTGCTCGGAAACCTTGGTCACAGTCCGCTTCAGTATGCGGACGCGGGTGTTGATGTCGAAGACGACCACCAGAGACGGATAGTTCAGATTTGCCACGCCGCCGGGGAGCGTCCTCGTGCACTTCTTCAGGCCGGGCACGAACCTCCGCATCTGCTCCACCGTGTAGTTGAGGCTGCAAAGGAAGTCCACGTAATCTTGTGTGCCAGCCTCGTACACCAGTCCGGGGTTCGTCGCACGTTGTGGAAGGACGAAGCCGGCCCCAGACACAAACGGCGTCGCGTCGGCGGCACCGACACCGTCGATGTCGACTCCATTATCCAGGATCTGCTTCCCGGTGTTGTCCATCGGCCAGGCGCTAGTCATCATCGCCGACCGCACCATGGCCGGCGTCCAGTCGCCGTGCCTCTTCTTGATAAGAGCCGCGACGCCCGCGACGTGCGGGCACGCCATGGACGTGCCGGAGATGATGTTGAACTCTGCCCAGCTCCTCGTGCCGATCTCCGACTCCAATGGTTGGGCCTCACCGGACCAAGCGGCGAGGACGTTCACGCCTGGCGCGACAACGTCCGGCTTCAGGATCTCGGGGAGCACGGCGCTGGGGCCCCGGGACGAGAATCCTGCCACCATGGGCGCCCTGTTGGCCCCGGTGACCGTGTCGCAGGAGAAGACTAGCGATGCAACTGGATACGGCACCGAGGACATGTAATCGTCCAGCTTCTTCCCCGCAGCGTACCCGAGGATGAGACCGGGGAGGTTGAACCTTTTGGCCATGACTGAGTCCCTGAACCTTTCAAACGTTTCCGCCGCAACTAGGCCGGCTCCACCAGCCCGCTCCACATACATGCCGCTCCAGGCGCCCGCAATCGAGCACACGACGATCTTCCCCCCGACCCTGTCGGGAGTCAGGTCCTCCGGGTTGCAGGAGCTGTTCACGAGCGGGATCATGCTCATGCCTTCGGCCTTCACGGTGTAGAGACTCTGCCCGGTGAGCAGCAGCCCGCTTCCGAGCATGAGTTTCGCCGGGAACACTCGGTCCATGGTGGCGGCGCCGACGGTGACCATCCACGGAGTGAGGTGGCCCACTGTCGCTGCTCCCGGGCCGCCGTTGCCGCCGGCGAGGACGACGAGTACGCCTCTGCTCTCTGCGCCGAAGGTGGCGATGGAGAAGACGTCTTTGTAGAAGGGGCCTTTGCTGCCGCTGATGGACATCGAGATGATGTCCACGCCGTCCCTCACCGCGGCATCGATTGCCGCGGCGATGCACCATTCAGGGCATCTCCCCGCCTTGTTGCACGCCTTGTACATTGCTATCTTGGCCTTGGGCGCCACGCCCCAAGCCTCCCCACCCGCGAAGTGCAAGAAGTTTGCCCCAGGTACCTTGGAGCCGGCGGCCGTCGCGGCCACGTGTGTGCCGTGCCCGAGCTTGTCTCGCGGGGTGAAGATGCCGTCCGGCTCGTGGACGAAGACCTTGCCGCCGACCAACTTGTTGTTGCACAAGCTGGCGTTGAACTCCGCCGCGTCCATGCATTTTCCCCTCCACGTCGGCCGGACGGGGCCGAGACCGCTGTCGTCGAAGCTGGCGTGCTCCGGCCAGATGCCGGTGTCGATGAAGCCGATGATGATGCCGTCGCCGAACTCGGAGTCAGGCCAGGCGCCGCTCTCGGGGCTGAGACCGAGGAAGCCTGGCGATCTCGTGGTCTGGGTGTAGTACACCCTGTTCTTGTAGACGCCGGACACGCCGGGAAGGCTCGACATGCGCTGGGCCTCGTCGTTGGTGAGACGGACAGCAAAACCGTGCAGCACGGTGTCATACGTGTATAAGATGCGGGCGGAGGAATTTGTGGGGCGAGGGGAGTGGGTGGCCACCATTGACGCGTACCAGTGCTCGACTGTGGCGAACTGGGATGGCTTGAAGTGGTGATTGGTGTGGACGATGTAGGTGTGTGAGCTCGATGGATGCGGCTTTGGGGTGATGGCTGGGTGGGTGAACTGCACGAGGATCAGAACTAGCAGGGCTCTGCTCCAGATGATGGACATGGTGGATGCCATTGTTGATGCGTGTGAGAGCTTGTGGTGGAGGAATATTTGTGCGTGGTTATGGGTTTTATAGAGCTAGCTTGAGTTCAGTAGGGTAACTTGTGACGCTGCTCTACCGTAGTGTGGTACAGAGTTGTGTAAGACTCGAGACTTTGCTCAGAGAACAAATCTGAGATCTCGACAAATTTACATAACAATTCTGTTCGGCTTGGGCTGATCCTTTGTTTGTCAAAGCATGTACTTGAAGATAAGTTCTAGGGATGTATCTATATAATGGTCAACATATAGTATAAATTCAACGATTCTTGCTTACAAGATAGACTCCCCCAGTTTCTCATACTCACACAAAAACTTGCGTTGTCGCTGCCGTCCACCATCTCCCCCAAGCGAACCATAGCCGGTTTTACGGGCCGCGGTTGAGGACGCGTCCGCGAGGCCGTTGAGGCAGAGCCTGGGGTGCAGGATCCCCACCCCCCCAACGCTCGCCATCGATGGACTGCTTCCATGAGTTCTTCGAGTTAGCCCTCCTCATCAAGGAGGACCCTTTCAGTTCAAAAAGGCTCCCGGAGAAGTTCACGCAATATCTCGGCGGCCGGGAGGCGGCTAGCGTGCACTTTGAGGTGTTGTTCGACGGGGAAGGCCATATGTTCCTCCACAGTGGCTGGGAGAAGTTCGCCCGCACCCATAGTCTCGAGGTCGGCTGCTTGGTGAACTTCAAGTGGGAAGGCGACGGCGAGCTCAGGGTGAAGGTGTTTGACAACACATCATGTCGTAGGCACTACCACGGCAACAGCAGCGACAGAGGCAATAGCGACGAGCAGAAGCCTGTAGTTGAGATTTGTCGATGTTCTTTCTTTGCAGCGAAGATGGAGAGTTCCAATTCAAGTCACTAGTGTAGGTTTCTGAATGTTCTTCCTCTGCATCAATGAAGGTGCGAACCATGACCCTCTAGTTTGGGTGAGTGGGCGTTCTTTCTTCGGAAGGAACAAGGCAAGGGCCATCACCAGCCTCTAGTATAGACTTTATGGATATTTCACATTTTGCAACTATGTAAAATGAAGCCTATGTAATATTTTTATCTCAAAATGAAGCTTATGTAATATTTTTATCTGATTAAAATTTGTTCTGTTCTTTACAGGCTTTCAAGGTTTCTTATCGGGGTCGCCAGTGTGTGCAACCTCTCCCAAATTGGGGAGATGGTGCCGCCCCCCCCCCCATAGCGCGTTGTCGGCGCACCTATCGGCGCTTATTTGGGGCGCGCTGGTGGAGATGCTCTTATACACTGCTACGCTCCATTTGTGGTCGTACAGCATGTGGAGCATCGCGATCTATTTATGGAGGTGTCTACATGGATGGAGGATGCGGCGAGAGATGCTTTTACCCTACATGGATGGGAGCGTAATCTACGGATTGGTCCTCAATCTCCATAGACGCTCTTTTGGTTCAACCGTGGCTACTGTCGAGAGCCTTAAGTTTTCTTTTATTGTATCTCGTTGATTGAAATGGCTGTGTGCATTCCAGTTATACAAAGGCCGGGTGTAATGCTTATACCTTTTTATCGTAATAAAGTGTCCTTTATAAAAAAATGGTGTTTTCTAAGCAAATTGAAGTATTTTCAATTGCCCCATGGAATAAGTACTCTGCTTAGCTGTCATTACTTTGACATAGGCATTCTAATTGTTGAAGCGTCCACTCCATGATCTGTGCTATGGCTCCCCCACCTCCCGGCGGCGGCACGCCGGTGTTGGCTGGTGGTGGGCGGCGATCTGCGCCATCCCCTCCGCCTCTCGCCAGTGCGTGGTGATAATCTCGAGATTCTCCCGCGGCACGAGGTCGCCCGGGAAAGCAACCTTGGGTTTGATGGTGGAGGCGGCCCTCTTCCTCGCCGGAGATGGCCGGTCTGCGGATGGTGGTGTCGGGTCTTTTCGATCTGTCACCGCGTACCAGCGGTGAGGTGGAGAGGCATGGAAGCCGGCGACGGATTTCGCCGGTCGACGGCTGGCGTTCGGCTGCGGCGGTGACCATGGCGTGTGCGGTGTCTCCGGACAACGCGGTCTGCGCTTGGTGTCTTCGGCGGCAGCTATGGCCAGCTTGGGATGGTCGCCGGCGCGAGGGCCCAACCTGAATAAAGGTGGCGGTCCTAGGGTCTCTCTTAGGCGAAGATGAAGACTGACCTGAGATTTGCTCTTCTCGATCTGGATGTAGTGTTGAGTTCCGGAAGGCTCCGCCGGCGAATGTAACAGTGCTTTTTGCCAGGAGTTTGCTGGATCGGTGGTATTCCCGGTCGTGCGCACCCATGCTTTTATTCCGACCGTTTGGTTCTGGGGGGAGCGGCGCGAAGCTCTTTTTCTGTGTTGACATCAAGTGACTATGGATCCATGATGAAAGTCGGAAGAAGAGAATTTCATGATGGCCGGATGGGAGGACTAGCTAAGGGAGGTTCAAGTCTCCGCACTGATGAGGGACTTGCTTGGTGTTCCGGGCTTCACAGCAGCGGTATGAAAGTGGGGGTGACAACACAGGTGAAGTTCAGAGTCCTACCTTTCAGGGTGAAAACCCAAGGTCTGGCCTTAACTGGTTATGCCTGCCAATGACCTTGTTGGAGGCATTGTTTTGAGAGCGGGGACTATCTTCAGGATGAAAACCTAAGATCTTTGATCGGGCGACGACAGTGTTAGAGCACTGTTTCCTTCTTGAAGGCGTCATTTTTGGAGAGTCTGTATTTCAGGTGTTGTCTTGGCGGTGGATGTATTGCTCTTGTTTGGCCCGAGATACTGTAGCAGGACCTTTGTTTCTTAGTTTTCTTTTTTTTTTGGCTGTGTGCATCCGTAGTGCCATTAGGGTGGTGCGTTGTTGCAGAGGCTGGGTGTAATTGGTATTTTTTAATATTAATATACTCCCTTTATCGAAAAAAAATCTATTCGTCTTGAGGTCAGAAGCAATATATGGCGTCTTTCCAACATTGCTCAACGCTAGTGGAATCTAATTGTGGCACTGAAGTAAAATTATTGAGAACTGGTATTGGTTTCGCAAGGAAGTTAGTTTGCGTGTGTAGCAAGTTGGATAAGGAAGGCACATGGATATTGAATACAAACAAAACGAAACAGAATGCCAACTATGAAGAAAGGGGGTGAAATGGCCTCCACCCTCATTCTTTTCTTTTCTTAAAACTCAAATTGGCATTGTCCCCTACCTGCTTATCCTTGCTGAGAGAGATACACCAATTAAAGACGACACCGAACATGCAAGCACACCAATTTTTAACATTCTAGCTTTGTATGAGACATGACAATCTTTGAAGCTTTGAAGCTAGAATATGCAAGTACACCTCTTTGTATGTGCAAGCACACCTCTTTGTATGTGCAAGCTACCGTCTGCTTGCACTCACAAATTTAGCTATCGTCCTGATTAGAGAAGAAAGTCATGACAGGGGTCAGACGGTAGCTCAACTAGTGGAAGCAAGATGTGGTGTCATTCCGGTATTGTACACAGCTAGTGGATGCTAAATCTGGCTGCGCAAAAAAATTATTGAAAATTGACTTTGATTTCAGATGGAAGTATTCTTTGTCGTGTGTAAAGAGCCTATCCCAAATAGTTTTCAAGGTTCTTGCCAGGAGATTAACCCAGGTTCTTCCGAGTCTCACCGGCAGCAATCAAAGGGAATTTCATGAAAGGTCGCTCTTTTCACGATAATTTCAAGTTGGTCAAAGAATGTGTGAAGTTTCTTAGAAAAAAAAGGTGTCATAGCTTACTCCTGAATTTGGATATAGATAAGGCATTCCACACGGTCACATAGAAGTTCTTGCTTGAGGTAGTTGAGACAAAAGGCTTTGCCACTCGATGGAGGGAATGGATCGCAATGCTTCTTGAGTCAGCTTCTTGAGGGAATGGATCGCAATGCTTCCTGACACTAGTGTCGGGACCGGAGATTTGGCATGCAAGGGGTTTAAGAAAAATGGGGCTCTAAGTTCCCCACTTTTAAAAGGCTGAAGATGTCATTATCTTTATCAAGGAAGATTTAGATGAATCCTCGAGATCTTCAGGGAAGCATCGGGTAGCCAAAGGGATCAACATACTTGTGAACTCTGAAATGGCCAAGTTCCGAGTCACCTACTTCGGCATACCTACACTTCAAAAAAGAACGTAAGGAGGATTTTAAAATCATTTTTTGACTATTTACTGTAGGAAAAAAAACCTCATAGCCTCCCACCTTTTATTAAAAAGGACGAAAAGTTCAACTGCTAAACAAAACAGCTAAGATCTAGGCTACACCACGCAGATCTTTGGGGCGATTACATCCACCATGAACGAGCTAGTTTGGAGGACTTGGGTACCTCTACCTCAGAACAACAAATTATTTGCTTGGTTGGTGATTAAAACCCATATTTGGGACGTTGATCGTCTCCATGTGGTAGCACAATTGCGGTGTTTGCCCCTATATTCATGCAATGTCTAGAGCCCACTCGTTCACCTTTTTTTTTTGAGAATTCGCAGGAGATCTACGCGTCATTGTATTTAGAAGCGGACGAAATAAGTCCGAGGCAAGGTTAGTGTTGAGTACAACCCAGACGGAGACACCACACACACACCCTGCCACACCGCAGCACCACACATGAACGGATACTCTACATCTCTCACTTGCCTACCGGGAAGCCACCCAGGACGTCCACTCGTCCCATCTTCTCTTTCGTTACTGCTAACCCGTTCATATTTGTTTAAGATTCTATGGCTTGGTATGCATTTCGGCTCCTCGCCCTTATGGTAGGATCGTCTCAGCGTCAAATCTTTTTGGTCGGTGTCGTCTTGCATCCCTACCGCCCTCACAAATCATTCCTCCATTATCAGCCCCCGTCGCATGGAAGATTTGGAACTAGTGTAATGTTGGGATTTGTTTCCCTCAGTTTCGCAAATGCCTACTCACCTTGTTGCAGACTTCGAGTATGAGCGAAGCTTTAAATCATCGCGGGTGCAAAATGTTTGGAGTTTGGACCCACCTTCTAAGAATGACAAATTAGCTCCCACATTTCCGCTTATGATAATGCACGGAAGCTAAGCGATTGGTGGCAAGCCTTTTGCCACACGTTTGGCCTTCCAAACGAAGCATGATGAAACAGCATCCACTATGCGTTTGTCTTCTCTTAAATTTGCACTTTGACATTATAGTTGTGTAAGAGGGATGAATCAACTGTCTCCATATTTGTCAAATAGTACCAGCAATAGTATATTTAATCAATGATATGACAAGCCTTTTGCTACATTTGAACAAAATCATGGTGAAACGGCCTTCCAAACTAAGAGCATCTTCAGCCGCGTCCCCCAAACCGTCCCCCAAACCGCGCCGGATCGAGCGTTTGGGGGACGTGTTTCGTTCGTGCCGCGTTTGGGGGACGTCGCTCCCCAGCCGCGTCCCCCAAACGCCGCCCCCAAACATTTAAAGTATTTTTTTTAGCTTGAAAGAAACTATTTAATAATATTCAAATCGGTTGAACATAAACAAATTATATATAAAACTTCGAAAAAATATAATTAAATACATATAAACTATCTACTTCTTCTTCTTCGCTGATGGCCCCGCCTCGTCGTCGTCATCGCGGTGGCGCTTCCTGCTCGTCACCTCTTCCGAAGAGGCGGTGTCGGCGCTCGACGCGTCGTCGTCGCCGGTGCTCGTCGGCTGCGCCTTGGCCTTCGCCTTCGCCTTGGCCTTGGCCTTGGCCTTGGCCTTGGCGGCCTTGGCCTTGGCGGCCTTCGCCTTGGAAGCCTTCGCCTTGGCCGCCTTCGCCTTCGCACGGGCCACCGCCGCCGCCGCGGCCTCGCTCTCTTCTTCCTCCTCCTCCCAGCCCAGCCATTCCTCCTCGCTGTCAACTGGCGGCGGGGAATCGTCGCCGCTGCTCGGCGTCCTGGCTCTCTCCCACCAATGGCGCCAGCCAGCAGGCTTTCCCTCGCTGGAGGTGTCGGACGGGAGCTGGGAGATGTAGCTCATCGTCGCTGGAGGTGTCGGATGAAGGCTTGGATGAATGGTGGCGTGCGTACGGCGTACGTACGGGTCTTATTGAGCGCGGATGAACGGCGGCGCAGAAGTCGAAGAGAGCAGCGGTTGCTCTTCCGAGGAGTCGGCGCTCCATTCCGGCGGGGTTGGCGCGTCGTCGACGCGCTTGCCAATGCGACGGTTCCGCTTCCTGTCAACTGCACCGTCGCTACGTATGTGGCGGTTGAGCGTCCGAGCCGGCTGACGGGTCGGCCCCGCGCCTCCTCGCCTCTCATTTCGTTGTGTCCGGCGTGCCCGGTGCGTCCCCCGTGGGACGGGGACGGGCTCGGGACGCCGGACACCGAATGGGGGCGCGCCGGACAAAAAAGGGCTTTGGGGGACGCGGCTGGAACGCTTTTTTTGTCCGGCGCGCCCCAAATCCCTTTGGGGGACGGTTTGGGGGACGCGACTGGAGATGCTCTAAGCATGGAATGAAACAGCCTCCACTATCGTTTTGTCTTCTCTTACAATTTCGACTATCCATTAAAATTCTAGATGTGTAAGAGGGGTGAAATAAACTGTGTCTAGGTTTGTCAAACTGTACCAGCAATAGTATATTTATTCAATGAAACGGCCTCCCAAACTAAGCATGGAATGAAACAGACTCCACTATCGTTTTGTCTTTTCTTACAATTTCCACTGTCCGTTAACATTCCAGACGTGCAAGAGGGATGAAAGCAACATTGTTTACACTAGATGGTTCCCCGCGCGTTGCTGCGGAAAGAAATTCCTTGTTTTACTGGGCCTAGTTTACTGCTAAATCGATCATAAAATAGAGAATAAGTTATTCCACTTCGACATGATACTTTAGAATGATATGGAGGTAACATCAATCCTCCAACTTATTATTGAATGTTTGAACATCACACAAAATCCAGTTAGAGGATTACAGAACCATCAGCTTTGGTATATAAGATACCACATAATCTTTCAATTCAGGAAATAAACTTTTATCCTACAATGGAAGCATCACAAACTCGATTTCTAAATAGAACACCTAATCTTGGCTATGCGTGCTCTCCATCAGAAATCTCATGTACATTTGCTTTCATACATTTCACAATAGGAGTTAAACAAATGTCTTTAGTCCGGATCAAATCATTAGGCTTCGCCTTTTAGATATATGCAGTGTTTAATTATTTCTTACCCTTCTCATCTGAAAGTTCCCTATCGTGACAAATATTATGGATTCTCATAACTTAACCCTGCAGAAAATAGGCAAATTAATACACTTATCAGTGCTTTACCTTTCCAGAAATTGATGCCATTGAGGTAGTGCTCAAGCTTGCAGAAAAAAGTGTCTTATGCATATCAACATCTCAAATCGCCATCGACGGTATATAGTCGTTATTTACCTCTGAGAGTTAGTTTTACTTACATATTAAAGTTGAAAAGGGAGCATGATGCAATAAATTATAACTATTGGTTATACCTTGCCTACATAATTTGGTGACTCAAATGATTTCCTTCATTCGAAATTAGAATCAACTTTCCTGTAGTATAGAGTGAACCTGGAGTCAATCTTGAAATATGTAATCTTCACATATAAAAATAAATAAGAAACCATGAATAAACTATCTTCTAATTAGTAAATCTTTCAAATACTTCGATTCATAAAAAAATCTGTAAAGGACACCAATGGGTGAGAGCAGACTGCAACATCTGGAGATAAAATTGAGACCGTGGCCGTGAGGAGCATGTAGTTCTTTCAACATCTGCATGATTTAAGGAGGAAAGACATGCATCCAGGGCATAATATGTTACATGATTATATGTAGAGTCCTGTTGTTGAACTCGGTGAAGGACGCAAAATCAAAAGAAATAAAATAGGAATTTGGACAGACATACCTTCTGCTGAGTATTCCATTTTTTTTGCGGGCTATTGTGTTCTGTGTTCATCTGTCTTCTAGAAAGGCTGCAAGGGGAGAAATAGTGGAGAGAATTTTTGAACTTATAACAATTTACAACCTATCTTGATGAATAAAGTATCCAAAACAAATTCTATAGGAACAAAACCTTACAGTTTGAGAACATACCTGAGAACGAAATAGATCTGGAAGAAACAAACAGACTATAAATTATCAATAAATCATCAAAAACCATATGAGAGAGAGAGAGATTAGCAGAAGGCCCATACCGTTCGAGTGGAGGCGGAAGGATGGATGGAGAGATTTGCATAGGCTTGATCGGAGGAAGCTAGATGCAACAGATGAGATGGAATGAGGCACCAGAGGAAGATAGTGCACGAAAGAGGAGTGAGATCTAGAAGAGGATGGGAAGAGGTATGCATCTGGTTAATAAATGGCAAGATAAATAGGAAGAGAAGATGTGTGGGCGCACAGGAAATGGTGCTTGGTATGCTATGTTTCTCGTCAGATGCATTGATGACCAAAATAATAAAAACTGAGCAGAAAATGTTGTAATTTGCTGACATGGCTAGGTGACGTGGGCATATAACTAATATGAAACTGAAAAGTGATGTGGCATGCTTGCATGTTGAGAAAATTACACTTAGTGGGTTGCTCCAATTTAGATATTATAGATTTGGCATGTACCAGCAAAAGAATGTGATGGAAGTCAAGGTTGTTTCAACCAGCGGTACAGATACCAAATGTATAGGGCGAAACCGCAGTCATCGAAAAAGTAACCACTGGACCTAAGCATCGTCGTTGTAGAGGTAGACCACAAGGCCAAGGAGACACGCGTGCTCCAGCTGCCGCCGGCGCTCCTCCTTCCCCGCCTCGGCCTTGGACCAGGCCAGGACATACTCGAGGGATGCCGGCTGCACCTCCTTGAAGGAAACTCCTCGTCGTTCGCCCGGATGGCAATCTAGTTGGCCACTGCCACCCGCTCCGGATCTGGCTTGTTCCTGACGAGACGGAGGCCTTCGCGCGTAGGTGACGGCTGCCACGGAGCACGTGGCTCGCGGATTACGATGCCGCCACCGCCGGAGTGCTTCCGTGGCTGCAACTCCTCCTCTATCTCCTCCTTTACGGCACAGGGGCGACGGCGGGAGGGCGCCACGGACGGAGCGACCGACACGGAGGGAGAAGCGGACGAAGACAATGGGCCCGGCGCCATCTGTCGTGGCACCCAACAGCGGTCGAGGATGGTGGCCAGGGTCCTCCCTGGCGCGCCCCACCAGATCCTCCGAGCCACCGTGTTCTTGTTCTTCAGCAGCGCTCCCTCCTAGTCGTAGGCCGCGAGGTGTCGCGTCTGGACTCTGGAATCATACGATAAAAGTGTCGTAGTTGTCGGAGTCCCAGCACGGGTCCGCCCGCCTCTCCTCCGGCAGCCTCTCCCAGGCGTACTAGATCGATGCCCGCCGCTCGGCTCCTTGCAGGGTTGGTGGGATCAGGATACCGCCGGCGTTCAATCTCCAGTCACCAAAGGGACAGCGCATGTCGAGCGAGGCCATGTACGCCGCCTCGCCGCGCCTCCCACTCGTGGAGAGTGCACTAGCCGAATCCGTCGGCCCAAATCGCTTGGCCATGGCTGAAGATTGGACGGTGTGGTTGGGATAGGTTTTCTCGGACGCGACAACTCACCTGCACAGCGACAAGCGCCATTACAATGGCATCTGAAACAAGACGTTTAGAACGACACTCTTGTGTGGTTTGCAGGTAGGGTCACTCACAGGTAGCCCCTGTAGGTTGGGTTCGGTATGCGAGTGCCGGACGGAGAAACGGCCTTTGCTAGGCTAAAAAGAAATTTGGGCGGCCGGCTGGGCGGAAAATTGGCACCGGCGCTCCCCCAAAACCTTTTTGGGTGGGGGCGTGGAGAAGCTCTAACAAAACAAAGTGAATTGTACTTATGTAGAAAAGTGTTGACTAGTTGAATACCCATGTGTTGCTATGAGAAACATAATCAAATAAATAGTAAATAAGAATAAAATCATATAACCCTGCTGAAAAGAAAATAACTTAATACTGATGCAATTTATTTGAGCAATCCCTCACAATTGCCTTTTCTCCTACAAAGTATGGTGGTTCGCTTCTCCTATGATGCATCCCAAGTCCCACACTTATGTTCATCTCACCTTTAATCCTTTTGGCGTCGTCTGGGTACTTCTATCTCAACCACCGGAAGGATGAAATACCGACTGAAGAAAACACTCAAAAATTTGCCAGGGAAATCCCAATTGTTTTAATTATGTACACGTACAATATATAGTCACCTGTTTCGAAACTTATCCATGATTAATAGTACCGGCCTGTTTCAAATTTATGAGCATCTTGAACTTGATGCGCTATCAATTAATCTCTTCGTTGCAACAACATAACACCGTATCAGGTAACAGGAAAAACGGGAACGTTGAACACGGTGAATGGGCGTGCTTAGGGCAGAACGGGTCGAAACACCACCTTATTTCTTTTTAGGCAACACCATATCGGCCTTCAGTTTTGTCTGATATCAGATTTTTTCTAACTGCTTGTATTGCCGGTCTTAATTCAACAAGAATATTCTACATTATATTTGATAGCTGAATATCCGTGTGCTGCTACAAATTGATTAAGCAATTGTTATATTCTAATAACGTGTGACAAATATCGGTGTATTTCTAGAAGAGTACTGGTGTTCTCATGCCAGCGATAAATACTACTAAAAAACAGTTGTCATGTCCCGCTAAAGCCAAGTATTGATGTATTGCGAAGATGCATCTATTATTTTTGTAAAACAAATCATCCAAATATTGGTGAAGCCTTACCGGCTTACCGCATTTATTTAGAATATGAAAAATCCTAATACTATAGATTTTCTTCTAATTTAATGATTTTTAACACCTAATAACTCATACTCCATCCATGTTATGAAACTTATCTATGATTCATTAAAATTTGGGCAAACAATCAGACGAGCCGTGGACGTATCCTTTCTCCAGTTACAGTACAGTAGAGAGAGGTGATTTTGTGCTCTCCCCCTCCCAATCCACCTCGCCATCGTTAAATCGGCGGATTCCTCACCCTCCATCTGTTGCTCCGGCGGCGGGAGGATGGGGTGAAACCCGATTCACGATGTGTACATAGCGTAGTGTTTGTAGGGTGGCCTGCCAGCAGCGTAGTGGAGGCGGTTGCACAGTCGGAGAGGCCTTTTGCGGCGGAGCTCGTCCCCTCTGGTAGTGGTGCTCCTCGGAGCACTGCGACGGAGCGTCCACCTTCCTCGCGCCCCGCAGATCCTCGGATTTGTTTGGCATGTCAAGCCTTCTTCGGATCCCGAGTGGTGGCGGATCCGATCGTAGAAGTTGGAGAAGAAGGTTGTATGGCGATGCATCGCGGCGAAGATGGTGGTTCAGGGCGTCCGTTTAATTGGCGGATTCCTCACCCTCCATCTGTTGCTCCAGCGGCGGGAGGATGGGGGAAACCCGATTCACGATGTGTACATAGCGTAGGGTTTGTAGGGTGGCCTGCCAGACGCGTCGTGGAGGCGGTGGCACAGTCAGAGACGCCTTTTGCGGCGGAGCTCGTCCCTCTGGTAGTGGTGCTCCTCGGAGCACTACGACGGAGCGTCCGCCTTCCTCGCGCCCCACAGATCCTCGGATCTGTTTGGCGTGTCAAGCCCACCTCGGATCCCGAGTGGCGGCGGATCCGATCGTCGAAGTTGGAGAAGAAGGTTGTATGGCGATGCATCGCGGCGACGATGGTGGTTCAGAGCGTCAAATCTTCGGATCTGGTAGTCCGGTGACTTCCCTGCTGCAGAGGGGATGCCTCCCATCCAAGACATCGAGCGCCACTGGGCCGTTCTAGCCGCCGGCGTGGTCGGGATCTGGAGGACCTATGTGTAATTTTCTTATGTTTCTAGATCTTTGTGTAAGGAACGATGCATCAATATAATTTTTTTTCTTGCAAAGTAGGATTCATTAAAATTTAGATGTATCTATGTAATTTAGACAAATTTTAGATAATTTCCATAGGTCGAAGGAGGTAGAAGTGTAGCTCACACATGCGCGCGTGGCAAAAGATCATCTCAAATGTAGAGAGCATATGTTACCTTAATTGATTAGAGAACAGATCCGTGAAAGAAATAGTGTGCGAAGCTAGCTCCAGGATGATCGATCCTATTCGGCCGGGCTATCGGGTAACGAGAACAGCAAAGCAGCCGCCAGCTGCCGAAGACCCACCTCCTCAACTCCTCTTTCATGCCCCACCTTCCAGCAGGTCGCCGCTCCTCATGTGCAGGGCTGGGGGAAGCGGGCCGGAGGAGGCCATCCCTGGCGGTAGGATTGGTCGCGTATTGGAAGCTCGGATGCGGGGTTGCTGGCGTCGTGGGGAGAGAACGGTGAGGATCTTGCGGTCGCAATCGAGCTCGTCAACCAAAATCGCGTACTGGAAGCTCGGCTGCGGGGTTGCCGGCGTCGTGGGGAGAGAATGGTGAGGATGCAAGGGCAACGGCGTCGGGGATGGGTGAGCTCGTGCAGCTCGTGAATTGTTTTCGTGAGCGTCCTGTGTCCTGGTGGGTCGAGGGTTGATTATCATGTATTGAGGGGCTAAAAGGCAAAAAGATTTTTCAGAGCGGAGGACGTACGCGTACCAACAACGGGTTCCAATTTAATAGTTAAGATATGTCTTCCAATGTACTCCGTAAATCTTTACTATTAAACGGCTACCGGTGGTGTCCGTACGTAAATAAATCGTGGTACGTCAAAGAAACCGCTCCAGATCGATAACGAAAACCGGTCGTGCCTTTTTTATCGCTAAGAAAACCAGTCCTAAATCCCTCGTCCGTCTAAAAGAACCATAAAGAGAGTCCTCTTTCAATGCGGCAAAGAATGGAAAGAGAGTCCTCTTTCGATGCGGCATGAGACATGGAGATAATCCGTGTGCTTAAAAGGCAAAGGCTCATACGTATTTGGTCGGTTCTCCCTGTGCGCGCCTAAGCGAGAAGCATTGCCCGGCGGCCGCCGTCGGTGCCGTTGACCGCAGACGGCATTAGCGTCGTGGCTCAAGCAGCCGTGGACATCTCGCCTGTCACCAAAAGATGTTTGCGTTGGTGTCGTCGACGGCAGACGGCATGCACTCACCCTACGTTGGCTCGAGCACGAGCAGCCGGGGACGATGCTGAGCAGCCGGTGTGCGTTGGGATATATGGAACCCAAGCTGGCATGCGCAATGCTGCGCAGCTTCTCCACATGGAAAAGCAGAGCAAAGCTAGCTCGATATGCGGATGGATGATCGATCTTTTTTTTACATATGCAATTGGATTACCTGACTAACAACTCGCCCTGCAGTTGGCCCGGGGTGCAATCTTCTTGCAGCCTGCTCAAATCTTTCCGAATAGGCTACCTCTTGGACTCTAAATTTTCAGTGATGAAGTATGAAGTATGGTTCCAAAAGTATCCTTTCCAGCACACTCGCTGACCTTTTGCATGCAGATTGCAGCACCACCGCTGACATTTTATAGCTCTATCGCCTACCATTTGCAGCATGGCCACTCTTTCTTTGCAGCTCCATCCGCCTGCGCGTAGGCATCGGAAGAGGAGGCACGGGACTGGAACAAATGCAGAGCTAGACGGCGTCGGTTAACGGCATGTGCTTGGGCGGTGCATGGACAACCCCTCGGGGCACATAGCGACGCAGTGGAGGTCGGCGGCGGCGCCCCCGGGCACATGGAGGCGGGTTGAAGAACGGCGGCCCCGAGGCACATGGCGGCGGGTTGGAGAACGGCGACCATGGCGCCCCCAAGGCGTGTGGATCGTATAGGCGATGGCGACGACATTGCATGGGGAATGGAAGGCGTGCTATGATTTTTCACGATATAGTAGGAAAACAGTGTTGTGTTTGTTGATCACATGATAAGAACGTGTCCGGGCCCATATGACATGTGTCACGCGCGGGCTAAGACGATTAGACACATCCAATTGTGGGCTGGCCGAGAGGTTGCTCGCGCCTGCAGCCTTTGAAGAAATCAAATCATTTTTCATTCAATAATAATAACAAAATATAATTGGTTTGCCAAGTACATAAGCTGAATAACTGGTCCACCCGTAGCAACGCACGGGTATTGTGCTAGTTACATTATTCTATGGACGCGTCTAGGGAGCGGCCGCGTGCCCGTTGGTGTTGGTGCATCTGAGCGCTCAACTAAAAAAGGAAAAGTTCATGTCGGGCCGTTTGTCGGGTCATTTACCTGTCGAACTCATCTAGCGGATGTGCCTCCCGACTTGCTCATCTCCCTCACACAACCTGCGGACCAGGAGCACCCCCGACATCCTGTGGGCTACCCCGCCGGCTGGCCTGGAGCAGGCCGCCAGGAGGGCTCCAACTCTTGACCCGACCTCGACCGGCGTCTCCCCGATGGGGAATCAGGGGAGATGGGACCGGTGGGGCTTCGCCGGCTAACGATAGCGGCAGAGGAGGCCGACGGCGGGCAGAATAGGCGGCAAAGGGTGCGTTGACGGGAGGATAGAGAGAAATTGGGAGGACATGCACATGCGGGAGGAAGAAGAAGATAGAGGATCGATCTGGGTCCCACCCATAAGAGACTTGGTAGTTGCCCCATCATGCAATTACTTTGCCTAATTCACATAATAGTTGCTAAAAAATGCTAGTGTGTTTTCTCGTATATTGGAGTAGTTTTAATTTTCCCTAGCAACAATGTGTACCAAATTCTGAAGTTGTGTATATATATTATGATTTTTTTAGATGTTATGAAATTGCCTATAGATGTTTCGATGCAGGCCCGCATCGCCATCCACACCAATGATGGTCAGCGTTTCAACATTAGTTCAAAAGCGGTCCACGCGGAAGTTTGGAGAGGTGATCGGTAACTCCAGTGCGACACTCAAGGGGAATTTCTGAACTCTTCGTGGGAGGTGCATTAGAATCCATCCGACCATGTGCGGTATGCAACTTTGTAACAACGGTAGAAAACTTCATAGCAACATGAAGCAACTTCAGTGGAACGGTAGGGAACTTTGCAACAACGGTAGGCAACTTCGTAGAAGCGGGAGGCAAATTCACAGTCGCACTAGACAACTTTGGTGCAGATATAAGCAATTTATAGACATTGTTAGACAACTTATCGACACTAGCAAGCAACATTACAACACCAGTAGAAAAATTCATAGAGCGGGAGACAAATTTGCAGTAGTACTAGAAAATTTTACTGCAAGTATAGACAACTTATAAACATCGTTAGACAACTTATCGACACAGGTAAGCAGCTTTACAACAACAGTAGGACACTACATAGTAGCGGGAGGAAAATTCATAATATTTATATGCAACTTAAAAAATTGCGTTCGTGAGGAACCAACGTTACTTTGCCAAAAAGCACGCAAGAGGTGACAAGGTATTAACTTGTCAATGCCTACAAGTTGTAGTCTTGGGTTTCGCGGAAGGTAGAGGGAAAGTAGATCTCGAGGGTTTCAGCCGGAAAAGTACTCGACTGCTAGAAAACTAGGGTTATGTTGACAATTAATCGATCTCCTCTTTCTCCCTCGGCTCCCCTTTATATAGGAGGCGGAGCCAAGGGTTTCGTGACGTACAAGTTACAAACATCGGGATACTCTTTGAGTCTGTCCCGTAATAGTTACAAGTCTTTATTCCTAATACAACTCTATCTTTCCAAACCGACACTTAATTGGGCTTCCGGGCTTCATATTCTTCGAGTCATGGGCCTTCAATAAACCCGGGTACCTTCTTCGGCAGACCCATCTGGGATGCCTATGTCAGTAGCCCCCAAGATTTTGCTTGAATCGTAGATTCGAGTAAAATCTCCAACATACAACTCACCCATAAATTCTTCGAGTCATTTCACAAATAACTTATTCGAGACATTCATATTATGTACAGGGATGATGGTAAATGGGGCTGATTCATCTGACGGATCAGGTACCAGTTAACTGCTCTCGTGGCAAACCCGCAAAAACCTACTTCAAAGTCAAGTCCCTGGACATGACCTCGGGATACTGGCGTAATTCGACATGCGCCACTTTAGGACTTACTCATGAATCGAATTACAGTCATGTTTATAAAATCCATAGCGCGTCCGCTAGGGATGTTTCTTTGTATCTGTTGATACGGGAAAAAAGTAGCAGAGCGCATTCGGGTGCAACACTCAGGACAGAACCAGGGGTCTTACCTTCGTAAAGTTTTACGGCATCCAGAGATTTTTTCGCGGAAGACGCGCTCTAGGGATATATTGTCGAGTTCCTTTTTCGGATGTTGGAATAGCCAATTTCGTCGAGTTAATCAACGATAATATCTTGACGCTCCCGATGAGTATATGCAGAGTTATGTGTAACTCGAAAATGTATGGCGACAACCATACTCCCTGAATTTTATCGATTGTTCTTTTCAGCACAAACTATCGGGTGCGCGACCAGCACTCCCGATGGGAGTAGCCCCCGAGGCTACAGGCAAGTATTTATACTTGGCTGTAGGCTCAAGTAAAAAACAACTTCTTTTTTGCTCCTTCTTTTATTTTATCGGGTGCGCGACCAGCGCTCCCGATGGGAGTAGCCCCCGAGGCTACAATCAAGTATTTTACTCTTGGCTGTAGGCTCAACTTCTTATCTTATTTAAACCACCACATATATTTTATCCTTAATGCCATCCTCTTATCCGAAGTAATCATAAAACTTCGGATAAGAGTAGCCCCCAAGCATTTGAACAAATACAAGTATTTGATCAAAGGCTCTCGAAGTTTATCTTTGTCTGAATCCTCGGGAGTTTTTGTGTTGCCATTTTAAATCACTTATCCCGAGATTTTTCAATGACTACGTCACTGCTGACAATGGCCACGAACTCTGTATTGGGAAGGCGTGAGTCTTGTACCTTCGCTGACATATGGGCCCAAAACTCTGCGTCGTTGGACACGTTACGCAAGTGGGGGACACACGTCCTCCGCTTTTTCCGGCACGCGTATTGTGGCGCCTGTCTAGTAACTTCACAGTAAATATACGATTATGCCCCTGATAACACGTGTAAGGCACTTGATTCATTTCCTTTTTATCCAACGGTGCGACGGGTCGCTTTCTTGGTATAAATAACCTCCTTCTTCCTCAATCTTTCCCTTCACTGCGCCGCTCAACTTTTCCCCCTCTCTGCAAAAGCTCCATTGCCGTCCCACAAGCTCATTGCGCTTATTCTCATCCACTCTCCTCCAACATTTGTTTGAATACCACCACGCACCAAACTCCTCTGGCACACCGCTCTAGGAACCGCCATGTCGACGGAAGAAGCTGAGATCTCTGGATGGAAGAGATCCAAGATCTCAAACCAGGACATGAGCGCCCTCAAGAAGCTTGGGCAGATGAAGAAGGAGGGAGCGCTCATCTTCCCCGGGGACGAAAGCTTCCCTAAGCCTCGCATCGGATACCGGGTAACATTCGTCGACCACCTCATCCGCGGCCTTTACACCCCTATCCATGAGTTCCTCCGTGGATTGCTATTTGTCTATGGGATTCAGCTTCATCATCTGACTCCCAACTTCATCCTCCATATCTCCATTTTTATCACCTTGTGTGAATGCTTTCTCGGGACCCATCCTTATTGGGGCCTGTGGAAACGCATCTTCTATCTTCACCGCAACAGCTCTCGCAACGTCGCCTACAATGTGGGCGGCATTGTTATCTGCATCAGTTCCGATGTCGACTACTTCGACGTCAAATTTCCCGACTCCGTCCAGGGGTGGCGCAAGAGATGGCTGTACATCCAAGAGGAGCAGAACAACTCTCCAGAATACAACATTGCTCCCTTCGATAGTGCCGCAAAGATCCTTAGGCGTCGTTCTTGGGACGCTGAAGCCACTGCCAAAGAAAAGTCGGCTACCGATGCTCTAATGAAGCGCATCCGTGAACTTCAGAACACCCGCGGTAAGGAACTGTCGGGTGTTCAAATTACTGCTCACTTCCTTAGGATCAGGGTGCATCCTCTTCAGGCTCGAAAATAACCCCTCTGGATGTATTCTGGCGAGGAAGACGTTGATCGCTTGTCCAAGGATCTCTCTGTGAAAGATCTGGAAAAGCTAGTCCATCGTTTTACCTCATTAAGCAAAAACATAGTGTTCCATCCTCCTGTCGCGTGATGCCGTACAGCAGCAACCACGCGCTTCCCGAAGTAAGTAATCTTTCCTTCGAGTTGTGCCTTTCTTTTCTTCGACTGTTATATTTTTTTCCTGTTATCCTTGTTTTTATGTGTTGCTTTATCCGACAGAAACATCAAACTCTTTCTTCTCTTCCTCCCTTACCTGAGGGTGGAGAAGTAGATGAGCGAACCGTCATTACTGACGAGTTGCAAGAATCTTCGCGCCCTGAAGCAGAAGTCGCGGGATCTCACAAATCTGCGGCTTCCTCTGAAAAAGACACGGAATCAGAAGCTTCTGAATCCGTGCGCTCCCTTCCTTCCGCTGCTTCTCCGAAGAACAAACGGAAAAGGGATGAAGTCGAAGACTCCGGCACCTCCAAACCCGGTGGGTCACCTGCCGAGAAAACTTCTCCCCAGGAAGAGGGTGGCTTCTGTCCTTATGAGGATGCCATCATTAGCTCGTAAGTTATGATGCTTCCCTTTTATTTTTGTATGTTTCTTGTGAATATTCTCATGTGTTTTTGTTAACAGTGGCGAAGAAGAAGAAGAAGAAGAAGAAGAAGAAGAAGAAGAAGAACCCGCTGCCAATGTGACTGCTCCGACGAGTACGTCACATACCATAGTTCCTTCTGAAGCACGCCGTGCTGCCGAGGAAACCTCATCTCCTCATCATCAAGATTTGGAAATGTCGACTTCTACCGCCAGCCCTCAAGCCTCTTCGCCGAAAAGACCAAGGATTGAGCTTGGCGAAAGCCATAATTTTGTGGCTGGGAGTTCAACGACTCCTCCCTTGGATGATGTAAGCCTATCTTTAAGGATGCCAGTCTCATTTGTCGAGTTTTTTCCCTTCTGAACCTATCTGTCGACTTTCTTTTTACAGCCTCTGATGAAACATTTAATCAGTCTCGGTACTCAATTCATTGGGTACCGTGATACTGTCAAGAACTTGAAAGGTAAACCTTGCTTGCTGCGGATGAAATATACTTATTTTTCCTCGGCTAGACTATGTTGTATTTTAACTTTAACTTCCTGTGTCTCATTTTACCAGGGGCTCTCGATAAAGCCAACAAACGCGATGATGATCTTGCTCTTAAGCTTGAACAAAGCGAGACATCCCGCAAGAAGGCTGAGCAAGACGTTGCTTCTGTTGGAGTTCTTCGCAAAAGGATCCATCATGCTGAAAATGCCTTAAGCGAGAAGGTGACTCAACAAATTGCGCGTGAAGAGGCCGTCATAGCTCGCTTAGAGTCTCAGAACCGGCGCTTCATCATTAAGTTCCTCAACCTTATTTCCTAAACATCTTCTAAGATCTTCTCTTATGCGTATTGTTGACGAAACCCCCATCTTGCTCCAGCAGGAAAGATGGGTGAAGATTTCACCCTTCATGAAGCCGAGGAAGATGGTCTCCTCGACACCCTCTCGATCCTCGAGCTTCATGGGGATTTGGCGCGCAACAATATTTCCGATGCACGAGCTGCATTCACGCGCCTCTTCCCCTATTTCTTCCCCAAGCAGACGCAACCGAAGATTTTTTCTGAGCTTACTAGGCGCTTCCTACCCAAGGAGGGTCTTGGGTTGGCTTTTCGGCAAG
The DNA here is from genome assembly GCF_022539505.1 of Lolium rigidum. Taxonomy (NCBI): domain Eukaryota; kingdom Viridiplantae; phylum Streptophyta; class Magnoliopsida; order Poales; family Poaceae; genus Lolium; species Lolium rigidum. The sequence continues at coordinate 352,686,064 of NC_061514.1, read as the reverse complement.
AAAACTTAAAGGTTGGAGTCGAAGGGACCATAGCCCTGGTTGCCGAGAGTCAGCAAAATGTCGACTGGACGAAGGCTGGCGAAACAAAGGGAATAAACAAGGAGAAGTGGCAGTTCTTGGTGAAGTCCGCCAAGCCGCACTCCAAGAAGATTCTCTCCTTCTTCGGATATAAGCCAACTACTTCATCTAGTACCGCCAAGCCGGAGGTCAAGTAGACCAACTTATATCTCCATTCTTTTTTCCTCTTTTGGCAGTTGTCGATATCTGTATGATATGCGACTGCTGTTGTCGACTCGCTAGGAGTCGACCTTTTGTAATGGATCCCGTATCATGTAAATATCCCAACTTATGAATGAAAAGGAATCCCTGTGTGGTGATTGATATCGACTTTTTCTTTCTTCCAGTTGGTGTTTGATAATTACTCTAAGACTGCTGGACCATCATCTGCTTCCCCTGCGACGTCTTGCTCTAGACGGCCAACTGACGATTTTTTCTTGGACGATTCCTCCTGTGTTGACTCAAAACAACTAGAATTAACTGAATTTCGACAGCAACTCCAGGCCATGAAAAGGCAATCTATTTTTATCATGGATCAATCCCGCAAATCTTCCGAGCGGGAGAAAATAGCCCTTCAGCAGGTTAAAGAAGCTTTAAACTTGAAAGAAGCTGCGGTTGCCGAAGCTTTGCAGGCTACCTCTCGAGAAAATTATATGCTTGAGCTGCTGAGTGACGCAAGCCTGGATATGGCGGGTAAGCTTCATCCTTGCATTCTCTTTTTACTATCCGTATGTATTATTACACGCCTCAATGTATCCTTTACCATGGTTAGGCGCTTTTTTGGATGCTACTGCCGAGGATCAGCGTGTTGATGCGAAATCAGAAGTTCTTGTTCGTCTTGCTCTGCAGAACGACGCCGGTTTTTTGTCTTCTCCAGACCGAACCCGGCAAATTGTGCGGTTTCAAGACCGTGCTTCTCAGGTTCGGGAATATCTTGAGTTCTACACAAAAACACTGGCCATGGTTTACAATGTCATGTTTCCTCGGAATCTCCAACCCAAAACTCTTCCTGACTTGATGGATAAATTCAAGAGCGTTCATCGCATCCATGGATTTGTGAAGGCCCAGTTAATGGCTGGTGCTCGATTTGCTATAATCATGATGCAGATCTGCTTCCCGAAATTGGACATGTCCAACATTGTTGATGTTTTTCATGCCAAATTGAGGAAACGGAGAAGGAACGTCGATAAGATCAATGACGTGGTGACTCCCGTGGCTGAAAAGATGATTGACGATCTCCTGCGGATGGACGCTGCTTTCTTTAAGGAACATCATTATGCTGACTCCATGGGTGCTGCCACGGAAGGTGAAAGGATTAATATCGACGACCTGATAAAAGATAATTGAAGATCTTTCTCCTGCTGTCGAGTTTTTCCTGAAATAAAAGAGAGATCTTGTATATATTGCGGGAACTATGTATAGTCCAAATGAGTTGTATTTATTTTTCCTCCTCCTCTAGCCCCCGAATGTTTTCGGTGGGCGTATGTATGTTTTGTTGCTGGTGAGGTGTTTAAACCAAGGCAGATAATTTGTGTTATATATTGTAAGTCTAGAGTATATATTGTCAAATCTACGGGTTGCAAGCCCCCGAGTATGTCGAAGAAAAAGATGTATATCACCAATATTTTTACTATATTGCAGCATCACGAGCCCGCCTCATTAAAAACCTTTCAGCCCCACTCAGTGCCCTGAAAGGAAAAGAGTGCATTTGAAAACTCGCGAGCTTTTCCGTACATTGTATGTTTACATATGTAGCTATATTTCGGCTTCTATGCGTAAAAACGCCTGAGCTGCGCCACGTTCCAGGGGTTTGATTCCTCCTTCCCTGTCTTCTTGTCCTTCAATCTGTATGTGCCTCCTGGAATTACTTCGGTGATGATGTATGGTCCTATCCATGGAGACTCAAAATTCTCGTGACTGTCCTGGGTGAGTCGAAGAACCAAGTCGCCAACTTGAAAATATCTTGGTCGCAGACGTCGATTGTGGTAATACTTTAAGTTCTGTTGGTACGTGGTGACTCTCGAAAACACCTCGTCTCTATCATCGAGTGCATCGACATCATCTTCCAGTGCCTTTCTCGACGTTTCTTCATCATACTCCGCCACTCTCGGGGAATCGTGCTCTATTTCTATCGGGAGAACTGCCTCCGCTCCATGGACCAAGAAAAACGGGGTTTCTTGTGTCACCGTGTTTGGTGTAGTATGTATACTCCATAACATTCTAGGCAACTCTTCAGACCATGTGTGTCGAGCTTTTTCCAATGGTGTCAACAACCGTTTCTTGATTCCATTGCAGATTATGCCGTTTGCTTTTTCGACTTGGCCATTGGTTTGCGGGTGCGCCACCGATGCAAAGTGCAATTTGATGCCCACTTCTGCACAATATGCCTTGAACTCTTTTGACGTGAAGTTGCTGTCGTTGTCTGTAACGATGCTGTTAGGGACACCGAACCGAAAAACTATGCCCTTGATGAAGCTCACCACCGATGCTGCATCTGCTGAAGTTACTGGTACTGCTTTGATCCACTTGGTGAACTTGTCGACAGCCACCAGAAGATAGACGTATCCTCCTGGCCAAGCTTTGTGTAGTTTTCCCACCATGTCGAGACCCCATTGTGCGAAGGGCCAAGCCAATGATATTGGCATCAGTTCTGCTGCCGGAGAATGAGGCTTTGCCGCAAACCTTTAACACGCATCGCACGTGCGCACTATGTTTTTCGCATCCTCTATTGTTGTTAGCCAGCTGCCCTGAAGGCTTTGGTTGCTATTGCTCGGCTACTTGCATGATGGCCGCATACTCCTTCGTGTACATCTTTGAGTATAACTTTTCCTTCCTCGGGTGTGACGCACATTTGTACTACTCCCGAAATACTTCGTTTGTACAGCTCCCCCTTGACCACGGTGAAAGCTTTTGAGCGTCGGATGACCCGTCTTGCTTCAACTGGATTTTGGGGTATTTCTTTCCTCATGATATATGCTATGTAAACCTGCATCCAGGGAACTTCTATCATCATGACTTCATGTGATTCCTCCTCATCTTCCGACATACTCGTCTCGGTGTTTTCTGGAGCCCCCGAGCCTTTCTTGGACTTCTCCTGTTTCTTCGTCTGCTTTGGTGTTTTCTTTGGTTTGGTGGACATCTCACTTATCTCCTCCCAAAACACACCAGGTGGTATCGGCAAACACTGCGACCCGATATTTGCCAAAACATCGGCTTCATCGTTGTTGAGTCTGCTGATGTGGTTAACTTCGCACCCATCAAAGAGTTTCTCGAGTTCATTGTAGACTTCTTTGTATGCAATCATGATGTCATTGACTGCGTCGCACTTGTTCATCACATGTTGTGCTACCAGGTGGGAGTCACCAAAGATTTTAAGGCGGGTTACACCACACGCCTTTGCCATCTTCATCCCGTGTATGAGTGCTTCGTACTCTGCCTCATTGTTCGACGCGTTAAGGAACATCATCCGCAGTACATACTTCATTTTGTCGCATTGAGGTGATACGAGTATTACGCCCGCTCCAGCTCCCTCTAATCTTTTGGACCCGTCGAAGTTCATAGTCCAAGTACTCGATAAATCCGGGGGTCCCGTATTTTGCAGCTCCATCCACTCTGCGACAAAGTCCGGCAGAATCTGTGACTTTATTGTTTCTTTTCTCGTAAGTAATATCTCGAGGAGAAAGTTCTATGACCCAAAGGGCGACGCGCCCCGTGGCTTCTGGATTGTTCAGGATGTTGGAGAGAGGTGCCTCATTGAAAACTACTATCGGGTGTGCCGAAAAGTAGTGTTGCAACTTTCTTGCCGTTGTAAACACGCCATATGCCAACTTCTGGTATTGCGGGTAACGTTGCCTGGAAGGCGATAGAACTTCACTGATGAAGTATACCGGACGCTGAACCCCATGGATCTTCCCTTCTTCTTCTCTTTCTACCAGGAGGACCGTGCTGACCACCTGAGGTGTGGATGCAATATATAAAAGGAGAGGTTCTTTGTCTTTTGGATCCACCAATACTGGGGGTGTCGAAATTGTACGCTTGAGGTCCTCGAAAGCTCTGTCTGCTTCGTCGTTCCACTCGAACTTTTCCCCTTGCTTGATCAACGCGTAAAATGGCAACGCTTTTTCTTCCAGCCTGGCGACGAATCTGCTTAAAGCCGCGACTCGCCCAGTTAGTTGTTGTATTTCCTTGAGCTTGGTTGGCTTCCTCATCTTTATGATGGCTTGAATTTTCTCGGGATTAGCCTCGATTCCTCTTGCTGACACCAGAAACCCGAGAAGCTCTCCTGCAGGGACGCCAAAAGAGCATTTCGTCTGATTCAGCTTGAGGCAGAACTTGTCGAGGTTGTCGAAAGTTTCCTTGAGATTGTTGATCAACGAGGATCCTTGCTTTGTTGTTATAACGATATCGTCGATGTAGACTTGGACATTTTTGCCGATCTGTGTGGCGAGGCATTTCAGCATCATCCGTTGATATGTTGCTCCCTCGTTTTGCAACCCAAAAGGCATTGTTCAGTAACAAAACACGCCATAAGGGGTTATGAAAGCTGTTTTGAGTTCATCTTCTTCTTTCAATCGGATATGGTTGTAACCAGAGTACGTGTCCAGGAAGGAAAGACTTTCACAGCCTACCGTGGAGTCGATAATTTGATCGATCCTCAGGAGGGGGAAGTGATCCTTTGGGCAATGTTTATTGAGACACGTGAAGTCGACGCACATGCGAAGGACCTCCGTGTTTTTCTTCGGGACCAGCACTGGGTTAGCTACCCATGTGGCTTCTGTGTGTAGCTCCTTGATAAATCCTGCCTCTCTGAGTCGATTAATCTCAGACAGCATAGCTTTGCGATTTGGCTCAGAAAAACGCCGCTGAGGTTGTCGAATTGGCCTGGCTCGCGGATCCAGATTAAGCGGGTGCTCGGCAAGTTCCCTGGGTACTCCTGGCATGTCAGCTGGACACCATGCGAAGATTTCCCAGCGCTCACGGAGGAACTCGATGAGCGCGCTTTCCTATGCGCTATCCATGTTTGTTGCGATAGCTGTCGTCTTCTTAGGATCTGTCGGGTGAATCTGCACCTCCTTTGAGTTTTTTGTGGTGTCGAAAGTTTGCTCCTTAAGTAGCCTTACTCCATCAGGTAGCACATCATAATCAGTTGTTAACTTCGACGCCATGTACTCTGCTTGCATCCCGAAGGTTTCTGACATCCGATGAAACTCCTTGTCTCACTTATCTGCCAGGGCAAAGCTTCCCTTCACTGTGATTGGGCCCTTGGGTCCGGGGAGCCTCCATAGAAAGTATGTATAATGCGGTACTACCATGAATCTAGCGTAAGCTGGCCGACCCAGTAAGGCATGATATTGCGATGGGAAATCCACGACTTCAAACTCCAACTTCTCTCTTCTGTAATTATCTCGGTTTCCAAACTGAACGTCGAGATTGATCTTTCCCAATGGGTAACTGGTTTTTTTGGGTGTGATGCCATGAAAACGCGTGTCGGTTGGTGTCAAGTTGGCCAGAGAAATGTTCATTTTCCTCAGTGTATCTGCGTACATGAGGTTTATGCTTGAATGGACCGTGCGAACAAGAGGGGGGTGAATGGGCGCTACGCAATTTTTAGTCTTTTTCAATTTTTAGTGCAACGAAAGATAAAGGTGTTAGCTTTAGTGGTGGAGATGTTCCTAGTATGATCCTAGGCTAGTGCAACAAGCAAAGGAACCAAGCAACAATAATAAAGATGAGGAGCGGGACAACCGGAGGGCGCGAAGACGAGGCGAGGATTTGTTTCCGGCAGTTCCTCCCACAAAAGGGAGTACGTCTGCGTTGAGGAGGTGCTAGCCTCACACAAGAGGCTAGGCGGCCACACCACGAAGGAAGGCCTCACCTTCTTCCTCAAGAGAGCTCCACAAAGGGGCTCCCTTTTCTCCACTAAGGCACCGATCGAGGCGGTGATTCCTTCACAAGTTTGGGGCGAGCTCCACAACACTAGGAGGCTCCCAACACCCTATGGGGCTAGCACAACTCCAAGCTAGCCTCCATAGGAGCACTTCATCCAAGATTCCACCATAGGAACCCTACCACCAAGATCCACTAAGCACTAGCACGAATTGGTGAAATCTCTCTTGGTAGAACTATAGATCGGTGCCTCCTCCACCACTCCTCAAAATTTGGGCAAAATTTGTTGGATGGTTGGGGAGGTCCTCAAGGATTAAGCTCAGCAACAATGGAGGAGAGAGAGAGAAGAGATGAAAACGAGCTGGGGAAGAAGGGCCCTTTATATAGGGCCCCCCAAAATCCAACCGTTATGTGCAGTTTTCACCTAAGCGGTACTACCGCTTTGGAAGCGGTAGTACCGCTCTGGATATGAAATCCCCCACAGAACTTATCCACGTGGACACGCAGCGGTACTACCGCTTGCGGTACCGCTTGAGGTACCGCAATGGTCTCTGGGGGTACTGGACTCCAAGCGGTACCTAAGCGGTACCACAGCGGTAGTGCTGTAACTTATGTTACGGTACCTAAGCGGTACATAGGCGGTACTACCACTCTCAAGCGGTACTACCGCTCAAGGTACCATAGAGGTACCATAACTTGTTCTGTGGGATTTTTCAGTGGAAACCCTCCAGAGCGGTACCGTTGGGCGGTACCAGTAGGGTAGCGGTACTACCGCTCCTGGTACCGGTAGTACCGGTCAGGCAGAAACTGCTTTTTCCTATTTTCCTCTCCAACCATGTCACCTCGCGATACACACACAAAACCAGAAAACCTATAAGCTACGCTTCAGTCCTCCGATCATGACGTGTTCAGCGAGGGCACTATGCACTTGCAAATCTATCAAAGACAATCTTTGTACACGGTAAGATTCATTCAAGTGTTGTTATCAAACACACAAAACATGGAGTATAGACTTTGCTCTTTCAGTCTCCCCCTTTTTGGTGTTTGATGACAACACAAGAATTGGCAATAGCATAAGATTTTCTGATGAGGTTCTTAGATTTGCAAAAGCTAGACGGAACTCCCCCTAGACGTATGCATAACTAGAATATGCATTTGAATACATATACACACATCCTAGAGTCATAACTCCCCCTAGATTTTACAAACCATGCACATATGCAATTAGGATACTTGACATGTTCTAGCATATGCACACTATGGAGGCAACACAAGATCATGCAACGAGCTTTGGGTGAAGTTGTCATACCTTTGCCTTGAGAATACCCAAACTCATGAAAAGGAGAGCCTCCATAGAATAGATGTAGCCAACACGTCCCCATGTAAAAACCCGTCCTAGTAGATAACTTCTCCCCCTGGCATCGGAACAACAAAAAGGAGAAGAAGCATACCAATAAGGATGGGAAGGAAATACACAACAAGCTTGCAAAAACCAAGAAGGAAAAAACAAAGCTTGGGTGTGACTCCCACAAAGAACATGGAGAAAAGAACCAAAGATAAAAGAAGAAAAACAAAAGAAGGTCAAATAGAAACAAGAAGAACCAAAAACTCCTTAAAGAGGAGGTTGGTGGCCGAAGCCACCGTGTAAGAGTATAGTAGTGTGAGGTCGCGTAGATGTAACTAGGACTCACGGCTACAACTCAACATGAAGCTCATTAGTCACTTATTTGAAAAATAGCATATATTTTGGGTTTCTTTATGCATTATGGGGGGAGGGCTAGCTCAATAAGTTTAAACCGCACTCCCCCTATGTTCATGCGTGCTTTTCATCTAGACATATAGCTAAAGAGTGGTAGCGCACGACGGTCAAGCAAAGTTCGACGGATCAATGATATTTAGCTCATGCCTCAACTCAATGAAACGCTTCTCATCCAAGGGCTTCGTGAAGATGTCCGCCCATTGCTCCTTGGTGCCAATGAAGAATAGAACAATATCTCCGCGAGCAATGTGATCTCGAATGAACTGGTTCCTTATCTCAATGTGCTTCGTCTTGCCATGGAGAACCGGATTGTAGGCGATCTTGATGGCGCTCTCATTGTCACATAATAGAGGAACCTTGCTATACTCGAGTCCATAATCCCGCAAGGTTTGCCTCATCCATAAGATTTGCACACAACTACTCGCCGCGGCAACATACTCGGCTTCCACGGTAGAGACGAAGACACAATTTTGCTTCTTCGAGGACCAACACACCAAGGATCTTCCAAGAAAGTGACAAGCTCCGGAGGTAGACTTCCTATCAACCTTATCTCCCGCCCAATCGGAATCGGTGAATCCAACCAAAGAGAAGTCCGTATCCCTTTGGTACCATAGTCCGAAATTTGGGGTATCAACTAAATATCGAAAAATCCTCTTTACCGCCATGATATGGCTTTCCTTCGGACTTGCTTGAAACCGTGCACACATACCGACGCTTAACGTTATGTCCGGACGAGAAGCACAAAGGTAAAGAAGCGAACCTATCATCGAACGGTAGAGTTTGGGGTACACCGCCTTGTCGGTCTCGTCAAGAGAGAGTTGACACTTTAGGTGCATAGGAGTTCCTATCCCGTTGGCCCCCTTCATATCGAAGCGCTTGAGCATGTCTTGAAGATACTTTGCTTGATTGATGAAGGTGCCTTGTCGCATTTGCTTGATCTCGAACCCGAGGAAGTACTTGAGTTCCCCCATCATTGACATCTCGAACCTATTAGTCATCAACTTTGCAAACTCATCATTAAACTTTGTGTTAGTTGAGCCAAATATGATTTCATCTACATAAAGTTGGCATATGAAGAGCTCCCCATTGACTTTCTTAGTAAAAAGAGTGGGATCAATTTTCCCCACTTGGAAACCATGGTCTTCAAGCAACTCCTTTAGATGCTCATACCAAGCTCTAGGAGCTTCTTTGAGACCATATAGGGCCTTTTGAGCTTGAAGACATGGTCCGGGAAATGGGGGTCCTCGAACCCCGGGGGTTGCTTCACATATACCTCCTCATGTAAAGGACCATTAAGAAAAGCGCTCTTGACATCCATTTGTTGTAGCTTGAACCATGGTGAGCCTTGCAACAGGTGCAAAGGTTTCGCCAAAGTCCACGCCTTCAACTTGAGAATAGCCTTGTGCCACCAATCTTGCTTTGTTGCGGATGGCGATGCCGTGTTCATCTTGCTTGTTCTTGAAGACCCATTTGGTGCCGATAACATTGCGGCAATGATCGGGTCGCTTCATGAGAGTCCATGATAACCCACAAGTATAGGGGATTGCAGCAGTCTTCGAGGGAAGTAAAACCCAAATTTATTGATTCGACACAAGGGGAGGTAAAGAATACTTATAAGCCTTAACAACTGAGTCGTCAATTCAGCTGCACCTGGAAAAGCACTAGTAACAGGGGTGATGTGAAAGTAGCAGTGATATGAGAGCAATACTAATAGTAACACAGCAGCAGTAGCAATAACACAGGAGCAATGGCACCGGAAAATAGTTGATACTACTTCCAATGACATGTAGAACGAGTATATAATGATGAAAGATGGACCGGGGTTCCCAGCTATCTACACTAGTGGTAACTCTCCAATAACAAGTGTTGGGTGAACAAATTACAGTCGGGCAATTGATAGGATTGAAATAGCATTAAGACAGAATATCAAGATCATTAATCATGTAGGCATGTTTTCCAATTATAGTCGTACGTGCTCGCAATGAGAAACTTGCACAACATCTTTTGTCCTACCAGCCGGTGGCAGCCGGGCCTCTAGGGAATCTACTGGATATTAAGGTACTCCTTTTAATAGAGCACCGGAGCAAAGCATTAACACTCCATGAAAACATGTGATCCTCATATCTAAGCCTTTCCCTCCAGTTGTCCCAATTTCTGTCACTTTGGGGCCTTTGGTTCCGGACATAGACATGTGCAAACAACTTGTAGATACAATCTAAGAAATAAGTATAGAGCTTAAATCTAAGATCATGCCACTCGGGCCCTAGTGACAAGCATTAAGCATAACAAGATTGCAGCAACAATAACTTCATAAACTTTGTAGATAGACAATCATAACGTAACAATCCATCGGATCCCGACAAACACAACACCGATTACATCAGATGAATCTCAATCATGTAAGGCAGCTCATGAGATCATTGTATTGAAGTACATGGGAGAGATGATACCAACTAGCTACAGCTAGAACCCGTAGTCCATGGGGGAACTACTCACGGAGCATGATGGAGTCGATGGCATCGATGGAGATGGCTTCCGGGGGCACTTCCCCGTCCCGGCAGGGTGCCGGAACAGAGACTTCTGTCCCCCGAATTGGAGTTTCGCGATGGCGGCGGCGCCCCTGGAGTCTTTCTGGAGTTTCGTCAAAAGGTCTCGCGTTTTTAGGTCGAAAGGACTTATATAGGCGAAGAGGCGGCGCAGGAGAGGCGACAGGGTGGCCCCACACCGGGCCGGCGCGGCCGGGGTGTGGCCCGCGCGGCCCACCTGTGTGGTGGCCCCCGGCTCTCCTCCGACTCTCCTTCGGTGTTCTAGATGCTTCCGGGAAAAATAGGATCTTGGGCGTTGATTTCGTCGAATTCGAGAATATTGCCCGAACAGCCTTTTCGGAACCAAAAACAGCGAGAATACGAGAACGCGCATCGTGGCATCTTGTTAATAGGTTAGTTCCGGAAAATGCATAAAAACATTATAAAGTGCAAGCAAAACATGTAAGTATTGTCATAAAACAAGCATGGAACATCAGAAATTATAGGTACGTTGGAGATGTATCACCATCCCCAAGCTTAGTTCCTGCTCGTCCTCGAGTAGGTAAACGATAAAAAGAATAATTTCTGTAGTGACATGCTACTTTCATAACCTTGATCATACTATTACAAAGCACATGAGATGAATGAAGTGACTCAAGGCAATGATCTATAGTTGCTAACAAATAGATAACATATAGCAAAACTTTTCATGAAGAGTACTTTCAAGACAAGCATCAAAAGTCTTGCACAAGAGTTAACTCATAAAGCAATAGATTCAAAGTAAAGGCATCGAAGCAACACAAAGGAAGATTTAAGTTTCAGCAGTTGCTTTCAACTTTCAACATGCATATCTCATGGATAATTGTCAACATAAAGTAATATAATAAGTGCAAACAAGCAAGTATGTAAGAATCAATGCACAGCTTGACACAAGTGTTTGCTTCTAAGATGGAAGGAAGTAGGTAAACTGACTCAACATAAAGTAAAAGAATGGCCCTTCGCAGAGGGAAGCATTGATTGCTATATTTGTGCTAGAGCTTTGGTTTTGAAAACATAAAGAGAGCATAAAAGTAAAGTTTTGAGAGGTGTTTGTTGTTGTCAACGAATGGTAGTGGGCACTCTAACCCCCTTGTCAGACAAACCTTCAAAGAGCGGCTCCCATTTTATTTTTATTTTTGTGTGGCACTCCTTCCAATCTTTCTTTCACAAACCATGGCTAACCGAATCCTCGGGTGCCTGCCAACAATCTCATACCATGAAGGAGTGCCTTTTTATTTAAGTTTTATTATGATGACACTCCTCCCCACCTTTGCTTTCTCAAGCCATGGCTAACCGAATCCTTCGGGTGCCATCCAACAATCACATACCATGGAGGAATGTCTATTTTTGTTAACTAATTTGGGACTTGGAATCCCATTGCCAGCTCTTTTTGCAAAGTTATTGGATAAGCGGATGAAGCCACTAGTCCATTGGTGAAAGTTGCCCAACAAGATTGAAAGATAAACACCACATACTTCCTCATGAGCTATTAAACATTGACACAAATCAGAGGTGATAAATTTTGAATTGTTTAAAGGTAGCACTCAAGCAATTTACTTTGGAATGGCGGAGAAATACCATGTAGTAGGTAGGTATGGTGGACACAAATCGCATAGTGGTTGGCTCAAGGTTTTGGATGCACGAGAAGCATTCCCTCTCAGTACAAGGCTTTGGGCTAGCAAGGTTATTTGAAGCAAATACAAGTATGAACCGGTACAGCAAAACTTACATAAGAACATATTGCAAGCATTATAATACTCTACACTGTCTTCCTTGTTGCTCAAACACTTTTACCAGAAAATATCTAGACCTTAAGAGAGACCAATCATGCAAACCAATCTCAACAAGCTCTACAGTAGTTCTCCACTAATAGGTTTAAACTACATGAAAAAACTTAATCATGATCTACTTGAGAGCTCAAAACAATTGCCAAGTGTCAAATTATTCAAGACAATATGAGGCATTTTCTGTTTCCAACCAAATAACCATAAGTGATGTAGCTTCCAACTTTTATCATTGAACATTAAAAGTAAAATGAAGAACAAGTGTTCATATGAAAAAGCGGAGCGTGTCTCTCTCCCAAACAAGGATTGCTAGGACCCGATCTTATTCAAACAAAAACAAAAATAAAAGCACATAGACGCTCCAAGTAAAGCACATATGATGTGACCGAATAAAAATATAGTTTCAATAGAAGAAACCCGATAAGTTGATGAAGAAGGGGATGCCTTGGGCATCCCCAAGCTTAGACGCTTGAGTCTTCTTGAAATATGCAGGAATGAACCACGGGGCGTCCCCAAGCTTAGACTTTTCACTCTTCTTGATCATATATCATCCTCCTCTCTTGACCCTTGAAAACTTCCTTCACACCAAACTTCTCATAAACTTCATTAGAGGGGTTAGTACTCAAAAAAACTTGAATCCACCTTGGTCCTGTAGTGACACTTTGCAAGAACTCAATAAAACATTAGCTACAGCTCTCCACGTGTAGAAAGCCTTGCTTAAAGTCCGCAAGAGACAATGCAAAAACAGAGACAGAATCTGCCAAAACAGAACAGCCAAGTAAAGACGAATTTAAAAGAGGTACTTCCGTTGCTCAAATCAGAAAACTCAAAACTAACGAAAGTTGCGTACATATCTGAGGAACACGCACGTAAAGTGGCATAATTTTCTGAGTTACCTACAGAGAAAACAGCCCAGATTCGTGACAGATAGAAATCTGTTTCTGCGCAGAAATCCAAATCTAGTCTCAACCTTCGATTAGAGGCTTCACTTGGCACAACATTGCAATAAAATAAAGATAAGGAGAGGTTGCTACAGTAGTAACAACTTCCAAGACACAACAAAACAGTAGCAAAATAAACACATGGGTTATCTCCCAAGAAGTTCTTTCTTTATAGCCATTAAGATGGGCTCAGCAGTTTTAATGATGCACTCGCAAGGAATAAGAGTTGAAGCAAAAGAGAGCATCAAAAAGCAAATTCAAAACACATTTAAGTATACCCCATTTCCTATGCATAGGAATCTTGTACACAAATAAATTCATGAAGAACAAAGTGACAAGCATTGGAAGATAAAATAAGAGTAACTTCAAAATTTTCAGCATATAGAGAGGTGTTTTAGTACCATGCAAATTTCTATAACCATATTTTCCTCTCTCATAATAATTTTCAGTAGCTTCATGAACAAACTCAAAAATATAACTATCACATACAGCATGCTTTTCATGATCCATAAACACATAATTTTTATCAAGCTTAAAAATAGTGCGATTAAAACTTTCAAACACACTTTTATCAATAATATAACAAGATGGTTGATCAATATCAAGAGATATGGGACTCATAGATAATGTCAAGACCTCTCCAATCCCATTTTCATTAGTAGTACAATTAATATTATCAAGTAACATAGGACCATCATCAAGAGCTTTATCATAAACATTTGCTACGCAAAATTCTTTAGTACCATGCATTTCGACATCGGGCACAAACAAAGCATTATCATAAGATTTATCAAAGTAGCATGGATTGTCATAAATAACAGTAGCATAATTATTCTCACAAGTTTTACTCATAGGGAATATTTCAAGAGAATCCACGGGAACATAACATTCAACCTCTTTCGGTAAGCATGGAGGACAATCAAATAGTGTAAGAGATAAAGAGTTACTCTCATTAGAAGGTTGGCATGGGTAGCTAATCCATTCTTCCTCCTTTTGTTCATCACTCTCCTCTTCTTTTTCATCCAATGAGCTTTCGGGTTCATCAATTTCTTCTTCCACAGGTTCCTGCAAATTGTGAGTGCATTCTTGTGCATTAATGAGTCTCTCTTTATAATCAATGATATAAGGATTATCGAGTGTAACTTTCATTGCAAAAATTAAGGATAGAAGAGACATAATCTTTAAGGTCCTTACAAACAACACAAGTTTCATAATTTTTAACCATGAAGGATTCTATCTCGGAGGCTCCCATAAATATGACAAATTGTTCTACCTCTTCAAACCCAAAATGAATATAGCTATTCCGATTATAGTTCTTAATTAAAAATTCCTCACTAAAGCCACATTGAAATTTAAGATGTTTAGTGTCCTGTTGAGAGCAACAGTTCATATCATGGCGTTTAAGCAAGATTTTAGCAATTGTATTCAATTTTTCTATCACAGCACTCATCACTTTTCCCGCTCTTGATTCTCTATAATTATTATAATATTTTATAAGCTCCAAGTAGGTTATGGGTTCTCCCATAACAGCAGTTTTCAATTTTTAGGTGTTTCAAATTTTTATGGATTTTTGGGTATATGAGAAAAGTAAAACAAGACAAAAAGAAACTAGACAAAAGTAAACTAAGAAAAATAAAACAAGACAGAAATAAACTAAGCACAAATAAACTAGGCAAAAGTAAACTAAGCAAAACAAAGTAAAACAAAATAAAAACGAGAGAGAGGTAGAGTGTACTCCCCGAGTGAACTTATGAGTAGAGCTATGCCTCCCCGGCAACGGCGCCGAGAAAACAGTCTTGATAACCCACAAGTATAGGGGATCGCAGCAGTCTTCGAGGGAAGTAAAACCCAAATTTATTGATTCGACACAAGGGGAGGTAAAGAATACTTATAAGCCTTAACAACTGAGTCGTCAATTCAGCCGCACCTGGAAAAGCACTAGTAACAAGGGTGATATGAAAGTAGCAGTGATATGAGAGCAATAGTAACAGTAACACATCAGCAGTAGAAATAACACAGGAGCAATGGCACCGGAAAATAGTTGATACTACTTCCAATGACATGTAGAACGAGTATATAATGATGAAAGATGGACCGGGGTTCCCAGCTATCTACACTAGTGGTAACTCTCCAATAACAAGTGTTGGGTGAACAAATTACAGTCGGGCAATTGATAGGATTGAAATAGCATTAAGACGAGAATATCAAGATCATTAATCATGTAGGCATGTTTTCCAATTATAGTCGTACGTGCTCGCAATGAGAAACTTGCACAACATCTTTTGTCCTACCAGCCGGTGGCAGCCGGGCCTCTAGGGAATCTACTGGATATTAAGGTACTCCTTTTAATAGAGCACCGGAGCAAAGCATTAACACTCCATGAAAACATGTGATCCTCATATCTAAGCCTTTCCCTCCAGCTTGTCCCAATTTCGTCACTTTGGGGCCTTTGGTTCCGGACATAGACATGTGCAAACAACTTGTAGATACAATCTAAGCAATAAGTATAGAGCTTAAATCTAAGATCATGCCACTCGGGCCCTAGTGACAAGCATTAAGCATAACAAGATTGCAGCAACAATAACTTCATAAACTTTGTAGATAGACAATCATAACGTAACAATCCATCGGATCCCGACAAACACAACACCGATTACATCAAATGAATCTCAATCATGTAAGGCAGCTCATGAGATCATTGTATTGAAGTACATGGGAGAGATGATACCAACTAGCTACAGCTAGAACCCGTAGTCCATGGGGGAACTACTCACGGAGCATGATGGAGTCGATGGCGTCGATGGAGATGGCTTCCGGGGGCACTTCCCCGTCCCGGCAGGGTGCTGGAACAGAGACTTCTGTCCCCCGAATTGGAGTTTCGAGATGGTGGCGGCGCCCCTGGAGTCTTTCTGGAGTTTCGTCAAAAGGTCTCGCGTTTTTAGGTCGAAAGGACTTATATAGGCGAAGAGGCGGCGCAGGAGAGGCGACAGGGTGGCCCCACACCAGGCCGGCGCGGCCAGGGTGTGGCCCGCGCGGCCCACCTGTGTGGTGGCCCCCTGGCTCTCCTCCGACTCTCCTTCGGTGTTCTAGATGCTTCCGGGAAAAATAGGATCTTGGGCGTTGATTTCGTCGAATTCCGAGAATATTGCCCGAACAGCCTTTTCGGAACCAAAAACGACAGAAAACGAGAACCGGCACTGTGGCATCTTGTTAATAGGTTAGTTCCGGAAAATGCATAAAAACATTATAAAGTGCAAGCAAAACATGTAAGTATTGTCATAAAACAAGCATGGAACATCAGAAATTATAGGTACGTTGGAGACGTATCAGTCCACACATCATTCCTCTTGAAGTTGTTGAGTTCCTCTTGCATGGCAATCAACCAATCCGGATCTCCAAGAGCATCGATGAACTTGAGGGGTTCCACCATAGAGACAAAGGCGTGGTGCTCACAAAAGTTTGCTAGTTGCCTTCGAGTAGTGACCTTGCTCTTTAGATCTCCAATGACATTGCGTAAAGAGTGAGACTTGAGGCGCAAATGTCTTGTCGTAGGATCTTCACGACGAGTATCGGCCATAGGAATGGGTTCTTGTGAGTCCTCTTGGCCTTCATCATGGTTTAGATCCTCGCCTTGACCTTCATTGTTGTTGTATGGGGCATCATCATCATCATGAGCACCGGATGACTCGGGGTTATTGGGAATGGGAGTGTCCATAGAGATTGTCCCGGAGCCATCCGGTGAAGAACTTGAGGCTTGGCCTTGGTCGTTTGGTGTCGTTTGTTGTGGTAGTTGAGCTTGCGGTGGTTGTTGAGGTTGAACTTGAGGTTGTAGAGGTAGGCTTGCACTCGATTGTTGTTGTTGATGTTGGACTTGAGGTTGTTGTAGAGGTTGGCTTGCACTTGTTTGATCAATGGAAGAAGCTTGGCCTTGTGGTGTAGATGACTCCACTTGGGTGGAACTTGGTCCTTCCCCGGTACTCATAGAAGGTGACTCTTGAGGTCGGTGAATGCCAACACCCAACCTTCCTACGGCATCCGGTGGAATTGCATCTCCTTTCTCACAAGAAGCACTTCGCTCCTCCAAAGATCTATCATCTTCATCGAATGTCACATCACAAGATTCTACAACTCGCCCATTTGACTTGTTGAAGACTCTATAGGCGTGAGAATCCGTTGCATAGCCAACAAAAGATTCCTTCTTGAGCTCTTGAATCAAACTTGGATAGACGTGTGTCCTTGACAAGCACATAGCATTTGCATCCGAAGACCTTGAAGTATGATACATTGGGCTTGTCACCGGTGAGGATCTCATATGGTGTCTTCTCTAGACCCTTGCGAAAGTAGAGGCGATTAGTAGCGTGACATGCGGTAGAGATAGCTTCCGCCCAAAAGTTATAGTTGGACTTGTACTCCATCATCATTGTTCGAGCGGCTTCAATCAAGGTTCGATTCTTTCTTTCGGCAACCCCATTTTGTTTGGGAGTATATGGCGAGGAGTATTGATGTTGGATTCCTTCTGCGCCGAGGAAGTCATCCAAGGTGTAGTTCTTGAACTCCGTTCCATTGTCGCTCCTTATAGCTAGGATTGTGGTGTTGTACTTGCGTTGAACTTCCTTGGCAAACTCCATCATGGTCCGTTGAGTCTCACTCTTGTGCTTGAAGAAGAAAACCCAACAATAGCGTGAATAGTCATCAACGATGACAAGGCAATATTTCTTCCCTCCAAGACTTCCATGAGATGGCGGACCAAAGATATCAACATGTAGGAGCTCCAAGCATCTTGTGGTAGAGATTGTTGTCTTGGCCTTGTGAGGAGCTCCATGCATTTTTCCTTGTACGCATGCCCTACAAACACGATCTTTGCAAAAGGAGACATCTTCTTTTAGTTCTAGAATGTGGCCTCCCTTGTGGAGACTTTGCAAAGTCCTCATGTTGACATGGGCTAGTCGGCGATGCCATAACCAACCATTGTCACCTTTGGAGAATAGGCAAAGAGCGGAAGATGTCGTCTTTCCGGAGAAATCAACAACATACAACCCGCTCTCCACATATCCAACAAAGGCTACACGGAGTGTCTTGCTCCACAAGAGGACCACCATATGTTCATCGAAAAAGGTACAAAGACCCATACGTGCAATTTGATGAACGGAGAGTAAATTGTAACCAAGAGTCTTGACAAGGAGGACATTCACAAGTGAGATGTCGGGTGTTACCACCACCTTGCCAAGACCCAATACCTTAGCTCGTGTTGTCGCCATATGAAACGGTAGAATGAGATGGCTCGAGGTCGACAACAATTTCCTTGCTTCTGGTCATATGACTTGTGGCTCCACTATTTACCACCCATTTAGCGCCACCGGAAGCATAGTCCTACAAGGAATCAAGTCTTGGATTTAGGTACCCATTTTTCAATGGGTCCTATCATGTTAGTAACAAGGGGTTTGGGAACCCAAATAGTCCAATCAACATTGTCGTCTAGAGGACCAATAAAGCGAGCACGAATATGTCCATAGTAATCAACGAAAAGAACATGAGAAGGATTGTTAGAGCCGGCGAAGCCCGTTGTGGTGGAGTCGGGAACTCCACCCCTCCTTGAGTGAGAATATTCTTCCTCATGATTGATCCTCATGTTCTCCTTGTTGTTCTTATTCTTGGTCCTCCTTCTTCTCTTCCTCTTCGGCTTGGAAGCCGACTCCCTCCAAGTATTTGGCTTGGATTTGGAGTCTATCAATCTTGGCCTTCAAGCGATTTACTTCATGTTCATGCTCCGGGTGAGGATGAGTGATATCGAACACTTGGACTTCCCTTGCCTTGTTCACCCGGAAATGTTCCATCAAAGCTTCTTCTTGGAGAGAGTTCATCTTCATGAGTAGGCGCTTGTGACTCTCCAACTTGGCAACATCACCTTCATGATTGCAACAAGCACGGTCCTTGCTCAAAGGAAAGTACTCCTTCAAGGCTTCTTCTTGCATTGAGTTGACATCCATGATCTTGGCTTTGCTCCTCTTCAAAGAGGCAATTTCTTCCTCATGGTCACAACAAGTAACCTTCTCTTTGCTCATGCGGAGGCACTCCATCAAGGACTCTTCTTGCATGCCATTCAAACTTAGTAGCTTGGCCTTGGTCTTCTCAAGAGTGGCAATTTCCTCTTCATGATTGCAACATGAAGTCTTCTCCTTGCACAAGCGGTAATACTCATCCAAGGCTTCTTCTTGAAGGGCATTGACCTCCAAGAGTAATGCATTATGCTTCTTCAAAGATGTAACTTGATCAACAAGCTCGTCACCACATGGGTTTGGCCCTCCATCATCTTTCCCTTCGTGGGCTTCCTCTTGAGGATGATCACAAGTCTCAGAGGGAATTGCATACTTACTCTCCAAGGATCTGAAGTCCTTGGTGAGAGCGGCAACTTTCTCAAGAAGTAATGTGTGGTCATCCTCAAGAAGAAGCTTCTTCTTCTTGAGCTCACCCACCAATCCAAGAGTATGATCTCGGTCCTTGGTGAGTTGGGAGATGATGGCGTTGTTGGAGTCTTCGAGGGTGATGACACTAGCTTCAAGAGACATTGGACCCATCGCCAATGCAGAGGTTCAGCTTGGTGTGGTTCCTAGTGCATTGGACCCACTAGTCATCTATTGTGACAACATGGGTGCCATCGCCAATGCACAAGAACCAAGGTCACACAAGAAGCTGAAGCATATCAAGCTGCGTTTTCATTCGATTCGCGAGTACATCGAAGATGGAGAAGTAAAGATTTGCAAAGTACACACTGATCTAAATGTGGCAGATCCATTGACCAAAGCTCTCCCTAGGGCAAAGCATGACCAACACCAGAATACCATGGGTGTTAGGTACCTTACAATGTAATCTAGATTATTGACTCTAGTGCAAGTGGGAGACTGTTGGAGATATGCCCAAGAGGCAATAATAAAGTGGTTATTATATATCTTTATGTTTGTGATAAATGTTTGCATACCATGCTATAATTGTATTAACCGAAACATTGATACATGTGTGTTATGTAAACAACAAGGAGTCCCTAGTAAGCCTCTTGTATAACTAGCTTGTTGATTAATAGATGACCATCGTTTCATGATCATGAACATTGGATGTTATTAATAACAAGGTTATGTCATTAGATGAATGATATAATGGACACACCCAATTAATCATAGCATAAGATCACGTCATTAAGTTCATTTGCTATAAGCTTTCGATACATAGTTACCTAGTCCTTCGACCATGAGATCATGTAAATCACTTATGCCGGAAGGGCACTTTGATTACGTCAAACACCACTGCGTAAATGGGTGGTTATAAAGGTGGGATTAAGTGTTCGGAAAGTATGAGTTGAGGCATATGGATCAAGAGTGGGATATTGTCCATCCCGATGACGGATAGATATACTCTGGGCCCTCTCGGTGGAATGTCGTCTAATTAGCTTGCAAGCATATGAATGGTTCATAAGAGATGACATACCACGGTACGAGTAAAGAGTACTTGTCGGAGACGAGGTTGAACAAGGTATTGAGATACCGATGATCAAACCTCGGACAAGTAACATATCGCGTGACAAAGGGAATCGGTATCGTATGTAAATGGTTCAATCGATCACTAAGTCATCCTTAAATATGTGGGAGCCATTATGGATCTGCAGATCCCGCTATTGGTTATTGGTCGGAGAGAAGTCTCAACCATGTCTGCATAGTTCACGAACCGTAGGGTGACACACTTAAGGTTTGATGTCGTTTAAGTAGATATGGAATATGGAATGGAGTTTGAAGTTTTGTTCGGAGTCTCGGATGGGATCCAGGACATCACGAGGAGGTCCGGAATGGTCCGGAGAATAAGATTCATATATAGGAAGTCATTTTCTAAGTTTGAAATTGATCCGGTGCATTTATGGAAGGTTCTAGAAGGTTCTAGAAAAGTCCGGAAGAAATCACCGCGGAAGGTGGACCTTGGTCGGCCAGCCTAAGGGAGGAGGAGTCCCAGGTGGACTCCACCCCATGGTGGCCGGCCACCCCACCAAGGAAGGGGTGGGAGTCCCATGTTGAGTAGGAGTCCCACCTTGGGTAGGTTTCGTCCTTATGGAAGGTTTAGGAGTTGGACTCTTATTCATTTTCTGGGCAAACTCTTGGGGGTTCCACCTATATAATGAGGGGCAAGGGGAGGGGGTCGGCCACACCAAGCCACCCTGGCCGCACCCCATAGAGGCCGGCGTCCCCTCTCCCCAAACCCTATCCGCCCTCCTCCTCCACCTCTCCCGCATACGCTTTGGCGAAGCCCTACCGGAGATCTCCACCACCACCGCCACCACATCGTCATGCTGCCGAGATTCTGAGGAGGATCTACTACTTCCACTGCCCGCTGGAACGGGGAGAAGGACGTCGTCATCAACACCGAACGTCTGACCGAGTACGGAGGTGCTGCCCGACTGTGGCACCATCAAGATCTTCTACGCGCTTTTGAAAGCGGCAAGTGATCATCTTCTGCAACAACGAGATCTAATCTCGTAGGCTTTGGAAATCTTCGAGGGTTAGTCTCATGATCTTCTCGTTGCTCCCATCTTCTAGATTGCATCTTGGCTTGTTTTTCGTTCTTGCGGTAGGAAATTTTTTGTTTTCTATGCTACGAATCCCATCAATTTCTTAGGCGGTAAAGGCCGAGCAAGAAACCTTGCTCTGATACCAATTGAACGGACAGTAGCAAACAAGAGGGGGGTGAATGGGCGCTATGCAATTTTTAGTATTTTTCAGTTTTTAGTGCAACGAAAGATAAAGGTGATAGCTTTAGTGGTGGAGATGTTCCTAGTATGATCCTAGGCTAGTGCAACAAGCAAAAGAACCAAGCAACAATAATAAAGATGAGGAGCGGGACAACCGGAGGGCGAGGCGAGGATTTGTTTCCGGCAGTTCCTCCCACAAAAGGGAGTACGTCTGCGTTGAGGAGGTGCTAGCCTCACACAAGAGGCTAGGCGGCCACACCATGAAGGAAGGCCTCACCTTCTTCCTCAAGAGAGCTCCACAAAGGGGCTCCCTTTTCTCCACTAAGGCACCGGTCGAGGCGGCGATTCCTTCACAAGGTTGGGGCGAGCTCCACAACACTAGGAGGCTCCCAACACCATATGGGGCTAGCACAACTCCAAGCTAGCCTCCATAGCAGCACTTCTTCCAAGATTCCACCATAGGAACCCTACCACCAAGATCCACTAAGGACTAGCACGAATTGGTGAAATCTCTCTTGGTAGAACTATAGACCGGGGCCTCCTCCACCACTCCTCAAAATTTGGGCAAGATTGGTTGGATGGTTGGGGAGATCCTCAAGGATTAAGCTCAGCAACAATGGAGGAGAGAGAGAGAAGAGATGAAAACGAGCTGGGGAAGAAGGACCCTTTATATAGGGCCCCCCGAAATCCAACCGTTATATGCAGTTTCCGCCTAAGCGATAGTACCGCTCTGGATACGAAATCCCCCACAGAACTTATCCACGTGGACACGCAGCGGTACTACCGCTTGCGGTACCGCTTGAGGTACCGCAATGGTCTCTGGGAGTACTGGACTCCAAGCGGTACCTAAGCGGTACCACAGCGGTAGTGCCGTAACTTATGTTACGGTACCTAAGCAGTACCTAGGCGGTACTACCGCTCAAGGTACCGTAGAGGTACCGTAACTTGTTATGTGGGATTTTTCAGTGGAAAACCACCAGAGCGGTACCGTTGGGCGGTACCAGTAGGGTAGCGGTACTACCGCTCCTGGTACCGGCAGTACCGGTCAGGCAGAAACTGCTTTTTCCTCTTCTCCAACCATGTCACCTCGCGATACACACACAAAACCAGAAAACCTATAAGCTACGCTTCAGTCCTTCGATCATGACGTATTCAGCGAGGGCACTGTGCACTTGCAAATCTATCAAAGAAAATCTTTGTACACGGTGAGATTCATTCAAGTGTTGTTATCAAACACACAAAACATGGAGTATAGACTTTGCTCTTTCAATGTTGCTCCCTCCATCTATGAACACCCGCGAGACATCGAATCCTGCAATTACTGCTGGAAGTATCAACGCTGATTGCCCTGGTCGTGGCACTTGAGGTGGATGATCTGCTTGTGTGAACCCAATATCGTGTCCCGACCAATTCAGATACTCGACTGTTGGTGGAAGCATCTTTTCCGCCATGAACACCTGCCACGAATCACCTTCTGGGCCCTATTCGAGGGTCTGCCCTTCTGGATCATTGCCACCGCTCCGTTTGTGTCGATGTATGGACCGTTGACTGGGTTTGCCACCACCTGCAGCTGATGCCGATATTAAATCCTCCGATTTGCTCATATTAAATCCTCCGATTTTCACTTCGACTACTAAGGCAACATGTCTTGGCTTTGGGATTGTCCTCGGGTGGTCCGCTCTGTCGAACAGTTTGCTCTGAGATGACCAGTCGATGTATTCAGGAATATTGGCCATGATACTTTTCGCCAGGTTGATTTCTTGGGTGAGCTTCTTCATCTCCCTTCTCGAAACACTAGTTCTGTGAATCATACTCATCTGACCACGTGGTGGAGGGAAAGACTCGTTAGAATTGCGAGGCTGGACCTGCTGAACTTGGTGCTGAGGTGGTGGTGGTGGTGGTGGATTTGGCTGCTGCTGCTGGATAAACTTCTGAATCTCAATGAACTGTCGATAATCCCTGACCAAATGACTCGATTTCTTCTTGTCATCCTTAGGATCGATGTACGCATGTAAGTAACAAGGGGCGTTTATCTATTCAACCAAAGGCAGCTCAGGGATCCTTGAGGGCCGCGGTTTGTAGTTGCCGCGGTTCCCAAAGTTACTGCGATTGTTGTCATGTCGATCGTCTCGTCTGTCGTTGTACCGATCATCTCGACGATCAGAGTACCCTGCGGCTACCATGTTAGTGTCATCGTACCCACGGTCCTTCCTTTTCTTGCGACGATCTCTTCGGCCACCGAGTCATGCCTTGGCTGGTCGTCATCTTCGTCGTCGCTGCGCGGACGGGGCCTTCGTACGTTATCCTCGCCATCAGCCCAAGCTCCATTCTGAAAGTTTCGCGTCGAATAGGGCTTGGTTATGGTCTTCGGCTTCTTACGCCCAAGCTCCTCTATGAAAGTTTCGCGTCGAATACCATCGCTGAAGGCATCGATTGCTCTGTCGATAGAGACATCTTCGACAATGTTCAAGAGTTTGGTGAACCTCCCGATGTATGTATGCATCGACTCCCTCGGCTTCTGCTGACAATGATGTAATTCATCGATTCCAACAGGCCTTTTATATGTTGCCTGGAAATTTTTGACAAAAGCATCTACCAGATCGTCCCATGATTTAATGGATCCCTTCGGCAGGCCTCTCAACCAGGCTCGTGCCGAATCCTTCAGGTAGAGCTGCAAGCACTGCATCGCTGCTATTTGGTTTCCCTTGTGTAAGATTACGGTCTGCAGGTAATCATCTATCCAAGACCTCGGCTCCTGTTGTCCGTCATACTTAGCGGCATCAGTAGGAGTAGGTTTGAACCTTTTGGGCGGCATTGTCTCGCGGATCTTATAACTTAAGCAATCAGCTCCCCTCATCTCGCCGTCGTACTCCTGGCTTTCTTCAGAATCATCACTATCGTACTCTTCCCTTGCTGCTCGCCGTCGCCTAGCTCTGTCGATTCTACTCTGAGTGATTTCATCTCGAGCGTCCCTCGAACGATGCTTTGAACCGCTAGCTTGAAGCGTGGATTTTTCTTTCCGTGGAACTAGATTGTCTCCCAGGATCGCGAGGCTTTCTAGGGCACCCCGATGGGCTTGAGCCATAGGACCTTCGGGTGCTGGTTGCTGGTTGATCAGGTATGCTGCAAGGTTGGCGATTGCCCCTTCGACGGTCTTCGGCCTCAACATACCCGCAGTGTCCGTGGTCATGAAAGACTTGGATAAATTTGATGTTATTTCTCTAGCATCATCTTCCAAAAGTCGAGATAGTCTTGATCGATGCTTTCCTGCACCTTGGATGCTTCGAGACGCGCTTCCTCGTGAGGCCCTCCGTCGTTCACTAGATTGATCTGCTGCTAGCAAACACCGTTCGAGGGTGGCCTGCTCGTTCGATAGTCGCTCCCGGTTTTTCTCCAAGATAGAACGATAGGCATTGAGAGTTCCAACCGAAGTTCCAGCGGGAAGCGGCGTGTTGTTGATTACTGCCGCCCGAGCGGCTACCCACTCTTCCTTCGCGATGGTGTAATCACTTTTGTAGTTACTGGCGCTGTTTTCAGAATTACTTCATCTGCCGAAGCGAGGGGTGCGATCTCCTTCTTCTCCTCCGTTCCCCGCGTTTCTTGCGTTGAGGGTAGCATAGAGTTGGTGATGCGCCGTCCTCCAGGTGGTCATCCTGACGGCATTGTCGATACTTTCCTCTCCCGACGAATACCTAGCACTGCAGATGAACGATGTATCGCTTGATCCTAATCCATGCCTGGTAGCGCATTTCAAGCAGTAGTACGAGGTCATATCGGATGACATGGAGTCATCGGATCCAATCGACATTGAGATATCGACCGAGGGGTCGATGGTGAAGTCGAACTCGTCGAGTCCGTTAAACCAGCCGATAGATCGATTGATGACGACATGATCGATCCGGCAGCCGATGGAGGTGGTTTCCTTGCTGATCTGGGGGCGAACGGCTCGGGCAGCCGAAGGACCCCTTCCGTGTTGATGTTGCAATGAACACTTCCAAACGTCATGCTCAAACTTCCTTGCATATCCGAAAAGGTTGGACGAGACGAGTCGCTGTGCAGGGTAAACTCGAAGGAACCGAATCGAATTCCCCGAGCTTGGCGATGAAGGTGCCGGTGGTGACGCCGGCGGTGTCGATGAAGCTGCCGATGACATGGCCGAATCTGCCGATGACGGATCTTGTGCCAACAGGGTTCCCACAGACGGCGCCAATTGTCGAGGGTACTCCTCGGCAATGCCCTCCGTTTGGGGCTTAGGATAGATGGAATCATGTAGGCTGACACGAGACATCGGTTATCAAACAAGCGGGGAGAGCGATTTACCCAGGTTCGGGGCCCTCAATGAGGTAAAACCCTTACGTCCTGCCTGTCTGATCTTGATTATGAAAATATCGGGTTACAATGGGGTGCCGAAGGTTTCGGCTATGATCTCTTCGAGAGACTAAGTTCTGCCGGGACCTAGCTCTAGACTTATGTTGGCTATGATTACTATGATTGTGTGTGTCCTCGGCAGCCCCTCTCCTGGCTCTTATATTGGGGCCAGGTCTCGAGAGATCTGTCTGGGTACGACTAGGTTACAAAGGGTTCTAGGTCTAAACTTTCCTCGTATTCTTCGTTTCCTTGTCTTGTTCTTCAAAAATTCTTCTTCGTAACCGACGTAGTGGCCCACCTGGCCATGGTGTGCCTTCATGGGCCCCTGGTTGGGCCGCAAGAGGTAGTGCAACATTAGTTACCCGAAGGGTAATGTCCACGTCAGTACCTGATCATACATAAGTAATAGGACTTAGGCAGTATAAAGTTCTCATCGATCAAAGTATCACTTAGGAACAAGTTCACCTGTTGTTTGAGTAGCTTTGCACGAGCTCGTGCCATTGGTCCAATCCTGACTTCATTGGACTTGAGCTTCACAGCAAAGATCGTCTTCATCTTGCAATGACGGAGGTAGTAGTGTAGTAGGGATGTCCTCATCATCGGCCCTCTTGTCTGGCTCGCGCGGAGGCACGGGCGAGATAGGCACCCGGAGGTGGCTCAGTCGCCAGCCGCCGCCAGGAAGGTGCACGTCCCGCCAGACGCCGCCAGGAAGGTGCACGTCCCGCCAGACATCGCACGGCGTCCAGTTCTTGTGCATCAGCCACGCCACCTCGATGGGCAGAGGCACCCTGTGCGTCCGCTCCGCCTTCTTGGTGTCGCTGCTGAACGCCTCGAAGTCTTTCTTTTTCTTTCCCATGGTGATGCGGCGACGCGCGGTCGTGCAGGGTAGGAGCGGAGGTGTCGGTGGTGTGGGCGATGGTAGGGACGATGTTGGCCGAATTTTAATGCCTAGCGCACGCGGGACACGATGCTATTGATGGCGGCGCAGAAGCCCAGCCACCGCTCGCCAGTGCGCGTGCAGAAGAGGCAGCCGCGACATTGATGGCGAAGGCTGCGGTGCAGACGCGGAAGCGATGACCGCCGAAGCGATGCGCTCGATACAGCCCTATGGCTCGCTGCCAGGCGGGCCCGGTGGAAAAGCGAGCGGTCACTTAGGGCGTCCGCGCAGCATCCGCCGCGACGCATCCGGGGCGCAAATATGCACCGCGTTTGCGTCTCCGCGGACGGGCCGATCAATATGCGTTGGGCCGCTGGACCTAGTTCCTGACGTATATTCGGCTCTCGCGGACGCAAACGGTCGCTCAGGTTAGTTTACGTCGCCCCATCGGAGATGCCCTTACTCGTTCACCTTGGTTCGATGCTACAGTTTTGCAATTTCTGCTGGTTTTGAATAGATGAATATTTTTTGAAATTTCAAACTTTTCAAAATTTGAACAAATTTTTGAATATGAACTTTTTTCAAATCTGAACACTTTTCAATAATCTAAACAATTTCAAAATATGAAAAAAATCAAATAACAATTTTGAAATATGAACATTTTTAAAAATTGAAAATTTCTAATAAATTTATTAAATTTTTGAATACGAACAATATGAAAATCTAGGCACTTTTCAGATATCTTAACATTTCAATTTTTAAATCTGAACATTTTTTAGAAAACTAAAAAATTAAAAAAATGAATATGGAAAATTTTCAAATCTAGACACTCTTCAAAATCGAAATGTTTTCAATTTTTTAAAAACCTGAAGATTTTTAAGAAACCTAAAAATTTTGAAAAGTAAAAATTTAAATCTAAATTTTTTAAAATCTGAATATTTTTAGAAATCTAAACATTTTTCAAAAAATAAAAGGAGAAAATCAGTGAAAAACTAGATTGAAAACTTCAAAATCCGAACAAAAAAACTAGGTAAAAAAAAATAGATTAAAAATACCAGCTAGAAAACAGCCCACCGAAATGGAAACTGCCGACAAAAACACAACCAAAAACTGGAGATTTTCAGAAAACCGGCCTGAGTTTGTCCCACGAATAAACAATCCTAGCAGAAAAACCATCAACGAAACGCATTAGGGATACAAATGGGCCTGGCCCACTAGAGCGATATTAGGCAAGAGGTACACGGGGCGATCCTTATACACCGTAAAAGGCCGTGTCTAGGATTTGCCAAGAGAAGGAACGAACCTTACAGCAAGTAAAGGTAGACGGGCCGCGCCCACAGGAGCTACACGAGCGATTTGGCTGTAGAAATTGCTCGGCCGGTCCCGGTACCGAGCAGTTTCCAGACTATTATGTGAAGTAAAAGTAGTTTGTAATTATGTTAGCAGCCCATCATATTTTAGCAGGGCTAGGCCTTGTTGTGCTAGATCACTGAACCGTCTGGCGACTGGCGTGCCCCAGCCGAAGACTTCAATTCTGCGTATTCAAACTGCGCGAACATGCTGCTGAAGAACGGGCAACGGACGATATGCAGCGCCCGCGCTGCCTTCCTCGCCGATCTCTTCCATGGCGACCTGTTCCGTTCCGTCATGACCTACTAGTCCAGCCCAAGTGATGATTGTTCATGGAATCATGGAGAAGCCGAGTTCAGGATCACGAAGCTTAGGCGGAGACGTTCGAGGTGCTGTGGCAAACGGGCGCAAGACAACATGGGTGAGAGGCTACGAATCCCGCACTCGAAAGCGGAGTCTCTTTATGCATGTCGCCGATTAGTCTGTTTGACCTCCCTACACACTCTTTGTCTTGTGCACAGCCTACGTGCTGCAGTCTTTCTCCTAGATGTGTCCCCTTTATTTGATTTTATTCATTACACCTCCGCACTGAGAGTTTCCAAAGTTTGCTCCCGATCGATGTCGTCAATGTCCAGGCAAAGGAGTGAGCTATTTCATGTGGCTCGATCTAGCTAGGAAAGCATTAGGTTGGTTACAGGGTTGTTGTCTGATACAGTCGCATGATCCCCAGCCGTCTTAGTCTAGCGTGGTACCCGGTGATAATTAGTGCGATGTGACTTGGGAGAATAGACTGAACGTTAGTGTACCTCAGTGCCACACATTACTGATGAGAAGCATACATCCAGCCGACAGTAGAGTATCTACTTATCGCCACGCTTTTGTACCTGAAAAATCCGAAGATCGAAAAGGAGAGTGGGTACAACTGCAGTCCCCAAAAGTGATACATGACCTGACAAATCTTGAAACAGAGAACCAAAACGAACACGAGGGCGACGAGATAGATGGGCTGAGTAGCAGCTACTCCTGATACAACTTGTACATATCTGCTGCTTTGGCGCACTTTGTCAATGCAGAATACACAAGGCATCCATGCTTTACCCGACACGATTTAACTGGTTCAGATCCTACGGTGAGAGGTGGATGGAGACTACCACCGCCGCCACAAGTTCCGCCTACAGAAAAAAAAAAACCCACCACTTCAAGTTTAAGCATTAAGAAGGCATCACATTTCCCATGCAGACTCTGCCTCATGAAAAGTTGGAAAATATGTGCGATATCGTGTATCTGTGTCTTGCTTATTATAGGAAAAGAAAGAAAAAATGTCCGTTTTCTAAAAAGGTGAAGAGAAAGGAGAAAGAACGCATGGTGTATATGCAGGCTGCAGAGCTCTACCTGTCACTTCAGTCGCCGGCGATGCGGCGATGAGCTTTCGAGTGGTCTTTTTCATGACGCTTGCATCGCCGATCGAGCTACTGCGCAACAACCGGGATAGGGGAACGAAGCAGAGGTGCTGCTTCCCTAACAACAAGCGTACGTCATGAGAGGCCCAGTATATATATCTGCTCACATTTTCTGTCTTTCCTTAGACCCAAAGATCGTAGGTATTGCCTGTCACGCGCACTGTTCACGATCGCCGGTCCAAACTGTGATGCGATTACGCGTATTTCGGGATTGACTAATGATTAGTTTAGCACGGAAGTGACGCAAATATGTTTTAAGTTGTATAGTGCGTTGGTCAGCTTCCTGAAGTGCTCGCCGTGTATTTGTTAAGGAACAGGACGGAATCCTCCCTGCTTTTCTCGTCTACATTATTTTCTTCGTGTCGCTTTATCTGTTTGCCCTCCAGCACTTCATTGTAATGCAGAAGAAATATAGGAGTTTTGTAATACTGACAGTAATATATGCTGTGACCGATTAGAGCTAGTAACTGAATTTTTTCTTACAGTTTCCTTCCAGTATTCTGGACAGCGGTTCAGACTTGGTGCATCATTTCAAGCTGAACACTCATTAGCCATACTCTGAATCTCACATCTGGAATATGCCCCTTACAATGGATTAGATCTCTGGCTGTCCCCCTATGAATCCTGACACCGACAAAACAAAGCCTGCCAAATAATTGAACCGATCTTCTTGGCAAAACAGAATTGCGCATGTTATAAAAGCGACAAGCAAATAACGAAGAACGAAACAAGAGCACACGCAGGGGACACAAGATTTAACGTGGAAAACCCCTTCCAACACAGAAGGGGAAAAAACCACGGGCGCCAGCCAGCAAAACTTCACTATATCGGGAAGTGTTTACAAACGCCGTGGGTTATCTTATAATCTGATAAACCCTAGCCGGCGGCTTACAAGATGTATATATAGGCGGTGCCTCGCTCCGCTCGTCAGAAGTTAGCCTCCCTTTAGTATATGAATTTGGATCACAATACAACAGCGCAGACGACTAGGACCTACTTCCGCACGCACACGAGCTCATCAACAAACAGAAAAGGGAGACATCGCATTCCAGAGCAAGATCGCCATCGCGAGGAAACAGCAACATCGATCATGTCAAGCTGCCATCGCAACCACCGCCGGAGACTTATCCGACGCAGCCGAGATGTCGTCCGGTTCAGAGCTCCGGGCAGAGGATCTCGGCGTCCTCATGCAACAGCTTCAGACGGCACCTCACGCGCGAAACGCAATAGTTTAACGGTGCCGTGTCGCGGCCAAAGACGGGATGATGTGCGCTCCTGACGATCCTGTCTAAACATCTTCCTCCCGCGACCTAGTTTCTTAATAATCCGACATGTGACATGACAGCCCTGCATGTAGGTCTACCGAGGGGCATGCTCATCAGTGACAGCTCGTGTATTTTAATCTGTAGCAGCAAAGAATGGTTAAGTAAGATTAGGGGTGTGACATGGTGTGATTCTCCTTGGATTTGATTCATCGATATTGCGTCCCCCTAGAAGTACCCTCATATAAATCATCATATGAGTAGTACCGTACGGCTTTGCTTTCGTTCATGCCAGCGATTGTAATACTGCCCGGAGAAGATAAAACAATTGAGCCGAAGAACAGGTTTGGGGTTGCAAGATTCAGTTATGGGCGCGACATGTCAGAAAGCAGTCTGGCTCGTCCTACCGGTAGATGACAAATGTTCGAAACAGCACACTGCACGAACAGCCCCGACCTGTGATTTCTAAATTGCGTACAAGTTGAATTAATTTGGAAAGCCACCCCCGATCTATAGTATCAGATGCTATAGAGTGCTGCTTTGTATACTACTCCAAAGATGCCCTTGATTTTCGTATGTAAAATATTGGCCGTGAGTGTCGATCTTCGTATGTGTTCTTGGTGAAAGTATTTTGTTTCCAAATACTTATACTAAATAAAAGGCGTTTTAGCATCAACCGTTCTTTTAGGACGTGATCGCATCAGCGAGTACCGAAATGAGAGGAAAAGAACAAGAAGAGTGCAATGTTTTCTTATATAGATTTTTTCGACAATGATTTGTTTGCATCTTTGCGTGAATTGGTCTTAGGGTTTAAACGCAAGTTGCCAATTGTATAACCAGCTATCAGGTATCTTCAACTACTAGCGTTATTTATATAAACAAGTCATGTGCACGCATTCAAAGTTCAATCTTGGTGTCCTTGTAGAAGTTGTGAAGTCGACGTTGTAATGTATGTCGTCAACCAAGTAGTTCTACGTACGCGTAGCCACAAAGGGGAAGCCGTTGATCAAATCCAGAGAAGAGAAAAGTTGAGATGTCAAATACGGGCCACAGAAACTGAACTATGCTGCGTGCGTGTAACAAAAATCATACTCCTGCCTGCGTCCTTACGACCCCTTTACGTTGGAGGAGAAGAACAGGTACCGGGTGCCGGGTCGTCTGTTTTCACTCTGTTGTCTGCTGGACCTTAATCTTCAGACTAAAAAGAAGGTCAAGAAGAAGAAAGATGGATGTGATCAATTCATGCGTACACAGAAATGAACTGATGGTGAAGCAACAAATAGCCGCCTGCAGTTACGTTGGTTCAGTTATCTCGATCGGCCTGATCGATCTCACGCTTTTTCCACGGGCAAATGATGGTCTGATGTGACAGCAGTTTACCGGCGGTCGTCCTACTCGTACGCCTAACCTAATCATCTATCCGAAGGACAGGCGTACGTGGAGCTGATTATGTTCATCGAGCTTCCGTAAAGACAGCGCTTAATTAAATGGTGTCCGTAAAGACGGCGGATTAATTAGTTGAGTGAGTCATCGGGTCAATCATCATCATCAGTGCTCTTCCGTTCAAACCCAGGCGGCAGGCTCACACGCACAAGCCGGCGGCAGCATGACTTGCCCGCTTATAATTTACAAGGCTTGATTTTTATTGTTCAGTTTAGTGGAGCCACTTCATTGGGAAGCTTGTGCGGGAAACCGGAAAAGTTTGAAGAATGCTGTCAAGGTCGATCCCGAGCAGCTTGGCTTTTGGTGCAATTAGTTACAAGGCCGGTGACCTCACCAAATTGATGCCAGGTGCAAGCTGGGAAGTTAATGTCTTCCTTGTTAGTGGTTAGAATATAGCGGCATCTGATGGGGACAAGGCGTTTATAAACTCATGTGCATATGCTCCTACTACCGTAAACAACAATTTAAAATATTAAAAGTCGGAATAAAAAATCCGTGTATACATTTTGACATTCTATGTGAACACATCAAGTTTCACTGACAATCGACTTTTCTTGTGTCCTGTGAAAAAAGATAAGAAAATGTCTCATGAAAAGTCCTTTTTAGCACCAAATTTTGTTTTTTTACCTACGACATAAAAAATATCGAGAAATGTGTGGATCAAGGGGGCGCTCCCACAAAGCTTCTTAAGATGGCCTTGCTTGTTTCCATACAAAGGATGTGATGAAGAGGGTCGTAGGCAAGCACAAAGAGAGGTTGTATTTATATTGATCAATCAATGAACATAGAAATACAGTTTTAAAGTTCCCACATTTTATGAAAAATGCGAAGTGGGTTTTCATAGATCAAATAATTCAATCAGGATTGAGTGGAACCACGGGACAAACAATCGAGAGCACAGAGAATTTGGCTACGGCAGATAAAGGGTATCATCGGTCAATGACACAGCAAGACAAGAAAATGAGTACCAAAACAGTGTATCTTCATTGCGGAAATAGCGCAAGTAAAAGACAGTAGTGCACAGTAAGAAAGGAAAATGAGTAATTATAGGAGTGCATTCACCACGGTAAATATTCAAAAACAGACACCAGTACTTGTTAAGCCAAAACACATCCTAGAATTCATCTGTGACATTGATAAGAGACAGACAAGAGACACATCCTAGAATTCAGAACCTCAGACATTGACAACAGACCGACAATAGACAGCGACTGAATAGAGAAGCATAAGGTGGCAGCTAGCTATAACAAGCTTTAGCCTTTAAGCGCGGTTAACTTCTTGACACATTACTGCTGTGAAGGTATCTCGATCATTTGATTTAAACTCCTTCAGCATAGGATAAGGCTGGCCCACGCCCATCAATCTCTAGATCTGAAACAAACGGGAGGAACGCTCAGATGAAATATTATGACACTAAACAGCAGACAAAAAAAATCAGGTCAAGGAAAAAATGTGCATACAGCTGCCTTCGAAGTGTTCTTGCGTAAGCAGAGCAAAACCGAGCTGTTCAGCTGTGGCATCCTTCCATGGGCCAGCACAGTCATTGGGTTGGATGATTGCTAATCAGAGTCTTCATACAAACCCTCGTCATCAGAAGCCTCATCAAAAGATCGGATATCTAACTGATAGCGCAGCATACCACCAATGCCACCGAATCCCCTACAGAACTGTGATCCCTCTTGTGATTTGTTAGTGACAAACTCAAGCGAGCAACCGAACTTCTTGTACTCATTAGCAAACCATTCCAATAAAGATATTTTTTCCTGAACTTCCAGCTCAGCATTAGTCTCAGAATCACGGAAATTGCTCTGATCCGCTTCCTGCTCTTTGTTCAGATGTTTGATAATAATTTCCCCAGAGACACTGTGCTTCAGCGCATATCTGTTGATATCGAGATTCTCCCACACTATCAGAGTCTCAACAGCACCCATTTCAAGAGCCTTTAGAGTGTCATCGACACCGAAGACATATTTCCCAGTATCTTGACTGATCTCTTCAAAGTACTTGCCAATTAACTTCTTCTCCTGTATGAACTTCACATTTGCTAGAATCTCAGCTGACAACTCAATAGCTTGGTTGAAACCATTCTCGCCACCATAAGAAACATCAACCACATTGAGTATCTTGACTTGAAGTCTCTGATCAAACATATCAGATTGGCTCAGCTCTGTCTTGAAATCAGCAGAACCAGCAAGAATTAGTCCAGAGACATTAGGCTGACTTGTAGCTGGATTGATGAAAAACTGAGTGGCAAGCTCAGCGGTTTTTCGGACATAGTTATGACGTTTTTCCATCCGAAGACGAGCAAAACGTAGAGCTGACTGCCCTCCTCTACCGTGCTTCTTTGGGAGATCGACGGTGAATTTGTGTAGCACCTCACGGGTATTTCCACTTAGTGTGCCAAAAAGAGTACCATTACCATCCATAACAATAAAGCCAAACTTGTCATCAGATTCCAAGAGCTCATTTAAAGCCTCAGTGTGGAACTTGTTATCACAAAGGTACAGCGACACATTTATAGGCTTGAATGGCTCAAAATCAATGGTAACTTTCTTTTCCTTTCCATCATCAGTAACAATGGTTCCAGTATAGAGAACTAAACCATTGGGAGGAACTCTGTTATAGAGCTTCAGCCTCTGCTGGGCTGAGGTGATAGCACCCAAAACAGATTGGCGATTCACTCTACTCTTTATGTTCGAAGCAGTACCATACTCATCACCTAACATCTTTGCCACTCGAGCAACCTGATCACGTGGAGGCATAATAAGAGAGATCATGCTTGTGCCATTGCCTCTAGCTGACTCCAGTGCCTTTATGAGCTTCTTAATCTTCCAGATTTCAATGTTCCTATCAGTTTCCTGGCTCTCAGACATCTTGACAGATCCTGGATCAGACTAGTTCACCTGTAGAGAGTCAAACACACACACCAACAGAATATGAGGGCTTGAAATAAGAATTTTCATCTGCTCAGTTCCCCAATAGAAACGATTGTAAATGAATTACATGAAAGAGGAGAACTTGTCGACATATTGACGCAGATGCTGCATATACTTAATTTTATTGTTAGACCAAGTTGCATTCATGGTACCCGAACTA
Organism: Lolium rigidum; assembly: GCF_022539505.1. Classification (NCBI taxonomy): domain Eukaryota; kingdom Viridiplantae; phylum Streptophyta; class Magnoliopsida; order Poales; family Poaceae; genus Lolium; species Lolium rigidum. The sequence continues at coordinate 352,650,489 of NC_061514.1, read as the reverse complement.
GGCAAGCAACTACGCTCCAAATTACAGTATCGCAACACTTTATTTATTAGAAAAGTAAAAGGAAACAATAGACACAAGCACTAGCTACTAAAAGTCTAAAACATTAATTTGATTGTAGAAGTGAATTTATGGAAAAGAGAATACTTTAAAGTTTAAGCACAGAATGCAGCGAAATGAAACAAAACTACTTTACTGGAACCAGCATAGTTTGAACCAAGCAGAGAAGGAAGCACCAAAACAAAATAATATTTATCAACATGAGCTTGCAGACAAAAGTATATCAGACAAAACAATTTCCCAAAACAAATTTGATATGTGCAAGAAAACTCTGCAGCAATAGCAATCAGCCTGCCAGAATGTTCACTAAGCGCAGCTGTTATTGATTTTGAGTACCAACTGTGAACTAAGACGTCTAGGAAAGGTTATTGGCTGGTTGATACTTGAATTTCCTTTTCATTTGGACAAAGAAAGTTCAAGCAGCTAGATAAGCCCCCAATAACTGAAGAACATATAAAACCATACTCAGTAAAGATCTGAAATAGTTATCCAGTGAACCAATGATATCAAAGTATACAGTCATCATACAAATGCAAATCGGTCCTAGGAATAACCTAGCAAAATTGGGCTACACATATCACAAGTCGGCAAATCTATAAAGAAGCAAGCATGTGCCAGCTAGCACAGTAAACATAACTTAGTGAAACACCACTTTATGCTCATATTTTTGTAGTATACTGCTGAATTAATATGTCACAGACAGACTGAAGGACACTGCAACTACATTGACCTACTTAATACTTGATCTCTATAAACCAAGAGAGAGGATCTTAGGCAAGTGACAAATAGGATATTGCTTTGAACTGGTAGATTATGATATTCCACAATTGGAAAAACTTACGGTATTTCTAGCCAATGTCCTACCAGCACACAAACCCTACAACCGTTCCATACACCCAAACAAACTAAACCCAAGCATCAAGCAATCTCAAACAGAGCACGAATCGACCAACACCCACCAAAAACTGGCGAACGAAGCGCTCAAATCGCAGAAGAGCAGCCGAATAGCGCGCACCTCACGCACAGATCCCTCAATTCGCAAGGTAGCGCAAACACAACGTGAGATACTACAGAAATCTCGAACGGAAACCCGACTCAGATCAACGCATACCAAGGCGCAATCGGACCAGACCACGCCGCACCACGGGTACTACGCGCTCGGCGTCGAATCGAGAGCGGATCTAGCGAGATCGGGCTAGGGTTCGTTACCGAGGAGGAGGACGGGGGCGGCGAAGAGGAGGACGGGGAGGGGAGCGCCGCCGACTTCAGGCGGGCGGGCGGGCGGCCGGGTGCGGGTTGGGGGAATCCTCTCCTCTGGCTGTCGGCGGTTTAGGAATAAAAGTGCGATAAGTCTCCGCCGTCTTTTTTATTATAGCACCTGGTGTCCTGGTGGAACTCGGCCTCGGCCCGCCACGGCCAGTGCAGCCTATAATCGAAGCCCGTTTTGGTCAGCCTTGTGGGCCGGTGGCCGGTTAGCCAGCTTAGATATATGGGCCTAGGACGGTGGACCTTTAAGGTCCCGTTTTTCTTTAGAAAAAAAAAAGAAGGCTCAATGCCCGGTTCCATGTACTTCCTCCGTCCGTTAATAGATGTCGGAAGGTTCGTCTAAATTCGGATGTATCTATGCAATAAAGAGTGTCTAGATACATTTGAATTTAGACAAACTTTGGACATCTAAAAATAGACAGAGGTAGTATAAGAAGTCATAGGATTTTTTTATAAATAGAATATATTAATATAGTGAAGATATTAATTACGTTCATCCTCTGCAACAACATCATACCCTGATGATGATACGGATGCATACAGCTGAAAAAAGAAAAAAAGAAGCTAAACAAAATTCTCGCTATACAGTTCTAGTCCTTACAACAACACCATAAACACCACCATAACAACACTTGAAGTCTAAATTCTCTAAAAGTGATGCCTTAAAGAAGAACACTATGCACAAACGTTATTGTCGCTCGTCCATAGATACTAGGTTTTCATCCTAAAGAATTTACCGCTCTCGAAACAATGGCTTAACAGGCACAACTAGTTAAGGTCACACCTTCAATTTTCACCCTGCAAGGTAGGGCATTGCACTTCACCTATTCTGACGCACCGACCCGCGTGCCTCTACTATTAAGCTCGAAACACCAAGCAAGTTCATCATCGACACAAAACCTCAACCACCAGCACTAGTCCTTAAAACTCGGCTTCCATACCATTCTCCTCCTCTGAATTTACCATTAAACCAAAATAAAAAGAGGTGTTCCATATGATTGCAACAGATAGCAGGGCTTCACGCTCCTCCCCCGTGAAACCAAACGGTTGAAAAAGAAAAACATGAGAATGTAGGATACATATAGTCACAGTATGTCCCACACATACACAAACACACACACCCACATAGTTCTACACGGCTTTCGTCAGCCAGAATCATAGAGCTAGCCAATTGCATCATCGTCGCCAGTCATCATCCATGAAACAACATCAACTTCATCAATATGCTTCTCAGATGCATGTTTCGACCACCTTCGACGACGGGGCTGGCCTCACAATCCTACATGCCAGCTTTGTTCTTCGCAAATGAGGACTGTACGCATCTTTTTGTGCACTGTCACTTCTCACAGCAAGTATGGCACCGTCTACGCTCTTGGGCGAGCGCCGCCTTTCCAATACCTGGGCAAAGTTTCCATAGCACAGAAGAATGGTGGCTGGCTGCTAGGTAGAAAGCGCCTAAAAACCTGCGACATGACTTCGACACCGTTGCCATCCTTGCCCATTGGAGGTTGTGGAAGGAGAGGAATGCTCGTATCTTTCAGCAAGAAGAAAACTCTGTTGATCGAGTGTTCGAGCTGATCATCGAGATATTCACGTTTGGAGAGCGGCCGGCTGTATTGTCAATATGTAATCTGGGTTTCCTCCCCGGAATAGGCCTGTAGCGTGTTTGAGTTGTTGTGCCGGTGGTGTCTCTTTGGCGAGGCTGTACCGTTGGCCAGCTGTGGCCGTGTGAGTCTTCTCCTTTGTGCTCGCACGAGTGCATCTTGTAAGCTGTGTACACCTTGTACGCCTTTTCTTCTCCTTCTAATAAAAAGTGCGGCCAGTGCCCTTCGAAAGAATAAATGCATCTACAACGGCGATCAAGCCGACGCGGGTCCGCGGTCCGCCGACGGACGTTCCGGCCGGCCCTCCGTCGCGATCATCTCCACGTCGATCAGGGAACGCCATCTCCTCCTACCCACGGTGAGATCGCTGCCGCTCCAAAGAAAGACACTCCCTATCACGCGTTAATTACACGCCTTTTCAGCCAAATTCCACCGGTCAATCGCGCGCGCGCGATATGCCATATTGCCATCGCCACATAAATTACCGCACGTCCATTCACGCACGACGTGCTGCGCTAGTTCCTGCTACTAGTGGCTATTTTTACACAAAAATAAGCTAGTGCTACCGCTACCTTTAATCCGTTATCGGCACTTGCTTTGGCGTCTCTTTTTCCAGACGACGCGGACCGCTCCATCGCTTTTGGCGCTTTCGTGGAGGTCGCCCGGCGGTGGACGTTGCTCCGCTCCCGATCGACTCCACATCGGACCGGAGGTACGTCTTCCCGTACTCTTCTTCGAACGGGGAATACCTTTCCTCACTCGGTGCTTTTGCCAAGTGCGAAAATTAAGAGTCAAGAAGGTGACTTGCGTAATTCACACAACGACTCGAACCGACACGAGCAGATCGGAACGGAACGGGGCAGAAAAAACAATGACTACTTGTGGCTAATGCTGCGAATCGCGAAACATTGACTCGTCCTCTTCCGGTCGTTTCTTACCAATTCGGAATTGGAGCACACGATGGATCACCTAGGAATAAGTAATCATTCTTCTAGCTAGCTACCTAAGCTAGCAAATCTTCATCTTGACGATCTTGGTTGGTAGTTTTATATATATACTTCCACTTGGTGAGGAACTCGATTTGGTCTTGCACCCACTCAAATATACACGTCTTTGCAACCACTCACCGACTGAAGTAGAAATGCAATTTGTGCCAGCCGCTTAAGCATGCGATCTAGGTTTAAATCCGTACAATTGCAAAATTCTTCCTAGGCCTAGGACACTTGATTGATGACCCAAACCCTAGAAGGCTAGAAACATATGTGCCCTAATCTACTACTGCGGGCGAGCCCCCTTCGTGCAAAGGCGAGACGTGTCCGGGACAGGGAGGATGGTGGAGCGAACAACGGGTCCTCGATGGCCTTCGTTAGTGCATGCGGGCAAGTGTGGAGGAGCGACGAACCTTGGCGGGGAATGAAACAAAGGTGCAGAGTAGAGCGGTGCGATGGTGCGGGCTAGAGGTTGGTGCCGTGTGATCAAACCATGGAGGCGGCAACAAGGAGGCACGGCAAGGAAGGATACCTGTCATGCAACGGTTAGGCACCTTGTGTTTCTTTTTTCCATGCGGAGTGTCAGCCAACCAAGGATTTGCGGCAATGATAGCAAGGAGCTCAAGTGGCGGCGGTGTGAGGCTGCATGCATGGACGGTGATGCCCCAATCGTTGGAGGTTTTGCCGATCCAGCGGCGATGGACTTTGTCGATGTCGTCACCCTCCTAGATTGTACTCCCTTCATTCGAATAAATATGGCACTCTCTTTTTTCTATATTCGAATAAATATGGCATCTAAATTGATATGTATTTATAAATTAAAGTGTCTAGATGCATCTAAATTCATATGTATTTATAAATTAAAGTGTCTAGATGCATCTATATTTCGATAAAAGTACGGTATTCTTTTATGAGTGGAGATAGTACTATAATATAGCAAATATTTTGTTCCATGAATTTTTTTCGGTTAAATTTCGTTTTAAAATACCTGTACGCCGTGTTTATCGAAACGGAGGTAGTAATGCACAGAAGTACCCAAGAACTTGAACAAGTCGAAACTGACGCCATGAGAGCATGCAAAACGCTGTACGTACGCCGTAGGTACGTGTCGGCCACGTGACCCGTAGGAGTCCTAGGATAGGTAGAGGCCAAAAGGGCGTGAGATCCGGAGATGCTGCTTGCCTCCAATTCCGAACGCTGCCATTTTCCCTCACTTTCACGATCGGGACGTCCGAAACAGTCAAATCAGGGAAACGGGGAACCTCTCTTGCCCGCCAGCGCTGCGGACCGTCACGGTAGACGGCACCCACCTCGATCTCTGCCTCCCAACCGAAGCAGCCCCGCCCCAAGGCAAGAGAGCAGAGCTGCGTGAACCAAGTTCTGCTCTGCTCTGCGTGAACCAAGTTCACAGCGGGCTCCACGTACCTTGTGCCACTGTAGGGTGGGGCCACCGCGGCGTGGTAGGCCATGCTCGCTTCGGACGCGCCCTGCCGGCCTCACGTGCGCGGGCCGTACGTTCCCGGGCGCTGGGTCTGGTCGCACGTGTCGCGTGCCCAAACTCGTCGTCCCCACGCCGTCCTGCCGGCTCGTCCCTGTCCCTAGCCAGATGCTCCGTGTCCCCCGCTCGATTCCCATCGGGCGGCCGTCCGTTCGCGCCATTTGTCACGTACCCTACTTTTCCGGTGGTGGGTCGCAGATGTGCCGTCCGATTAGATCCAACGGTGACGGTGGCTGTTCTAGGGGAAGAAGAGAAAGAAAAAGTAAATGGAAAAAGGCTTCGATTAATAATGCGATTAATTTAAGAAACCCACCCGACCCGATCCCCCTTCTCCCTTATTTCTTCCGCCCTTCGCGTCGTCTCCTAGCCAAAACGCAACGCACCCAATTCCACCTTCACCCCAGACCTCACCTTCCTCCGCGGCATTCCCTCCCACCAGAATCCGACGGAGCGGATGGACTCGGACGCCTCCATCTCCCCGCGGCGGCGGAGCTGCTACAGCGACAGCGGCGACTCCTCCTGCTCGGAGCCCTTCAGCGACTGCGGCAGCGACGACTCCCTCACCACCTCCTCCCCGCTCAACCCGGCCGCCGCCGCATCCATCCACCGCCTCCTCCTCTCCTGCGCAGCCGACGCCTCCCCCACAACCATCACCTCCCTCATCGCCACCCTCACCACCCCCACCACCCCCCTCGACGCCCTCCGCCGCGCCGCCATGGAGCTGCGCCTCCTCGCAAAACACAACCCGGACAACCGCGTCCGCATCGCCTCCTCGGGCGCCATCCCCCCGCTCACCGCCCTCCTCGCCCACCCCGACCCGCTCCTCCAGGAGCACGGCGTCACGGCCCTCCTCAACCTCGCCCTCTGCGACGCCAACAAGGCGCTCCTCCTCGACGCCGGCGCCGCCCGCCCCCTCGTCCGCGCCCTCAAGGCCGCCGCCTCCCCCGCCGCGCGCGAGAACGCCGCCTGCGCGCTCCTCCGCCTCGCCCAGCTCGACGCCGCCGCGGCGGCCGCCGTCGGCCGCGCCGGCGCCGTGCCGCTGCTCGTGAGCCTCCTCGAGGCCGGCGGCCCGCGCGGGAAGAAGGACGCTGCGACGGCGTTATACGCGATCTGCGGCGGCGCCCGCGAGAACCGGCTCCGCGCGGTGCAGGCTGGCGCGGTTCGCCCGCTGCTCGACCTCATGGCTGACCCCGAGTCCGGCATGGTCGATAAGGCCGCCTACGTGCTGCACTCGCTCGTTGGGATTGCGGAGGGGCGCGCCGCTGCTGTGGAAGAGGGCGGCGTCCCCGTGCTTGTGGAGATGGTCGAGGTCGGCACCTCCAGGCAGAAGGAGATCGCCACGCTCTCGCTGCTGCAGATCTGCGACGACAACGCCGTCTACCGCACCATGGTCGCGCGCGAGGGCGCCATCCCGCCCCTCGTCGCGCTCTCGCAGTCATCATCCGCCCGCCCCAAGCTCAAAACCAAGGTAACCATCCCGCTTCATCATAACCTCGTGGAAACAGTCTGTCAGCCATTCAGATCAGCAATAGAAGAACTCGCAATTTCAGAAACACTGACTTGTTTTGTGATGATGATTGTGCAGGCAGAGTCGCTGATCGAGATGCTGCGGCAGCCGCGGAGCGCGAGCATGCGCGCCAGGCCGGCGGCCATGGTTGCGGCAGAGTGATCGATACACGTCCGTTTCAAATTGCGTGCGTTTTCTTCACCTTTTGTTCCCAGTGGCGAGAGGAGCCGGGCGGCGGAAGGTCGGCCGGCGGGCACGCCCGTGTAAATAGCAACAGTGCAGCGAGTTTGTTGCGTCCCGCGAGCGAGTGTACATTTTCCCTCAAGCGAGATGGTGTCATGACACTGTAAAAATCTTTCGTCCCCTTTGTTCCCTTATTTTGCTTCTTTTACCAGCTCGGTTTCCTTCGTTCCTCGATCGTGCGAGCGAGTGAGGAAACCCTAATTCGTGTGTGCGGTGAAACGGCTCACCGAGCTCTGCTGTGTGACCGGCCGAGTGGTGTGGAGTGCTAGTACATCAGGAATCAAAATCATCTTGTACGACTTGGTTCCTGAAAATCACGGGTTGGTCTTGAACCGCAATCCGACCGTGCCGTGACATTCTCGCGTTCGTTTCGATCGCTTCATTCTCCTTCTCAGGATCCTGTGGCGGCAAACTGTCCGGGCCGAGCCGTTGGTGACTTGGTAAATCAGCAAGCAACCTTTGCCGGTTCAACCGAGCACGACAGCTGATTCGCAAAAAAAAAAAAAAAAAAAAAACCGAGCACGACAGCTCGGTATTTTCTAGCGGTCGCTCTGCCGTCGTCTACTCAGCCGGGTCTCCTCCCTTCCCTCCCTCTGGGTGCCACCAAAAGCTGGTTTCGCCTGCTGCCGTTTGTGGCCTAGAAGACGATGGGTGGGCCCGGCCGGCGGTAAAGCTGAAAGATCTTGCGCTGCCCCCGGTACCGGTAGGTTGCTTGATTGTTGGCTTCGTCCCCTGTAGCGGAAAACGACGCTGCTCCTTGGCTGAATCTGGCCGCTGCTGGTTCTTTTCGGCCCGGGGCCCAGCCCACGTTTCTTTCTTTCCCGGGGCGGGGGGCGTGGAGCGCATGCCGATCCCATCCCCTATCGCGGCCGTGGTTGTTGTTGGTGAAAGAGTAGGGAACGGATAACTGGACACGTCGGTCGTCCTTTCTCGATCTGCACTTGTACGTGCTTTGCTGGACTGTGCACCTTTTCGGAATGACGTCGGGCCATGGCGCAACCGTTGCGGCATATTCCTTTATGACATCTCCATCCGGACGATCCAAATGGTTCTAGACTATTCGTTTCCGTCGATGCAGGCACGTTCGAGCGAGACGACGTAAATGGACCGATTCGGGTGGACCGACTCATCCGTACCTCAAATTTGGGCAGCTGATCCATCGGGCGCATCCTCCCTTGTCCTTTCTTTAGCCTACCCGGTTCCTCCTGCTAGTGAGACGAAGCCATTGTAAACTTCTCCTCTACCCCAAACCCTTGCATGCCTATCCGCAGGCAGCGATGTCGTCTCCGCTTTCGGTTGCCTATCCGCCGGCCGACCCAAACGGGCGAAAAAGGACCGTTTGGATCGCCGATTCGGGTCGGCCCGCTGGAGAAGCCCTTAGCGAACGTCTAGTTTCATCTCCGGTCACTCGTCGAGTTCTTTGACCTAAAAAATCCCCAGACTCTAGATCACTTAACTTAGGGTATCTCTAAAGGTTCGATCCAATTTTAGACACGAAATGTGTCTGTTTTTTCCCGTTTGAGTCAGATTGTGGACACAAAAACCGGTTGCACGGTTAGATGTCTCCATTTAGGTCGGGGTGTCCCAGCGGCTAGACCCATTTGGTCCGCTCTGGCCGGTTTGAATTCTTTTCCAATTTCTCTAAATAGTCCAATATACGAGAAAAAATAGACCGTACAAGCTGAAAATATTACAAATAAAACAAGACTAATTTAGGGAATCACATAATTAACACACAGTAGTACCGAAAGGGCAGATATTTCACGCGAAATAGACAAACTAAGCTAGATATGTGAAGATGACCACACATCACGTTGGCATATATATGATGGCTCACTTCTTGTCAAACCAAGCCCTTTGTTCTGGGTCCATGATCTAGTTCTCAAGTCGGCGAGAATGATTCGGTTCTCTTCCATGAGCAACTTGGCCTCGGCCTTAATCTTTTGGACTTCTATAGATTGTTTTTTTTAGGTTGATGAAGGTGGCACATGTGACCTCTTTTTCTCGGTGCCGCTTCTAATCGCTCTTGGAAAGGGCCTCCTCCTTCTCGACCATCATCGCCTTAAACTTGAAGGTCTCACTCAATGCAAGTGATGATCACCACACTTCTTGGTCCCTATCACCCTCTCCAACGGCGTCATCTCTTTGTTCATAGCCTTGGCCTTCTACTTGCGCCCGGAAGCAGGGGCGGCGGTGGGAGTTCGGGCGGCAGGGTCGACGTCAGTGGCGGCGATGGCGTCCATCGCATGCAAGGGTTTGGCACCCATGAAATTCGACTTTTAGATGGAGGGAGAGGAAGTGGCTTGTGTACCGCTGGCGTGCGAGGCTTAGGGGCTCACTGTTCGTGCCGTCGGATTTGAAGCCCAAATTGTTGATTCATTCACGTCGGGCCGTTGTGTTGGGGGTTTTCGTGCCCGGTTAACCGCGCGAACCGTACATACAACCGCGCTTTACGTCAGACCACTCATTAGTAGAAGAAGTCATATAGTGCAATTGGTACGAGTGATGCACCAAATAAGTGGTACACTAACGCTTTAAAGTTTGAGAGGTGCCATTTAGGTTAAAAAAGAAGGCCACACGGCAATTTTCCCAGGAGCACGGTGCTGAGAAAATCCTGGTTGAGTGCTAATACGGTAAGGAAGGTTATAAAACCTAAAAGTACCCGCGCGCTAGGTCGTGAAAGTGAAACATGCTGATGCTGGCTAGTTCGAGCCCAGTAGGGGCACTTCTTTTGGGCTTCCAGCCCGGCTTCTAGGTCTGGTACAGCCAAAGCTGAAAAGAAGTCTCGGGCTTCAGCCGAGCTTATTTCCACCGTTAAGCTCGTTTTCTGTGTATTGCGAGAAACTGCTCGGAGGCAGTTTCCCGAGCTTCTGAGATCAGAGCCGAACCGGTGGTCAATAGGTGCCCTCAAACTTCTTCGTATTTACGACTTGTATGCCATCCCGCAAAAAACTCGATTGAATCCATCGATATGCCTCCCGTTCCGTACCTTTATCGTCACAGAAACGTATCCCCGCTGTGCGGGCGAGGGTTTCCGCCGCCAGCCGCCGGCCGCCCCTCCTCGCCCAGACCACCCCACTGCGCTACACGCCCTGCTCCGGCCAGTCCAGCCGCCGTCGCCCATCCCCCACCTGAACTTCTCCGATCGACAACCTCGCCTCCCCCCGGCCGTGGTTCTTCTCCATCAGACGAGCGCCTCCACCAGATGAGCTCTCTCCCGAGTTGTGATCCTCCGCCCAGGCACTGTCCCCCAAGTGGAGATCCTCCGCTGAATTTCCTCTTCCTACATCCTCTCTGCCCGAACTGGACATCTGCATCACCATTGATGGAAAATCTTCTGTTCCGTCGCTGACATGTTCCGCACGGCCGGACAGGACATGAAGCTACGCCTCCATACTGACCGTGCCAGGAGCTCTTCGTTCATGCTGTAGATTGATTTTGTTGATTCATGCTGTAGATCCTGTCCAACACTGAAATGTACAGATTTGGCCACAATTTGAAATCTGCAGATGAATGTGCCATGCGTGTGATTGATTAATGACAATTTGCAGATTTATTCATGTTTTGAAATGTGCATATGAATGTGTACATGCCAGTGATCGATTATTGATTATCTGGTGCATATATCGAATTCAATGGCAATATAGACATTCCACAACTGAACTTAACAAATCTCATAAGCCTAAAAGAAGTGGAAGAACAGTTTCTATGAGCTTCTCCCCACCGGCGCTTCTCCCCACCGAAATCCATAAGCCGGCTTCTCTATAAGCATAAGCCCAAAAGAAGTGGCCCTAATTATTGGCCGTCCCAATCGTCCCGAGATAGTGCTACTGCTACGCATAAAGAATTTTACTTATCTACGTAGTAAATTGACCCGACTAATCTTCTGCTTCATTCCAAGATATAAGCTTGACTCGTCTATCGTCGTGGTCCATTTTTAGATGCTTCAACGGAGCACAAGGAAACAAGGTTTTGACCCCAGATCAAGAATACCCGTGGAAAACAAACACCGTAGATGGCCAACGACCGCCAATTCTCTACGCTGCTCCAGCTTTAGAGCATCTTCAACATGCAAAAACAAACATAACTGATTTTAATGGTAGGTATAAGGCGAAACAAAAAACTGTAATAGATGGAGTGTTGATACATTCTGTTTTTTTTTAATAAAACAAAAAGCATGCACGTACATCTTCACGTGCTACGCATTCACAAAATCGTTTCATGAAAAATTGACTTATCGTGTGGCGCGTCGCGCGTGTATAAAAGAGAAAATTCGTAAACCATAAAAACTATCATTTTTTTCTCAAAACCTGACGAATGCACATATATTGTGGAGTTGTACATATAGAATTTTTTGTCAAAATTGTTTGACACTTCGAAATATGTTTATTTTGGTGGATTGAGCATATAATGCATGCACCCGGAGCCAAATTAAATTTCCAACGTATCTCAAAAAAGTATTGGATCCGTTCCAAAATATATGACTTTTAAGAAAGCAATTTTAGCTTTTTAAAAGTAAAGCTTATATTTGGGAATGGATGTAGTACCATATAATTTTGCATTGTGCCACAAATGGCATCTTGTGCTGAAAATTTGGGGCACCAAAACTATTGTCATATTGCATAAAACAGACGTGCACATCTAAACTGTGGTGGATCGAGATCATCACAGACCGCAATCGGATTTGGCTCGCACACTTGACTTGACTGAGGAAGCCGCCCACGCGTAGACCGCCACGTGGAGGTTTGCCCTACCAAAGCAGGAACTCAACTTCTCGAACCGACAAGAGGCGAAGTTCATGGCTACAGAAATGCCCTATTTTACGTCATCTGAAAAATAGCCAAAAGCCCTGTTTCACATCTTCTAAAACATGTGTCGTAAAACCGAAAAACATTTGCCCTATATTTAGTGTCCTAAAACCCCTCAAAACAAACAATTTCCCTAAATTTCTTTTGTCCGACAAATTATACATCATCTGTTGGAATGTTAGACCAAGAATTAGCACACCGCGGACAAAGCTAAGGTGCTGGCATAATTTTCCGGAAAACAGAAATTACAGCAAAAGATGGTGCTCCCTCCAACCTAAATTACTTGCCGCGGGTTTAATAAAGCTAGACAGATTTTAAGCAACATTTCGCGGGTTTGGAGACGATGCGGATCGACGGCACTACTCCTTGCACACTGCCATTGCGTTTGGTTCTCCCATCACTTGTTTCAAGTTCAAAATCAAACAGCTACAGGACAAACAAACACCGACATCGAACCTATATGGTGGTGGTTGCCGCCTCCTCTGATCAGTGATCACATACACATGCGCTGCCGCCCCTGCGGCACAAACGGACATGGCCAGTTCGGATCCGAATAAAATCTGCGCACAAAGTTCATTACCGGAGCACGCCACGTGTCTGGTCCGGCCGGAGACACATCTGCTCGGATCGAGTGCGTGGCGTGGGTGGCCTTTCCGCCACTATAGCCGAACATGTTGCTGTTGGGGCGGCGTCGATGCAACTGCAGAAGGTGAGTGGCAATCATGGGAGGACGGCGGTATTATGCGGCGCCCACACCTCCAGACCAACCTGCCAACACACATGCTAATTCAAGGCTGAACAATGTGACATGTGGTGGCACATGAGCGTCTCTCCCTTTTGTTCGTTACGCATCCCTTCACTATTAGATCCAACATGTGTATGTATTGTGCTTTGTACGTACATGTCTCCGCTTGGGGTTGCAAGGGTATCTCCAGCGGTCCTACAGGTTCGACGTAAAATTGACGCGTAAAGTGACCGTCTGCACTCGTTTGGGTTGATCCGTGGATACGAAAATTGGATGAAAAGGTACGAGCAGCCGTTTGACTATGAAGCGGCGATTAAATAATCCTCAAGTCCAGCCGCTGGCGCGGGAGTCCGAGCGCTCTGCGGCGCCGTTTCGCACGCGCGAAACCAGTGGCTGGTTCCCGCCCTTTCGTGCCTTTATAATGGCCGCCCTGGGTCACTATGGGAATCACTATTTACAAGCCATAGACGATCTCGAACGCACCTAGAGACGCATCACTTCCATGGCTCGCGCCGGCTATCCGGATGATCCAAACGCAGCGCATCTTCACACGTTGCGTCAGTTCGAGGCGGAGCAGAGGGCCGTTTACAAGGACTCGCTCTATGGCCCCTACCAGGAGGGCATGGGAGAGGCGGCGGATGCATCGGCGCGCATGGACGTTGCCATGGCCGGCGAGCTGGTGTCCCACGAGTCGCTTCATCGCCAACCTCCATCATCGACCACCTCCGAAATCCAGGCGGCCAATGCCGAGCTCGCCGAGGCGACGACGTTCCTCCAGGAGTTGCGGGAAGCCCTCCGCGCCTTGGACGCCGACCTCGACGACCTTGGTTACGAGGAGGCCTTTGGCGTGACAGACGAGCAGCGGGCTCTGCTCACATCGTTTGAGCTTGTCCCGTAGGACACCGATCGTCGCCAGCCCCTGGCAGTGGAGGAGCAGGCGCGCTCCCAAGCGCTCCATGAGGCAGGCGTACGAGATGTCCGTCCCGGCGGCAGTCCACCGCGTGGCACACGAGGAGGTGGTGGCGGCGAGGCACTGGGAGCATTCGTGAATGGACCGGGAGAACTAGGAGCTGGAGGAGGCTGCCTCGTTCAGGGGGAGGCCATGGTGGCGAGGGACATGGCCCGTTACCAGGCCGACCTAGAGGCGGCGGAGGCGGTGGAGGCGGATTTAGCGGCGGCCAGAGCCCGCTGGGACGCCGCTCTGGCTGAGCTGCAGGCACGCCGATGGCTGGAGGAGGCGGCCGCTTCCATGAGCCACCGGGAGGCTCGAATTTCGACGGTGTTTGCCCGTCAGGGCACGCTAGCGGCCAGTAGGCCGCGCGACGTCGAGTAGATACGGCCGTAGTAGATTAGGCAAACAAATATTTATGATATATAATTTTCTTAATTGAGTCAGTGACCGGCGGGTCTGGATACCAGTCAGGCGGCCGTGCAACATGTCCGTGCCGATGTATTCGTGGCGCAAATATAAGCCATGAATGCGTCCCACGGGCATGCATGTTATTTTACGTCTACTGCAAATAAGATGTTATGCATGTTTATATGATAATTTTTTTATTATGGCCCCATCCTACTTATGCATTTTGCAAATGCGACCTTGAAGCTGCTGAGAGTGGTGCATACCTATTTTTCGGGACATGCCTGTTATTTTCCGTCTGGCTGCTTGGAGTGGTACAGATCCATATTTTGGTCGCGCGGATGTAAACGAAGAGTCGCTCCGCGTGAGATGCCCTAAGAGCATCTCCACTCGTCCCCCCGAACAGGCCCCCGGCGAGCGTTTTTTCCATTCGGACGGCGTAATTCGGCCCAGTCGCGCCCCCGGTTCCTCGTTTTCGTCCGGATTTGGGCCTAAATTCATCCGGCGATCCCACGCCATCCCCGGCCCCCGGGAGCGCTCGGGAGTCCGGACGAAACGAAGCGCGCGTGGCCCCAACTTGTCGGTGACAATGGCCTCCGATCTACGGCAATACCCTCGTCTTCCCGATCTACGGCAATACCCTCGTCTTCCCGATCTACGGCAATACCCTCGTCGAACGATCTACGGCAATACCCTCGTCGAACGAAAGCTTTGAACTCTCAAGTGGTGCAACATAGATAGATTATATATATTTCGAATATAATTCGAATAAACATAAAAATTACATATAAAAACTTTAAAACAAACTTAAACTACTTCTTCGCCCCGCCTCATCGTCGTGGCGGCGACGCTTCCGGCTCGTCACCTCCTCGTCGGAGGAAGTTGAGTCCTCCTCCTCGTCAGTGTCCTCAGCCTCTTCGTCGTCCTCCTCCTTTTCCTCGGCCTCTTCCTCCTCCTTTTCCTCGGCCTCTTCCTCGGCCTGCTCCTTGGCCTCTTCGTCCTCCTCCTCGTCGTCATCCCATTCGTCCTCGCTGGCCGGCGGAGGGGAATCGTCGCTGCTGGACGATGCAACTTTATCCCACCAATGGCGCCATCCAGGCGGCTTCCCGTCGCTGTCGGTGTCCGATGGCCAAGAGAGATCGCTCATGGTTGACGGAGGATGGTGACGAGAGAACAGATGAATGGCGTCGGCCGTCGGAAACCGTATATGTAGGTCTCTCGACGAAGAGAGCGGCGGTTGCTCTTCCGCGGAGTTCGTGCTCCATTACGGCGGTTCTCGCATCGAGGCCACTTCGACCGTTCCCGACGAGTCGTTTCGGCTCTCCGGACCACTTCGCGACGGTTCAATGCGTCGAGGGAACTCCGACGATTGCCCTTCTCGGTGATCGCGCCGTCGCTATGCACGCGGTGGGTGCGCGTCCATGGGCTCGCGGCTGGAAAAATGGGCTTCCTGCGCCAAAAACTACATCCTTCCGGCGCTAAATAACACCGGATTTCGGCCTGGGGAGCCCCAACGGCTGGGATGCTCTAAGCTTTTGGCGGTTCAGATTATCTATCTCTGATATTGGCATCAGTTCACTCGATCGGTGGTAGCTGCTTAATCAGATATGCTACTGCATCCGCTCCGAATTAACCAACGCGAGCTAGTATGCACGTACCGGCTGTAGCATGAGCTAGTGAGCTACCCTGCGTTGTCTTTTGATGTTTGCACTAGTTGCGGGAGAAACACATGGTTGACTGTGCTCGAGATGCTTTATTTATTCGCAGAGTAGATCAGTTGTGCAATTATCCGAGTTGACTCGCCGCCTTCTTCTGACATATGTTCCCCTGTAATATTATTGATGAAGCTGTATTCTAGCTCAAAAAAATATTACTCCGCACCTCATGCACGCGACGCGCCACATGTCTAACCAAGGCGCGTGACTGCAATGCCGGGCCCGGCGCGCGATCTGGCGAGCAGCGACATAGCCACACAAACCCTGGGCAGGGCGCACCGACAGGGCACGGCGGCCACCGCACCAACACTATAGCACGTGCCGAACCGTTTTTCCCTCGTCCGCTCGTGAGAGGCGGTGGCGGCGATCCAATCTTCCCAATCTCTGGCCAGGGTGTTAGGCCTGGTTTCCTCTCCCTCCGCTTGTCGCTCTGGCGGCGGTATGAGGGAGGGGGAACCTCGTTCCTCCGTTCTAGTCTAGTAGTTTGGGTTAGTTTTTGTCTCCTGTGGTGCGTCGTTGGGGTGGTGGGAGGGGCGTCCGGGCAAGTAAATCTACCACAACTCCACTCCCACACCGGCGGCGACCTTCACGGCGGCGTCTCGGAGTTGTTGGCAACGTGTGCTTGTCGATCTTTCAGGTCGGCAGCTTGGTCTTCTCGCCATTCTTCAGATCTGGCGAGATCTGTTTCTCGACGTGTCACTGGCGTTTGTCGTTGTCCACGACGGCGCTAGGGACCCGGGCGAGGTGGTTCTTCTGGAGCGAAGATGTTGGTCCGAAGGTGGTGGTTATGTCGTTCTTCGCCGACTTCGTCGATGGGATGCAGCGTATCTTGGTCCAAGACAGCACGGGGATGTCCCCCGGTCGACGTGCCACAACGACATGTGCCTCGTTGCTTGCAGCAGGCCTATTCATTGACTCACAAAGCCTCGTTAGAGATGGTGCTTTTTTGGATCTTGCAACGTTGGAGGCTCGTCTCTTCTTGTGTTCGTCTCGACGGCGGTGGAATTGGACGGCGGCCGCTGGCTACGGTGGTTGCAGGAAATCCTAGGAATCATTTTGTATTTCTCGATCTTTTAGGATTTTATCTGCAAATTCAGGATAATCATTTTATCTCGGTTTGTTTTTTAGTTTTCACATGTGTTGCTTCATGTAATTGGTGTTGGATTAATGAAATATGTGGTTGCTCTCATAAAAAAACACTATATCACGTGACGACGTGCACATATGTACGAGTGGGCGCCGGCGTGTGCGTGTCAATCTGATATTTTCCTCACCACCGCGCTCTCAAGATTGAACGGAAGGGCTCTGATGATTCATCGATCCGATGACTCAAGTAACCGCCGCCAGGCGGCCAGTTTAAGCGCTGCCTTTACGGGAGCTCGAATGCTCGATGAACATGATCACCTCCACGTAGTACGCGCCGCGTGCATGTCCAGCCAAGTTGATTAGTATATCTTCGGAGTTGATTAGGTTAGGCGTACGAGTACGACCGCCGGTAAAACCGCTGTCACATCAGATCATCATTTGCTTTGCCCGTGGTCGTGGGAAAAGCGTGCCTAGATATTTTTTTTTGCGAAACACAGTACAATCAAAGACGCTCATACATACGCGCACACACTCACCTCTATGAACGCACACACGCACACCCTACCCCTATGAGCACCTCCAAGAGACTGCGTTGAAGAACTGATCCGACGGGTCTTGAGATTGATGAAGTCACCACAGGCGCCTCGCTGTCGACGGGAACGTCGCCTCCCACTGAAGAATATTCCGCTTTTTTTATGAGACACCAATGTGTCAAATCTGGGATTCGAACTCTGGTGGGTTGGGGGTGCCACTACCCTCCTAACCATCCAACCACAGGTTGGTTCTCGCATGCCTAGATAATTGATCTTATTAGTACTCCTACTCAACAGGGTAGGACAAGACTTCCCGTTGTTTTGCATCGCTCCCTCTAAAACAAAATATGACCAACATGTTGTTCATTGGATCTTGTTAGCCGGGACTTCTAGAACTTGACACTCTGGCATATCAATGAAGACGGGCAACAACAAGTTATTCGTCAAGGCGTGAGAGGGATCCTAGCTAGGACTGCCGCATCTAATCAGGCAAACAAATGGCCCCCACAACATCGCACACCAGCCGATCCCCTCCGGCGAAAAAGGAGCCAAGCCAACACACGGACCATGCGCTCGCAATGGTCCACTAGTCTCCGCCCCGAGCAAGATACTCAGCACGACACTGCAATGAGTTTGGTTGCGTGCACCGGCCGCCTCCCCACACATCTCTGGGGACTGAAGGCAACACCGAAGATGGATCTAGGTGGTAGCCTAGACCTGCAACCGCCGTCTCATCCCATGTTCGTGTGTCCAATGGAAGCCCTGCCGCCACAAGCAGGGAATCTCCCCATCACCATGGGCAGGAGCTCTACCACGCACGGATGCCAGCAGAAGGTTGCCGCATGGCCGGGGACACCACCCCAACCTCCACGCGCATAAGATAGTCGGCGTCGGCCCAAGCCGCCACTAGTGATTTGCTGCCGCGATCCCACTCCCTGGCACCTTCGGCACCGGGCCTACCGCCACCGCCAGCAGCGGCAGCTGGGGAGGGCACCAGGATTTGGTTGTTTAATTGGTGGCTAGGATTTGGCCCCGATGTCGACCAGGCGAGCGACACAGGAGCCTGGTCTTCTCTCGTGTCGGATCACACCGATATTTCTTCTTCTTGACCTTCTTTTAGTCTGAAGATTTAGGTCCAGCACCAGCAAACAACAAACGACCTGGTACTTGTTCTTCTCTAATGGCAAAGGGGTTGTCAACATGCAGGAGTCTGTTTTGTTACACGCATATAATGGACTACTAAAATCGTTGGGTTTCAGACTTTCAGTGGCGCGTATTTGACATCTCAAATTCTCTCTTCCCTGGATTTGAACGACTTCCTCTTTCCGCGTAGGACTAGAGAGCTTGGTTGACGATAGACAGTGCACTCAGACGTCACCTTTAGAACTGCTCCTAGAACACTTCTCTTCCGTGCAGGGGCTGAACTTTGAATTCGTGCACAGGAGTTGTTTATCCAGGTGAAGAAAATACTGGTTGAAGATACCTGCCAGTGTTATACAATTGGCAACTTGCATTTATATATGTATATGCTGTGTTGACTGATTCACACGTGGTTCTTTTCGAATGTTGCGAATAAATCATCGTCTAGGGATACATTGCGTTCTTCGTGTTCTTTTCCTCTCATTTCAGCGTTCGCTGATGCAAACACGTCCTACAAGGACGCGTTCCTGCTAAAGCACCTTTAATTATTTGGAAACAAAACATTCCACCAAGAACATATATGAAGCTCGTCGATCGACACTCACAGGCAATATTTTAGAATTACCCACAAAATCAAAACATCTTCCAAGTAGCTTATAACTGATTTTGCTGATGTGGAGGAAAGAGAATGGGGAGAGAGAAGGAAGCTGTATGTAAAGTTCCAGACAGTCTGTATGTTTCTTACAGACAGCTTACAGACATCATTTTTATTGTTATATGAAGCAGGGGCGGAGCTCCCAGTAGGGCAAGGTAGCAGCCGCCCTACCTTGATTTTTGGTGAATATATTTAGATGCGCGTGTTTTTTCTGAAAATTTTGAGTGGTCATACATCAAAAACGGACTCCGTATGAGAAAGTTATGCGTGTTTTAGTAAAACTGCGCAAAATCGATTACAGGCCAAAAACATAGACTATTTTTATCTCCAAATATAAACTCGTATTTTAGATTCAATGTGAATAATATTGCTTGTATCACAGAGATTTATCATTGAATGTACCCTAGTATATACAAGATAAACTTGAGTTATTCATTATACATACATATAGAATTGGAGATTTTTAGATATTTTAAAGACAAGTAATACTTTCTCCGACCGCGTTATTACTCCATTAAGGTGACATAGGGTTTACCCGTGACGACATCAACAATTGAAAGGAATTTTCTAGCAACAAAAATAATCAAAATCGAGTTGCGCATCGAACAAGGGATAATCAAACGTCTTGATTATTTGAATTACATCATATTTTTGAAGAAGATGTAAAGCTTTGCCGTTGAGTTAGCATTATTAATATGTTTTTTAGGTTATACTTATAACAAAATATTTTTTATTTTATTGTATTGAGATATTACTACTTTTTTGGACTATTTGGTATTCACATCATTCAAAGTTCGCCCTACCTTAGATTTTTTTCATCCTTCGCCACTGATATGAAGGATGTCTATAATTTATACTCACATATAGTTATGGCTAAAAATAGATAACTTACAGATAGACTATTTTATACACTGTCTATATCATTGTCTATAGATGACATGCAGTAGCACTAGCGTAGCCAGGACAAGGGGACGCCCCAGGCCACCTTCAGGGCACTGTAGCTACAGTAGGCTACAGTACATTACTGTATCAACAGCCAACGAAGAAAAACAAAGCCACGCCCCGGGCCATGGCCAGGTTAGCCTGGGGCCTGTCTCCGCCCCTATGCGGTAGTACTACAGATACCATCCGTCTAAACCAATGTACATGCCCAACCGCCTCCCGTCGGTTCCTTCGTGCCTTGGAGAAGGGGTGGATCTCGGCCTTGTTGGCGGGAGGGCTCCCTTTTTCTGGTTTTAGAGCATCTCCAGCCGGGTCCCCCAAAGCGTTCCCCCAAAGGGATTTGGGTCTCGCCGGACCAAAAAACCGTTCCAACGCGTCCCCCAAAGACCATTTTTATCCGGCGCGCCCCGATACGGTGTCTGGCGCCCCGAACCCGTCCCCGTCCCACAGGGGACGCTCCGGGCACGCCGGACACAACGAAAAGCGAGGCGAACCGACGCGGGCCCGACGCGTCAGTGGCTCGGAAGCCTAAAACCCCGTCGCCTACCTTTGGTCAAGCGACGTTAATGGCGTCTCTGTTTTCCCAGGCGACGCAGGGACGCGTCTCGTCGTGCATGGCCGCGTGGCCGTCCGCGCCGGCGTTATTGCGTGCAACCACCCGCTGCCGCCGCTGTTTTAAGACGTCCTGCAGTTCTCACCGCTCACAAACCTTCTCGTCGCCGCCGCCTCCCCCTCCCAGATCTTCTCCTCGTCGCTCCAAAAATGTCGAGCTCGTCCTCCCGCAAGATCGCCGCGGCAAACGGCTTCGGCCACGGCAGCCTCACCATGTCGAAGGCGTGGGCGCTGTACAACGCCCGGTATCCAGTCCCGCCGGACATGCGGCTGCCAAGCAGCGGCGGCTGGAAGATGGCCGTGAACGGCATTGGCGTTCCGCCGCCGCCGAAGCCGCGCACGGACCAATGGAGGGACACCATCAAGGCCCGTCGGGCTCAACTCACCGCCGAGGAGCGGTTGGATCCGACGTGGGCGGCCAACAACAACGACGCCTGGTGGACGACGTACTTCAAGGCGAAGTACGACGTCGAGATGTACAGCACCGACGGGCTCGTCAGCAGCCCCAACAGCTGGAACAAGGACAGCTGCGCCATGTTCTGGGGCGTTCCGGGGCGCACCCTCGAGAACGTCATCCGCGGCATCCGCAACGGCGCTCCAAGGTTGGAGATGCCGTCATCACCGCCGCCGTCTCCTCAATGGCAGCCGAGGAGGACGACGTACTCGTCCTCCTCGCACTCTTCTTCCTCAGGACCGGCGCGATCGACGCCGTCCTCGTCGTACCGGTCGGCGCCCTACACGGTCCCCAAACGGGAGGTGAAGGAGGAGCCGGCGACGCCCATCAACACGAGGCGTGGCGGCAGCGGCAGCGGCAGCCGGCGGCAGCAAGGGAGGCGCGGCGGCGCCCTCCTCATCCCGAAGCCGGAGGTGAAGGAGGAGCCGGAGGAACCGTCGCAGCGGCGGCTGGCCGGCGGAGTACGAGCGGCGGCAGCGGCTCATCGCCGGCGGCGACGGACCCCGACGATTGCCCGTGTCCGCGGGCGGCGCTCTTGGCGTCCATGAACGACAAGGACGCCCGGAGGGGCGACCTCGACGCGGCGATCGCCATGTCCATCCGCGACTCCGGCAAGCCGCTGGTGGACCTCACCGATGACGGCGAGGCAGGACCAAGCGGCTTGGTGAAGGACGAGCCCGTCGACGAGCGCGTCAAGCAGGAGGTCGTCACCGATGACATGTACAACTTCCAGCGGTACTACGACGCCTCCGGCCGCCGCAAGTGGTTCTAGATTAGGTTTAGTTTTAATTTAGTCAAATTTCGTTCAAATCTATGTAAGTTTGGACGAATCTTATTCGAATCTCGTTAAGTTTAAAATTTCCAAAATTTTATTTGGGGGACGCGACTGGGAGCGACGTCCCCAAACGCGGCACGAACGAAACACGTCCCCAAACGCTCAATCCGGCGCGCTTTGGGGGACGCGGCTGGAGATGCTCTTAGGATGGGGTGGTGCTCGTGGGGGCGGCGCTTTCTCCAATAAAATATCCCCAGATTTAGCCATTTTTTTCTTCAAATCCAAAAAAAATCTCTTATCTCGACGGCGACGTCAAGAAATTTGTGAGAGTGTTGTGGTTCTCGAGGACCTCTTCGGCATCATCATGGAATTTCGTCAGCGGTTATTCCTTCTTCCTCGTTTCTGGGATAGATGTTGTCATCTTGACCCGTTCGGCGACATCTTGTCCGCATTCAATACGTCAGGCCGGCTCAGGGAGCAGCGGCGCGCCAGCGACACGGCCTGAAGGTTGAAAACGAAGGGCATCTCAAAGATTTCGTCGTAATTTTCATTTTTTATTGAGGTGCTTTGTATTGTTCGACATTTCCCTTAATATGAGGGCCCTTTTTCGCAAAGAAATATGAAGATCGGTTCAATTATTTGGCGGGATTTCTTTTGTCGGTGTCAGGATTAATTGGGGACAACCAGAGATCTAATCCGTTGGTATTGGGCATATTCCCCATGTGAGTATCACAGATTCAGGGTATGGCTAATGAGTGGTCAGCTTGCCCACTCCCGGCAACGCGTCATGAAAAAGACCAGTGGAAAGCTCTTCGCCGGCGACTCAAGTGACAGGTCACAGGTCTCACTCTGCAGCCTACATATACGCCATGCGTTCGTTCTCTTTTCTCTCCACCTTTAAAGAGAGAAAACACATTATTTATTTCTTTCCCAGCTAGAAGGAAGACACGCAACACAGTCGCGCATAGTTTCCAACTTTGAGCCTGCGTGGGAAATGTATGCCTTTTTTTTTTTAAAAAAAAAAGAGTGAAATGTGATGCTTTATTTTTTACTAAAAATTTCACTGATCTATCAATAATTATTAACAACCGTACAAAGAGAACCAAAAACAAGTGAAATGTGCTGCTTTATTAAGGCTTAAACTTAGTGGTGGTTTTTTCCTGTCGGCGAAACTTGTGGTGATGGAGGTAGTCTCTATCCACCTCTGTAGGATCTGAACCATTGATTAAATCATGCCGGGTAAAGCAAGAATGGTTTTTGTATTTTGCATTGATTTTTTTTGCAAAAGTGGCCGATATATACAAGTTGCATCAGGGACTATATGTCCATCTGTCTCGTTGCTTTGGTTCTCTGTTTCAAGATTTGTCGGGTCATGCATCACTTCTGGTGATTGCAATTGTACCGACTCTCCTTTTTAATCTTTGGATTACACTAGCCGCCTTAATTTTAATCACGATAAATTATATCTATACAACGTTGAAAAAATATCTACCTAGCACATAAAACCACAATGTCTATAACTAAGTACCAAATAAATGCTCCCTAACAAACGGCCCTAGTAACAAATTTGATTACGTAACTATGCCCTAATCTAGACATGCGCCATACAACACTAGGTACAACACATTGGCGTCATCACTAAACGTATATATGCTCTAATCACAATGTCTCTAACTACACAATGCCGCAAGCTTATTGCATGTCTAAACAAACTACTCTATAATGGCATCACCCATGCCCTACGAATATCATCACCTAACATATCATGCACCCATATGAAACGATGTAATGGAATACCTAAGCTAATTGCAACCAAATTATATATAAAAAAAATACGGCATGCACCATACACTTACCATGATCTATCATTTCCACTACATCAGCTCCTGCATCGTACACTCAGTACTTAAAAATCTCATGTGAGCATATAGGGTGGCGAGAGGCTGAGTGAGCTGAGAGCGAGAGACTTGGTGAGCTGAGAGTGAGACACTCGGTGAGTTGAGACAACAATGAGCAGAGCGTTAGAGAGCGAGTGAGCAGAGCCTGAATGCATACACGACTCTCTTGTGTTTAAAAAGAAGGAAACAAATTAGTTGTCTATAGCAGCGGCGGACGTCACCACCTTCCTTCGAATCAACCTAGTTTTGTTTCCTTCGAGACATCACCGATATGAGAATCGACTTCCCATCATAAATCTTCAAACAAATTTTGAATTAAAAATTTATTGGAGACAAAAAAAATGCAATTTCCATTGCCCACATGTTCAAAGTCACGACGCCAACACGGTGGTGGCTATTTGTACTTTCTCAATCGGCACTTTTACCGTTGTATTGGATCGAATTATTGCAAATTCTAGTCGTCCCTAATGATACTGCAACACCTACAAAATCAAAAATTGCCTTTCGCACATGAGCACCAGTGTCTCGTTTTTTGAAAAACATATTTGCGGGGTTCCAAAAAAAATCTAATCTTAAATACGCACATACATAGAAATCTTCTGAAGGTACGGTAGAAATTTCGGAGGAAAATATGACTTATTATGAACTATATAAAAATGGAAAATTTGAGAAAAAACTATCCCTACGCACAACCATATTTTTTTTCATGTAGCTCTGAATGCAACACAAACTTCGCATGAGTATTCAAGACATTTGTATGTATTCGTGAAATAAATTTTATGATTTTTGAAGACACGGAGGTATAATTTTATATAGTTCAAAAACCGGAAGCACATGCTCAAGTGCACCAAATCGGCTCTCATGTAAAATCCACTAATCTACATAGTACTACTAAATAGTGGAATGCTCATGGGTTGCCACCAAACAATAAACTTAATTATAGAAACCATGATAAAAAATAATTGTAATCACGAAGGTGTGGGTTGCTTATGGCTCACACATTTGTTTTTAAACTTTTCTCGTGTAAGTGGCCATTTATTTATGTTATGTACCTTATTCAGAGATATGTCACATTGTCGTCAAAGTTCAGATGTGAAAGGGTTTCATGAAACAACAATAAAAGAGGGCACGATCAAATGAGACAGAGAAATGGTCATTCCACATGAATCAGAATATGACACATTATTTAGAAAAATCGGTAAGCTTAATTTATGCACACACCAGTACGTAACAATTTTCTAAAATGATCGTTAATATTATACTTTAGCATTTAAAACCGCATAATGATTGTTATAGCTGACTAATTCCAACTTAGACACCCACATAAATTTGAAATAAAAATCATAAACACCATTCAGATTACATGAAACTTTGTTCAATTTTGGATAATCTTTCTGCATGTAGAATGAAGCCTTTTTCAATTCAACATCTAGCATGCTTTGCATAAAATATGACAACCAAGTTTATTTGGAGCATACCTTCACGGCCTCACTCAACATAAAACAATACGTATTTTGTTTGAACATGAAAACAATACGTATTTGATCTTCAGTTTCACTCACCCAGGCTCCAGGGTGCAAGTACAAAGCAACTTCTCCTCAAATCCGCCTCATCTCGTAGAAACAGATAAACATGGTTATTTATTTTTCGAAAACATGCTGCAGAAGCCATTTGATTATATCTAGTACTGAACATCGATGCCAAGAACAAATAAAATGGCCGGTAATTGACTTCATTTTGCTATATTGCGAATTCGAGCCAAAAACAATACTATAACAATGACAACTCTGAAAATATACATTTGCTTCAGTGTGACACTGCGGACAATCGAAATCTCACTCCAACACCAACAGGGCCTTCGGTAGTATATGCAGTGCACACCTGCCCTAGCACACATACATGCAGGCTGCAGCTAATTTGTGGTAGAATAGTATTCGTAAGTCGTAACCCTGTTAAGCCTCGGGAGAACAGAGGAGTGGCGCTTCGGCCGACGGAGGAAGCGATATCAATCGATCGACCTGGGGAAAGTATAGAGAAAGGAAGGAGCTCACGGGAGAGAGGATGGCGGCGGGAGACGGCGAAGAACCTGCGTCGTTCGACGGAAGTTGGGGTGGAGGCGAGCCCTGTCTTCCTACTCGGTTGAGTTCCTTGCGTACTCTACTCCATGCGTACGTAGTGGCATTCCGTCTGCCTATCGCGTCACTTGGTTGAAGCTTAAAATTGAACAACTATCAGCAAACTAGCATACATGGTGGTGGTTGATCACATACACATGCGCTGCGCCCCTGCGGCACAAACGGACATGGGAGCTCGCTTTCCCGCCAGTTCAGGTCATCTCCAACACGCCGATCCAAACGGACGCGTTAGACCGTCTGTTTTTGATTGTTTACGCGGACACGCGGACAGCGGTCCACGTGTTCGTTTGGGTCGCACGCTGCACCCAATGCGGCGACCCAAAAAGACGCCATGTGGTTTGTCTTTTCTGGGCGGCGCTGCGTCTTGGCAGGTCTCGACGACATCAATGGCAGCGGGAGAACGCGCGAGAAAGTTCCCGCGCGCACCAGGATTCCTGCGCGCGTGAAAAGGCTATGGGCGCGCGCTCGCGCCCAAGTTTTCCGCCAAGGCCGCCGGCTATAAAAGACGGCGCCGGCCTCGCAGACCTCACACCCGCTACGCCGTCCTCTCCTCCTCTACCTTCTCCGGCGCCCTCTCCTCCTCCAACGCCATGCCGCGCACCCTGCAGACCACGTGGGCAAGCTCTCCCTCGCCGCCCGCACCAGGTTCCCGCGGACGGAGGAGGAGGAGCGGCAGGACGCGCTTCGTCGACGACGAGGTGATCCGCGTCGCGGCCGAGGGGGCCGCGAAGAAGGAAGAGTACGCGGAGTTGGTGGAGGCGGCCGCAGACGGCTAGCACGAGGCCGCGGAGGAGGAGGAGGCGGAGCCTGCTACGGAGGAGGAGCACATCGACGCGGAGGATTACCTCCACGACCTCGAGATGGCGAAGCTCAACGTCGCCATCGAGGAGCGTCTCGCCGAGCTCACGCGCGTGACGAAGGAGCACGAGGCCTCCGTTCGGGTCGGTTGCCGCCGTTTAGGCGACCTCATCGGCCGGAAGAGCGAGCTCCTCGCTATGCAAGCAGCCCGCCACCTCCTCCAGCTGCCCTCGCCCGAGCGGCGCGCCCGGGAGGCTGCTGCGTCAGCAGAGCACGGCCGCCAAGAGCGCCTGCGTCGTCGGCAGGAGAACCACGAGGCCCAGGACGCCGACCGCATCCGTCTGGAGGCACGGACCGCTGTGGAACGCGTCACCGCGCAGGAGCTCGCGTTGTGCAGGAAGCGGATGCTGACGCCGCAGGAGGCGGAGCGCAAGCGCGTCCAAGCTGTGAGGACGGAAAGGAGGAGGGCGGCCGCGGAGGAACTCCGCAAGAGGGCTGCCGCCGAGCCACCCAGCTGGTAAGTTGGAGTGGAATCCTCACGCGTACAGGCCGCCCGCGTCGAGTGAAATCCACAGCCCCGACGGCGAGTCGGCGACGGGGCCGCTGCCCCGTACGTAGCTAGACTAGTAGTAGGTACTATTAAGAAAAATGTAATATATCTAATTTTATTGAAAAATGAAGCTATCTCCCTACGACACGCGGGCGAGAAGAGGACAAGAGGAGGACACGAGCGGCCAGCGATCGTCCGCGACCACGCAAATGCGACCCAAATTTGAACAGCTTTGGAATGTCCCGGACGGCGGCGGCCATCCGGTTTAGAGATTTTGTCCTGGTGGACCCATCCTCAGATCCGAATAAAATCTGCGGAGAAAGTTCGTTAGCGGCGAGCGCCATGTGTCTGGTCCGGCCGGCTCGCGCGCGATCGAGTGCGTGGCGTATTCCGTTCCGCCAGTGGCGGAACATGCTGCTATTGGGAGCCACGACCAGCGTCGATGCAAAAGGCCAGTGGCAATCATGGCAGGACGGCGGTACTATGACGCGCCCACGCTGTCCTCGATCCGGAGCAACCTGCCAACACAAATGCTGATTCAAGGCTAAATAGTGTGACATGTGGCGGCACACGAGCGTCTCCCCCTTTTGCTAGTTGTGGTGGCATCTTCAGCCGCAAATCAACCGAAAGATCGGTTTACAAAATTTAAAGCTTTTGTCTCAATACATATTTAGCTACGAGCAATCTGCATTTTTTTATCCATTTGGGTCGGGATAAAACCAACGGCAAGATCCATATATTTTTATATAAAATTGTACATATTGGAAAAATAATAAAAGACACAAATTAAAATAAAAACAAATAGAAACCCTACTCATCATTGTTGGTCGCGCCGCCTAATCCTCGTCATCGTTTGTCAGGTCGATGAGCTCCCGGCAGGGCCTATGGACAGGGTCGGTCCATAGAGCGGGGCAAAGTGGCGCTCGCCCTAGGCCCTAGGAGGAAGGGGCCCAAGACAAAAATTATTTGCGTTCCTATATTAGTTATGTTCTATTGAGGATCAAGTATAGAATAATTCTAGAAAATATAGATGACAAAAGCTATAAGAAAATACTCCAATATTTCTAAATAATCTTTCTAGATACCACGATTTCTTCCTAGGCTTTTAAAATGTGCAGAATCGCACCGACACTTATGTGCCTTTCGTATTCGTTAGTGGAGAATAACGACACAATCACATAATTATGCCATTCCGCAAGCAACTCTCCTTGGATTTCTGACGGCTCTATTTGGCCCCATCATACATGTTTGAGAGAGGTAGTGTATTCCATCCTCTTATTAATTCAATGCCAAATATATCTACGCATTTTTTTTTGCATATGAATAACTTACTCCCATAATTTTGTTCTGCTATAAATAAATATCATAGTATATAATTCGCCCGATCAATAGAAATAAGTTGTTTTAAATGCCTTTATCGAGATTCCAAAGACTATGGATCTATTTGTACATATTATTTACTGTGCTATTATATTATAGTGACATTTCTCTTGCGGAATACTAATATTCTTTTAAATCTTTTGTACTCGCGAATCTTGACACATATTGTTGAGGGCTCCAAGAAAAGTATTCATCCTTAAACTCTTTACAATTTTAGCATTAACATTACAGATAAGGTTAAGACGTAATATTGGAATAAAGACGTAATCCTACTCATCATTCCATATCTTTTTATATAATTTTAGCATTAACATTCCATATCTTTACAATTTTAGCATTAACATTCCATATCTTTTTATATAAAATTGCACATATTGGAAAATGACAAAGAAGTAAAATTATAATAAAACCAGATAGAAACCCTACTCGTCATCGTTGGTCGCACCGCCTAATCCTCATTGTCGTTGGTTAGGTCGATGAGCTCGGGGGGGCCTAAGGGCATCTCCAACCGGGTAACCCATCCCGCGCCCGCGCGTCCGGATGGGTCCAGCCGGACAAAAACCCGGCCCAGCGCGCGGACCCATCCCTAAAACGGATGCCCGCGGCGTCCTGATCGACGCAAACCCGGCCCAAATCTTGGCCGGGTTTGCGTGGCCGCGGACGCGAAAGGCTGGTCGCGTCCACCCCTTGTCCGCCCCTGGCCCGCGTGTCATAGGCATAAACAATATTTTTCATTAAAGAGATTCATTACATTTTTTTTTTGTAGGTACTACTTCTATCCTAAATACGTACGGGGCCGGCGGCTCGCCGGCGACACCTCGTCGGCTCGCCGTCGGGGCCGTGGATTTCACTCGACGCGGGCGGCCTGTACGCGTGAGGATTCCACTCCAGCTTACGGGCTGGGTGGCGCGTCGGCGGCGGCGCGGGCGTCGGCGGCGGCGCGGGCGGCGGCAGCTTGGGCGGAGGCCATCATCCTCCTCCTTCCCGTCCCCGCACCTCGGGCGCGCTCGCGCTCCGCCTCCTGCGGCGGAATCATCCGCTTCCCGCATAGCTCCACCTCCTGCACAGCGGCGCGTTCCACAGCGGTGCGCGCCTCCGCGGCGGACGCGGGCGGGGGCCGGGCCTCGTGGTTCTCCCCGCCGCCGGCGCATGCGCTCTTGCCGGCCGCGCTCCGCCGACTCAGCATCCTCCCGGGCGCGCCGCTCGGGCGACGGCATCTGGATGAGGTGACGGGCTGCTCGCATAGCGAGCAGCTCGTTCTTCTGGCCGAGGAGGTCGCCTAAGCGGCGGCGGCGGGGCCGCCAGATGCCCTCGTGCTCCTTCGTCACGCGCGTGAGGTCGGCGAGAAGCTCCTCGATGGCGGCGTTGATGTTCGCCAGCGCGAGGTCCTCCTCGGCGACGGGCTCCTCCGCGTCGTCCGCCCCCTCCTCCGCGGCCTCGTACCAGCCGTCTGCGGTCTCGTGCCAGCCCTCCGCGGCCGCCTCCCCCATCTCCGCGTCACCGGCCTTCTTTGCCGCCGCCTCGGCAGCGACGCGGAGCGCCTCATCGTCGGCGACCCACCGCGAGTCCGCGCGCTCCTCCTCCTCCGTCCGCGGGAACCTGGCCCGGGCGGAGAGGGAGAGCTTGGCCCATGTGGCCTGCAGGGTGCGCGGCATGGCGCCGGAGAAGGTGGAGGGAGAGAACGGTGATGCGGTCCGTGCGAGACCGCCGCCGTCTTTTATTGCCGGCGGTCTGGCGGGAAACTTGGGCGCGAGCGCGCGCCAATGGCGTTTTCGCGCGCGGGAACCTTGGTGCGCGCGGGATCTTTCCCACGCGTTCCACCGCCGACCATGGCTGTCCCGTCGAGGCCTGCCATGGCGCAGCGCCGCGCAACGAAGATGAACCACGTGGCGTCTCTTTGGGTCGCCGCGTTGGGCGCCGCGTGCGACCCAAACGGACACGCGGACGCGGGGCGCTATCCGCGTGTCCGGGCGGCCACGCAATCGGCCAAAACGGACGACCCAGCACGTCCGTTTGGGTCGCTCGGTTGGAGATGCCCTAAGTCCCTAGATGGGTTTCACCCTATCTACCATGGCTTGTTTTGCGATGTTTGCACAGTTGCGGAAAAGATACATGGTTGACCGTGATTGAGACGCTTTATTTATTCGCCGGCCCTGCCATATGTTCCCCTGTGTGCTATCAGTGATGATCGCGGTGTATTATGCTCTGCTCATACCACATGAAGATCTGAAGGATCGTGGACGGCAACATGCCAGGAGCCTAGTGAGCGGAATCCGCCGCCTCTGATTACGCACGCGCGTGGCAGGCAACGGCAAGAGGCAACGCACGACGGCGGCGAGGTGGTGCACCGACAGGCCGCGCACCAACGCTACGGGGCTGTTTGGATTGAGCCGGAGCGTGCCCTGCCAATATTTGGCTGCCAAAATTTTGGCTAGGGATCAACGATGGCTTTCTTCTCGATGGCGTGTGTGCTTTGTGTGGGTAGCCAGGTTGGCCGAGGTGCTCAGTGTGCGTTGTTGGTTTTCGCCTCATTTTCTTCTAAAAATTGGGCACTTTCTTCTTAATTAATAGATAAGGCAAATCTTTTGCCTCCGTTTCAAAAAAAAAAAATTGACGAGGGATTTCGCCGCCCTGAGTTAAATTGGCGTCAAAATGCACTGCCAGCGATAGGTTGGCTTGGGCTCGCCAAATTCTTGGAGTCAAACCAAACAGCAACAGAACATCACGGGCGTGCCAAAATATTGGTAAGGCAGGCGCCGGCGACGAACCAAACGCACAGATGTGCGCCTGGGCTCGCATGGCAGATCTCTGATGATCACTATCTTCGGCAGCCGTAAGTCCGGACGCCAGTTAATTAAGCGCTGCATTTACGGGAGCTCCATGAACGTAGTCAAGCAACATGCACGATACGCGCCGCGCGCATGTCCCTGTTGTTCATTATCTTCAGAGCTGATGAATAGAGCATCTACAGCCATTGGGCTTACCAGGCCGAAATCCGGTGTTATTTAGCGCCGGATGGATGTAATTTTTCGCCTAGGGAGACCCATTTTTTCAGCGGCGAACCTAAGATGGATGATTTTCTTTTTACAAATAAGGCGAATTCAGACAATACAAGACATAATTCGTTCATATATAGGCAAAATTCAGACATATTTAACATATATAGGCGAGTTCGTACATATATAGGCCGAATCCGTTATGTATTGAATTCTGCCAGATGGAGACGTAAACTAAAATTTAAAAACGGCGTTCTAGATGGGGAAACGGCGCTGGCGCCAACGACGGCATCCCCAGGACGGGGGAGTTGCCGGCCTCGATGTGTGCGAGCACACCGGCGAGCGTGCGGCCCGACGCGCCCCACCAGCGGCGGCGGGTGCTGGCGTTGTTACGCGCTGGAGGAGGGGGAGGACCGTCGTACGATGCGAGTTCTCGTTCGTGCCGAAGACGGAATAACTCGTTCCAGGCATCGTAGTTGTCGGGGAGATACCGCTCCTCCGCGCGCTGCTCCTCGCTGAGGGTGACCAGCACAATATCGATAGCAGCGTCGAGCTCGTCGCCACCCACCGGAAGCGGCGGGATCGGGACGCCCCCCGCGCTCAGGCGCCATCCTCCGGGCATGCGAAAGTCCGGTGGCGCCGGGTAGCTGATACGTCTCCGACGTATCGATAATTTCTTATGATCCATGCCATATTATTGATGATACCTACATGTTTTATGCACACTTTATGTCATATTCGTGCATTTTCTGGAACTAACCTATTAACAAGATGCCGAAGTGCCAGTTGTTGTTTTCTGTCGTTTTTGGTTTCAGAAATCCTAGTAACGAAATATTCTCGGAATTGGACGAAACAAAGACCCAGGGTCCTATTTTGCCACGAACCTTCCAGAAGACCGAAGAGCATACGAAGTGGGGCCATGAGGTGGCCAGACCATAAGGCGGCGCGGCCAAGGAGGGGCCCGCGCCGCCCTGTGGTGTGGGCCCCTCGTCAGCCCTCCGACTCTGCCCTTCCGCCTACTTAAAGCCTTCGTCGCGAAACCCCTGAGGCGAAAAACCACGATACGGAAAACCTTCCGGAGACGCCGCCGCCAATCCCATCTCGGGGGATTCTCGGAGATCTCCTCCGGCACCCTGCCGGAGAGGGGATTCATCTCCCGGAGGACTCTACGCCGCCATGGTCGCCTCCGGAGTGATGAGTGAGTAGTTCACCCCTGGACTATGGGTCCATAGCAGTAGCTAGATGGTTGTCTTCTCCTCTTTGTGCTTCATTGTTGGATCTTGTGAGCTGCCTAACATGATCAAGATCATCTATCTGTAATACTCTATGTTGTGTTTGTCGGGATTCGATGGATAGAGAATACCATGTTATGTTAATTATCAAGTTATTACATATGTGTTGTTTATGATCTTGCATGCTCTCCGTTATTAGTAGAGGCTCTGGCCAAGTTTTTACTCTTAACTCCAAGAGGGAGTATTTATGCTCGATAGTGGGTTCATGCTTGCATTGACACCTGGGACAGTGACAGAAAGTTCTAAGGTTGTGCTGTGCTGTTGCCACTAGGGATAAAACATTGATGCTATGTCCGAGGATGTAGTTATTGATTACATTACGCACCATACTTAATGCAATTGTCTGTTGCTTAGCAACTTAATACCGGAGGGGGTTCGGACGATAACCTGAAGGTGGACTTTTTAGGCATAGATGCAGTTGGATGGCGGTCTATGTACTTTGTCGTAATGCCCAATTAAATCTCACCTGTACTTTTCATGACATGTATGTGCATTGTTATGCCCTCTCTATTTGTCAATTGCCCGACCGTAATTTGTTCACCCAACATGCTTTTATCTTATGGGAGAGACACCTCTAGTGAACTGTGGACCCCGGTCCATTCTTTTATAACTGAAATACAAATCTGCTGCAATACTTGTTTTACTATTTTCTCTGCAAACAATCATCTTCCACACAATACGGTTAATCCTTTGTTACAGCAAGCCGATGAGATTGACAACCTCACTGTTTCGTTGGGGCAAAGTACTTTGGTTGTGTTGTGCAGGTTCCACGTTGGCGCCGGAATCCCTGGTGTTGCGCCGCACTACATCCCGCCGCCATCAACCTTCAACGTGCTTCTTGGCTCCTCCTGGTTCGATAAACCTTGGTTTCTTTCTGAGGGAAAACTTGCTGCTGTGCGCATCATACCTTCCTCTTGGGGTTCCCCAACGAACGTGTGAAATACACGCCATCAGTAGCCCGCCATGTGCAGAATTTCCGCCTCCCACTGGTGTAGGGAACGCCAGCCGAAGCCGTTGTTCGCCGCGCCTTCGTCGTGGCCCGCCATTTCTCGCTGGAGGCGGATTGGGGAGAGAAGAGAGGGCTGGGGAGAGGAGGGAGACGGCGGTTCTGAATGCGGCCAGACGCGGTAGGTTCCGCGATAAATAGAGGGAGCCGCGCGTGAATCCAAGGCGACGGCATTAACGCGCCGCGTAAAGCTACGCGTCCGGTGAAGACTGACCGGTGGCAGGCTTTTGAAACGCGCGGAAGACGATTGACCTTTGTCGCCGACAAGTCGGGGCCACCATCCGTGCGGGAAGTTTTCTCGATGTTTCCCGCGCTTTCGTTTCGTTCGGACTCCTCGAGCGCTCCCCGGGGGGGGCGGGGATGACCTGGACTCGCCGGATGGATGAAAGTCTAAATCCGGGTGAAAGCGAGGTTCCGGGGGCGTGGCTGGACCATTTTCGTCCATCCGGTTGAAAAAAAAGGGTTTTAGAGCCTTCCCAGAAAGACGGGCTGGAGATGCTCTTAGGTTAGGCATAGGAGTGGACGACCACCGGTAAACTGCCTTCACGTCGGACCATCATTTGCCGTGGAAAAGCGAGATAACTGAACCTACATTACGAACCCGCGGCTATTTGTTGTTTCATCTACCAATAGTGCAGGACAATATATCGTGTTGTGTCCACATGAATTGGTCACACCCATCTTTCTTCTTCCTGGCCTTCTTTTAGTCTCAAGATTAAGGTCCAGCAGACAACACGACCCGGTACGTGTTCTTCTTTCTCTAGGACAAAAGGGGTCGCCAAGATGCACTAGTCTGAATTTTGACATCTGAAATCCTCTCTTCTCTGGATTTGAACGGCTTACCCTCTCCGCGTACGCGTACAACTTTACAACTGCTCCAAGAACACTTCTCTTCCGTGCAGCGATTGAACTTTGAATGCGTGCACATGACTGCTTTATCCAGGTGAAGAAAATAATACAGTAGCACTAGTTGAAGATACTCACCTGCTAGTGTTTATATAATTGCCAACTTGTACTTATATATGTATCGACCAATTCATGCAGGGTTCTTGGAATGTTGCAAACAAACCATTCATTCTCCAAAAAAAAACATTGCGCTCTTCTTCCTCACATTTTGGTACCCGCTGACGCAAAGTCGCAAACACGTCCTACAAGAAGAACGCGTTTCTGCTAAAGCACCTTATTTAATTTATTTGGGCACAAAATACTTCCACCAAAGAACATATACTGTATGAAGATCGATCGACACTCGCGGACAATACTTTACAACAACCCCTCAAAATCAAGAACATCTTTGGAGTAGTATAGTAGTACCGGCACTATATAGCATCTGATACTGCAGACAGAGTGTGGCTCTCCAGAATAATTCAACTTGTACGCAATTTACAAAGTAGAAATCAGAGGCCTAGGGCTGTTCCTGCAGTGCGCTGTTTCAAACCTTTGTCATCTACTACTCCAGACTGTTTCCTGACATGTCGCGCCGATAACTGAATCCAGTTATTTCAACTCCATACCTGTTCTTCGGCTTCAGTTGTTTTATCTTCCCCGGGCAGCATTACAACCACGAACCACCGGCATGATTGAAAGCAAAGCCGTAGCGGTAGTACTCGTATGGTGATTTATCTGAGGGGTACCTCTAGGGGGATGCAATAATAAAAATGAAGCAAAACCAAGGAGAATCAGACCGTGTCGCACCGCTAATCTTGTTTAACCATTGTTTTCTGCTACAGATTAAAATACACGAGCTGCCGGTGATGTTCTTGGTGGAATGGGTATGTTCCTCGGTAGACCTACATAGAGAGCTGTCATGTCACATGTCAGCTCGTAAGAAACTAGCGCGGGAGAGAGATGTTTGGACAGGATCGTCAGGAGCGACGTTAAACTATTTGGGTTTCGCGCGTGAGAAGCTGTTGGTTGCATGAGAGACGCCGGAGATCGGATAACTCTCTCGCGGTGGTTGCCATGACAACTTGACATGATGTTGTTGTTGTTTCCCCGCGATGGCGATCTTGCTCCGGAATGCGATGTCTCCCTTTCCTGACGACGAGCTCGTGTGCGTGCGGAAGTAGGTCGTAGTCGTGTGCGCAATTCTGTTTTGCCAAAGATCGGTTCAATTATTTGGCGGGCTTTGCTCTGTCGGCGTCAGGATTAATTGAGGACAGCCAGAGATCTAATCCATTGTGATGGGCATGTTCCACATGAGGGTATCGGAGATTCAGAGTATGGCTAATGAGTGGTCTGCTTGCAATGATGCACCAAGTCTGAACCACTACCCAGAGCTCCGAAAATTTGTAAGTAGGAAAATATTTAGTTAGCTCTCATCTATCACATTAGATGTTACTATCAGTGTTACCAAATTCCTGCATCTCCCCTGTATTGCAAGCAAGGATTATGGGGCTGGCAGATAAAGTGATAAGACGAAAATATTATGGATGAGAAAGTTGACCAACACACTACAACATAAAACATATTTGCGTCCTGTTCCAGTGTTCCTTAACAAATACACGGCGAGCATTTCAGAAAGTTGACCAACACACTACAACATAAAACATATTTGCGTCACTTCCGTGCTAAACCAACCAATCTCCAAATACGCGTAATCGTATCACAGTTTGGACCGGTGATTGGGTCTAAAGAAAGACAGAAAAGGTGACCACTGTTGTAGATTTTGGTGACCACTGTTGTAGATTCATCCTCACAGGTGCTAATCAATGGAACTGCCTCAGCCTTCGTCAGACACCGCAGGGGTCTTAGGCGAGGGGACCCCCTATCCCACTTCCTCTTCATCTTGGCCATGGATCCGTTTCAGAGGCTCCTTGACCTGGCTACTTCGGAGGGGGTCCTTTCCATGTTGCCGGGGCGGCGCACGATGATACGCGCATCTCTTTATGCGGATGATGTTGCGCTTTTCATTAACCCCCCCCCCCCCCCGTCGTGATGCTGCGATGGTTAGGCTCGTGCTTGACACTTTTGCTGGTGTAAATAGCCTATCAACCAATCTCTCGAAGAGCTCAGCCTTGCCGATTCGTTGTGGGGGTTTTAACCTTGAAGAGATACTGCAACCTCTCAATGTCTCGGTCAAAAGTTTCCCTTGCAAATACCTTGTATGCCGCTCTCCTTGCAGCAATTACGGAAAGGCGACTACCATGCCTTGCTTGAGAGGATTGATGCACTCCTTGCCGCTTGGAAGGGCAACCTCATCTCTAGGGAGGGGCGCCTTGTCCTCCTTAAGAGCGTGCTGTCCTACATGATGACAACCCACAAGTTCTCTATGTGGGTTATCGAGCAAATAGAGAAGAAGTGTAGGGCCTGGTTCTGGAGAGAGGAGGGCTCATGCAATGGTGGTCACTGCCGTGTCAGCTGGTCGATTGTCTGTAGACCGAAGGAGCTTGGTGGCCTGGGTGTGCACGACCTTACAAAATTTGTCCGCGCATTGCAGCTCCGATGTATGTGGCTCGCTTGGAAGAACCCCTCCAGACCCTGGGTTGGGTCCGCCTTGCCGTGTGATGAGGTAGATCAGGCGCTTTTTTCTGCGGCCACGGTGATCACGCTTGGAGATGGTTGTATTGCAAACTTTTGGAAGGACCGTTGGCTGCATGGATCATCCCCTAGAGAGGTAGCGCCATCCCTCTTTGCTATCGCCTATAGGAAGAATCGGACAGTCAAAATGGCATTGCAGGGGAATACTTGGCTTGCTGACCTGAGATTTGGGTTGTCTCCGGAGATGCTGCCTGAACTCACGGCCCTTGCTCAGCTGATTGATGAGGTGCAGCTGAACGAGACACAGCCAGACTCAATCCGGTGGAGGCTTGAGGAGTCCGGTGATTATTCAGCTAAATCTGCCTACCGTGTGCAATTTTCTGGGGCTATCTACTCTAACTTCCCGGCCACAGTATGGCGTTGCTGGGCTCCCGGGAAGTGTAAGTTGTTCCTTTGGACGGCTGCTCTTGGGCGAATCCTCACTGCGGATGCACTTCAAAGGAGAGGATGGGAGAACAATTATTTTTGCCAACTTTGCTTCCGCAACCTAGAGACGACCTGGCACATTCTCACGGAGTGCCCATGGACTAGGCAAGTATGGGCGGCGCTTGCCTCCTTGGCTGCCTCCCCCGCCTTGTCTCCCTCCTCCTGGACGGACATATCCTCGATCACAGAATGGCTACACCTTTGCCACAATAATTCGCCTCAGGAAGGCTAGGAAGGGGGTGAAATCTCTTATCATGTTGACAGCTTGGGAAATATGGAAGGAGCGAAACCGACGAGTTTTTCAGCATGAGGAGCTCTCCGTCTCGGCCCTTGTGTCTCGGATTAGAGATGAGGCGATCCTTTGGAATATGGCGGGCGAAAAGATCCCCTTTGATCCTGGCTGAGTTTGGACGCCTTTTTTTCCTTCTTCTCTCCTTTTTTCTTTGGCGACTAAGGCTCCTTGCTGCCTTAGTTTTCGCTCCTTTCTGTACCAAACTTCTATCTAATCAATGAATTTAGCAGCTCTCCTGCTAACATTCAAAAAGAGTATGGCTAATGAGTGGTCAGCTTGCAATGATGCACCAAGTCTGGGCGCAGAAATGCATAGGAGAAAACCGAAGTTCATATGGGTTTCAAGGACGAGAATTGTAATGCCAAAATGTGTGATTTTACGTGCACTGGCAAAATGGTTATATCACCACATGCCTGTTAGTTTGTAACTACTACAGGTTTAACCTTTACAGCTTACAACTTTCCTGTGCATAATCTATTGATGTGCTTCAAGGTTCACATTGACATTCTAATTTGTCAAGGAAATAATTAAACCGAACAGATATAGCTCCACTGTAAAATGAACATACACCAAAATACTCATGTACATACTTCAACTGACAATTTTCAAAACCAGGTTCGCTCACGCTCAAACAAAAGTGGACCAAATCATTCAACAAAGAATGAGATACCTTTTCGCCTGATGCGACAACCACTTTGCCACGGTGGCGGGAGTGAGGTCAGCCAAGGGATGACGCATTCGATTTAGGAGGAACTTCGGGTTGGAGGAGACGGTGGAATGGGAGAATCTATGCAGGATCTTCGATTTACATCCAATACAGACGGACGAGGACCAGGTTTTCTGGGCGCTGGAGCCGTTCGGTGTGTACTCCACCCACTCCATGTATCTACGACCGTCATAGGGGGCGACGGTCACTTACTTCAACGAGGTTTGGCAAACAAGAGCCCCCCGTCTTCCTCTGGAAACTGATTAGGGGGAGACTGCCTTCGGCTGAGCAGGTGGCCCGGAGGAACGGCCCATCTGACGGCAGTTGTGCACTCGGTGGTGAGTTGGAGGATGGTGACCACATCTTTTTCAGATGCCACCTGGCTCGTTTCATGTGGGTTGGAGTTAGAGAACTCCTACCATGTAACTGAACCTGACAGGGATCGGGGACTTTATTATCCTTGCCCAGGGCCTCTCGGTTTCCTTACGTAGGTTTTTTTTTTTTGAAACAAGGCAAAAGATTTGCCATTTTCATTGATAAAGAAGAAGTTTTAGAGTTTTACATTCCCATACTTGCCAAAAGACTTACGTAGGTTTAGCTTGGTTCACTTTTGCGGCGGTATGCTGAACGCTTTGGAACATTCGTAACAAGCTAGCCATGGAAGGGAAGACGATCTCCAGCCTGTTGCGCCTTATACAAAATATCTCTATATATGCAGAGCTGGAGGGATGGACAGATCACTGCTGGACGAGGTGCGGGATGGGGTAAGGCAACTCCATGCGAGGACGAGGAGGGGAGGAAAAGATGCTACAGCGCCATAGCTGCTACTTGTGCTAGTCTTGTTCTTTGTATCGTCTTGGGTGTGTGGTAAAAGGTACAGTAAAAGAAACCTTAAAAAAAGTTCACGGATTGAACCATAGGCAAAGTAAAGCTTTTTCTATGATATACTGCTGATGTTGAGGATCACTAGTGCCAGTTTGCTACTCATGCATGTGCCATATGCCTTGGTATGTTCAAGATCACCATTGTCAGTTCTGCTGCTGCCGCCATTGGTACTGCGCCACTGCGGTGAGCAAACCCAGTGGACAGTTTGCGTGGCGACAAGTACCACGCAGAGAAGGCCACGCGCCAGTGACGCAGAGAACCACGAGAACACGAGCTGGGAACCTCCAATGGACTCCTTCCATTTCACCCATCGCCTCCTTTGTCTCGGCCGCAACTTCATCGAGGTTCTCCCGTCCTTGCGCCACCCCCTCGTCGGTATCCTCCAAATCAAGAGCAGATCCACCACACGCCGTGGCACACGGCCTCCATCTTTCTTGGCGGGATGCGCACTCGTCGATGAGGACGAACGGAATGCGGCGACAACGTTAGGACACGAGCATGGACGTCGGGAGGAGAGGAGGCGATTTAGGGTTAGAATTTTTTTGCCAACCGTATCTCACACAGGCAGGAATAGTTTGTTCCCGAGTACCTGAATTTCGCTGCGTAGTTTCGGATATTTGGACTTCTTTTTACCCCGACACTGGTGGCTGCTTCCGCGGCGTAAGTTCCTTCTTACTCCGACAAGGCTTCTACCTCCCTGTCTACTTATATGTTTCTTCCGATTTTCCGGATCCGACAAGGCTTCTTCCTCCCTGTCTTATTCGGTTCAGAGACCAAAATGGCACCCGCGAGCGAGAGAGCCGCTTCATATGGATAGAGACCTGAACAAGCGGAGAGGTTGTGCGCGATGGGGCGAAAGCTGCCTTCTTTTGCTCCGGCCTGGACATGGACGACGGAGACAGCGGGAAGGAAGCGCAAAGGTCCCTCCTTGCCCCCGCTCTCCGCCTGCAAGCGCCGACGGACCCCCGAGGTAAGCGGCTGGGCTTCCCTCCCCACCGACTTAGTTCACCTCGTCACTAGCCGGCTGCTGGCCGGAGATGTGGTAGACTACATCGTCTTCCGCGCCGTCTGTTCCGGCTGGCGCGCCTGCACAAGCGACGCGCGCGATCCCACCCTTCGGAAATCGGATCTATTGCCGCGCGATTGGGTCGCCCTCTGTGACGGCGACGCGGTCCGCCCGGACGACGCCTGCGAGATCACCCTATTCCACACGCGCACGGCCAGGCGCCTCCATGTCCACCTGCCGGAGCTCCGGAACCATAGGATCGTCGGCTTCACTCAAGGACTCCTAATCCTCGTGAACAAGCGCACCATCGCCATCCGGGTGCTACATCCCTTCACACGAGTCGTGGTCGACCTCCCGTCCCTCGTCCCCGTTTTCCACGATGCGGTCAGTAACCGGAACTCTGTCCTTGGCATGCATGCCGCGGTCTGTAGCGCATCCGCGACCTCCATTGCCGTCGTTGTCTGGTTCCCGTATACAGCAGTAGTGCTAGGCGCTGAGGTTGGCCGCCCAACTTGGGAGGTGCTCCATCGAGGGCTTTTCCTAAGGTGCGTCTTGCCCTTCCAAGGAAGGCTTTACGCCACCATGGGCTGCTCGAGAGAGATCATGCAGCTGTACCCAAGATCGCCCGTCCTGTTCTTGCTCGTGTTCCAGATGATTTCGGTGATCCAAGACAATGCAAGTACTTCCTTGTGGAGTGCCGTGGGCAAGTGCTGCTTGCCGTCCACCATTCAACTGCACGACCCTGTGGCGCGGATCCGTTCCAACAAAATGCCTACAAGCTATTTGCTCTGGACATCGATCATGGCAAGCTGATCCCAGTGAGCTGCCTCGGTGGCCACGCGCTGTTCCTCAATGGAGATAGATGCCTATCTGTTTTGGCCAGCGACCTCCCTTCTGTGAGCTGCAACTCCATTTACCACACTCTACGCGGTCGCCCCGTGGTGGTGCACTCGGTAAGTACAGGTATCTCTGAGCAATTAGCAGTGTCATGCCAAATACACGACGGGAAGGATAGGATCCGCCCCTCCGTTCGCCCCTTCACCATTGTTGATCATCTTCTCACCTACTGCCATCCTCATGAGTGGTAAGTACTCCTATGTTTTCTCACTTTCCTTCCTTGCACGTATCATGTCCGATACTACATTGTGATTGGCTTCTCTTTTCTTATGTAGGACAAAAGGACTCATGTTTCATGAGTACCACTCTATACCTGAATCTTTCGAGGAGTTGGCCAAGTACATCAAGGCAAAGAACTCTGAACTGCACATTCCGCGCATTGCAAGGAAGAAACCACGTCACCGCGCAACGCATTGCCCAATGAATAATGAAGGTATAAATAATGCCAAGACACAAAATGCATAATTCCCTTGCTAGCTGAATTGAGATCATTGTGTGGCTCCGTCAATTCATTGGTGGTTCCCGACGCCATGTGTTGGTATGGTCTTTTGTATTTGCTTAGCAATGCTTAGCAAACAATTTGTCTATGCTATGCATTTATTGTGTTGGTTCAAATCTGATGTCTGGCAAATTGGATCTGTCAAACATGTGCTGATTACACCCTAGGGATATGCACAATGTGATTATAGGATATTTCTACTACCCCTAGGGATATGCACAATGCGATAAAATTGCATGTGATGTTTGTATTTCGATGGAGCATTTTGAGTTAGTAGAATCCTACCAATGTAGTAATAGCGACTATTGTATCAACATTGTGCTTCCGAGAACATCATGAAAGTAGTTGTCATTCCAAAACTGAAACGAGTGTCCTAGGTCCGAAAATGCTACCACTTTCAGTTGACCGGTTAACTCAGTAGAAGACCAGCTAACTCAGTAGAAGAAGCTTGTCAGTTTTGTAGTCAAGTACCTGAATTAATCTCGGACCATGTCAGAAAAGAAAAAAATAATAAGAAGAAGGTTCCAGATCCAACCCAACTGAGGCCTCGACCCAACCCTGTTGCTCACCCGCCTTGTCCTCAATGACCCCCGCAGCCTTCTTTTTTTTGCGGGGTAAATAGGAACTTTATTAATCAGGTCGGGCTACAGGGCAGTCGAGTTCTTGCAACCGAAGAGCAGCTTTAGGTCCAGAACCCAACAATAACAGAGTACATCGTTGTAATCTTGCTAGATCAGCAAGAGATTCTCGTTCCACCTTAATGCAACACACTCTCTACATTGATTAACTAAACTTCTAATCTCATGAACCCAATGTAGAGAAGCTGATCTATCAACAGACACTGCCTTGACCGCTTCAATAAGTTGAGAACAATCCGATTCCACCAAGATTGGCATGTCGGAGTGAGCTAGAACAAGCTTCAGCCCTTCCACTCCTACTGTCAGTTCTGCCTCCAATTTGCTTGGGCAGTCGTCAATATGACAACAAGCTATAAATATAGGATTTCCTTCATCATTCCGTAAGACCATGCTGAGACCGGCAGACTGGCTCGAGAACGAGCCATCGCTTGATAGCTTCACCCACCTTGACGGGGGTTTACTCCAGGGCTTAGGCGTCAGTCTAAACTCTACTACCGCCCTTCCACCTCCGCCCCTGCTCATGCTGGCCATTGCAGGCACCTACTTCACCCAGTTCGACACCTCACCTACCAACGCTAGGAACTAGATGCCACTTGTTCCCAGGTCGCCGCCTCCCAGCGTCGGAGCGCTGCCTCTACTCCCTGGATAGCGCACATGACCTCCACGGCTACAGGACGCCACCCCCGCTCCCTGGACCAAGCTGCTGCCTCCCAGCGATGGAACGCTGCCTCTACTCCCTGGACAACGCACGTGACCTCCCCGGCTACATCCAGGCCGCTGCCTCCCAACGGGGTAGGGCACCGGCTCCTTTCCCGCTCGGGTCGTTCCCCTCCAGGGCGACTCGGGGCGGAACCCTAGCCCCCACCGCCGCCGCCTTCCCCTCCTCCTCACCCTCCTCGTCGTCCCCGGAGGCCGCCGCCGGTGAAGCCTGGCGTGGCCGGTGATGGAGGCGGCGGGGATCCTCACGTGGTCCCCTGGTGCGACGGATGGAGGCTCGCCTCCGCGCTGGGGGATGGCCCCAGCACTTGGAGGATGATGGCGGCGCGGCCCTCTCGCCGGGCGGGCGGTGATGGCGGTAGCGGCGTTGCCCTGGCTAGTGGCGCGGCCTCTCCTCGCTTCCTCGCCGCGGCCTCGTCGGGCGGACGGTGATGGGGGCGGCGGCGCAACCCCGGAACCTGGCGGCGGGGTCCTCTGCTTCCATCCTCGCCTCGGCATCGTCGGGCAGGCGGTGATGGAGACGGATCTCGTCCTGCTCCTCAAGGTCTGGGATCACGACACCAAGGGCGGCGGCCCTGGATGGCGGGGACGGCGTCGCCTTGTGGCAGGTGGCGGGCGTCTGGTGCCGCTGACTGTGGCACCGTGGGGGTGGTCTTCTCTCTCGCCGGAGGAGATCGGCTAGTTGTGTGGCTAGCCGTGGCGGATC
Organism: Lolium rigidum; assembly: GCF_022539505.1. Lineage (NCBI taxonomy): Eukaryota > Viridiplantae > Streptophyta > Magnoliopsida > Poales > Poaceae > Lolium > Lolium rigidum. Next base: position 352,606,136 of record NC_061514.1, on the reverse strand, counting down.
TCGTGATCCGTCGCCTAGCTCCCGATGGCGAGGCGCAGCTGCCGGTGAAAGCCGGCCCGGACTTCGGTCATGGCGGATGATGGCGGCGTGTTTCGTCGTTACCTTGTTGAAGGCATTGTCTCTGCAGTCTGCGTTCTTCACCTGGGCTGCTCCGAGGGAAACCCTAGACCCGGGTCTCCCGGATCGGACGATGGCGATGCGCAACGCCGTTCTCCCTGTTGGGGGCATCGTTTTTGGAGCAGACAACGGAAGGCGGTGGTGCTGAGGTGGAGCGGTGTGCTTTTGCTGTGTCGGCGTCGTCTGGCGCCGTGGCGGCATCGATGGCAGGCCTGGCATTGGTCAATACGATGATCTCTCTTGAAGATGGAGTCGAGGAAGACGGCGGTAGCAACTTCTATGGCGTGTGCGTTGGCGTATGTTGAGAGTCTGCTTGACTGGATGTGCTTCTCATCTGCTATTGGGCGGTCTGCTATTGGGCGGTCTGGGAAGACATTTGGTTTTTGGTTGATGTGAGTTGGTGAATTGTCACCCCCTCATCCCTCTGTAGGTTTAGCGAGGTGGCTTTGAGTTTGATCTTTTGTATTGCTCTTGTAAGGTGTTGTGAATAATCTAATAAAAAAGCCGATGCAGAAGCTGAGATGATATTTCCCCTGGTTCGAAAAAAAAAACACGCAAATGTGAGTCTTGTTTTGTTACTATATACACTACACGAGTGGACTTGATGTCTCTCGCTTCATTAACCATAGTGTGATTGCTTAGGACCTGTTTGTTTGGGCTGGTTGTACGGTTGTGAAGGTAAAGCTGTTATTTTGAGTTTTATTCTTTGGCAAATTAGCTAGCTGTGAGCTGGAGATTTGTCTGAAATATCCTCGGAGCCATAAGATTTGAGTGTAAACAACAAATCTATTACTAACCTGATGGCTTCTTTTGTAAGCAAGAATTGTACTAACGTGATGGCTTCTTCAGTTAACCACAATGGTTGATATAGTTCTGTTGCTACAACTGGCTACTTGCAAATTACTATATGCCATAGTTTTTTTTAAGAACCTCTTTTGTATCAAATTCCTGAACCCGAGAAGACTTGATGCCTCTTGCTCGCTTCATTTCACCATAGTGTGATTGCTTAATATGGTGTGGCACTTTTCTAAGCAAGAGTTGTACTAACGTGATGGCTTCTTTTGTTAACCACAATGGGTGATAGTTCTAATGCTACAGCTGTCACTTGCAATATATGCTGTAGAGTTTTTTTTAAGAACCAGTGTGTCTTCTGTATCAAATTCATGAAATCGGTACTTCTTTGGATCCTTCTGTATATACTTTCTGCAAGAGGAATTAGGACTTATAATTCCTGTTGTCTTTATGTTGCAGATTTGTCCACATTTGAGCTACCAATGCAAAGAATTGCAAATGCAAGTTGAAAATCTCTTGCTCTTGGACAATAAACACCCCCTGCTACCAAGAGAGGAAGCTCAATCTTAGCTCTTGCTAGCCCAGCCATGAACACATGGAGCTACAGCAAGCAGCCCAGCCACTGGGATTCTGTCTTCCTATTATGATATTGAACTGTGCTATGATGTAACGGATGAAATGGTATTTTGTTGAAATTCCTATTAGCAAATCCAATTGAAAGGTTCCTCATAAGACTTTTTGGTAAAGATCGAGTGATGACGAGAGATAGAATGAGACAAAGCCTAAAGGGGAGAGCACTTAGCCGAGCATTTAGTAGTAGTTCGGCTGGGGAAGATTTTTGGTATCCTGTGTGTTCATATTGTGGTGCAAAATGTAAATAAAAAACATGTCAAAACTCTAGCGACCCTGCAGGCTTTGTTTTTTTTTTCTCTCTTTGTGTTTTCTCTTGCTACATGCTCTGGGGCATACGTTTTATCTTGTTTTCCCGTCAATGTGTGTTGTTATATGTCACGATTCTTTGACTTAAAAGCTGCCAACTGCCAGTGATTTTGAGTTGTGAACATGTGCATCTCACCTACGGTGGCTCCACATGTCACTACTCAGAGTCACTTTGACTATAGGGCTTGTAAAGTCAGTCAACCCAGGCCTGCTACTAGATAAGTGCCCAAAACCGGATAAATCTGGCGGTTATCTGGTTTTGTGCCAAATTTTCTTTCTCGAAATAGTAGTCCAAGGATGACTTTTTTTTATTGGAATCGACCTAGGATAAATGGCCGACCTGGAAGTACCCGATATTGGCCCAACTGTGCACTATATACCTGCGTCGGAGAGTGGAATGGGGGGTCAAACTCTCCGTTTCCCACACATCCTCGTCGCCGCCTTCGTTGTTCAAATTCGTCACACTTCTCCTTCTCCACCTTGCGATTTTGACTTGCCCCCACTGGATTTGCACTATGTGGTCAATGAATATCTTCGTGGCAGCATGTGGGGGACGGTCGGGGTTGCCAAGAGGTTGCAGGGATCGACGGCACTACGCGGCCGTGGCAACCTCTCCGTCGCCGAGTACCACGAGCGGCAAGACCGGCTCTAACGCTCATTGGAGGCTGCACAACCCGCCTGTGGGGGACGGTCGGGGTTGCCGAGAGGTTGCAGGGATCGACGGCACTACGCGGCCGTGGCAACCTCTCCGTCGCCGAGTACCACGAGCGGCAAGACCGGTTCTAACGCTCATTGGAGGCTGCACAACCCGCATTGGTGCAGTACGAGGCATGGACCGTGCGCCGCCGCGTGCTAAGAGGCAAAGTGACGGAAGCAGTGTGGTTGGAGTACACAGTGGAACTCCCGTCGTCCTCTTACAACGATGGCGAGTGTTAGGCAAACCGAATATGCCCAGCATATACCTAGCATATTCGGTTTATACCTTGCCATATTTAGTGCTTGATATTTGGCCATTATGGTTAGGATTGGTATCCATGTATATCTTGTGTAAATGCCTATATATATGAGATACGTAAAAGACCACAATGTGTGGCAAATCATTCTCCTCTTCTAATTCTATCATGATATCAGACAAACGATCTCACGCCTCCACCCCCTTCTTCTACCGCCGCCGCCCTAGGGTAGCCACCCCACCTTGCCACCGCGCCGCCTCTCCCATGGCCGCAGCCGCTGAGCTCCCCCTTCCCCCTCCCCCCGCTACACACCACCACGCCGCGCTCTGGGCTCAAGCCACGGTGATCCAGATCATCAAGTCTCTCATCCCCGTCACCCTCGACCTCAAGGCCTCCAACTTCACCAAGTGGCGCAATTTCTTGCAGGTTGCCGTCAGCCAGTACGCCCTCGCCGACCACCTCGTCTCCGACGTCCCCCTCGCCACCGACCCCGAGGACTGGCTGTGGATGGACTCCACCATCCTGCGCTAGCTGTACGGCTCCATCAACACCGACATCGTCGACATGGTGATGATGGAGGCGCCCAACGCCTTCACCATCCTCTCACGCATCACCGCCCTCTTCCGCGACAACCAGCAGGTGCGCACGGGCTACCTCGAGCAGAAGTTCCGGAACATCGAGCAGGGCGACAAGAGCGTCAACGACTACTGCCTTGAGCAGAAATCGATCGTCGACGCCCTGGCCGACAAAGGTGCTCCGGTCACCGACAACGCCCTCGTCTGGAACACCATCAAGGGTCTCTCCGACGACTTCAAGGAGGTTGGCAGCATGGCGCCATACATGGCGCCATACATGACGCCCTTCCCCGACTTCCTGCAGTTCCGCAACCTGCTGCTCCTCCACGAGCTCAAGCCCTCCACCAAGCGCTCGTCCACACCGGGGGTCTTCTACTCCGCCGCTGCCCCTGGCGGCTACCGCGCCCCAGCGCCACCTGCACCACCGACTACGGCGCCCCTCCGGGTTACGGCGCTCCCTTGGGCCAGGGTGCCCCCGCTGCTCCTCACCGCGGCCGGGGGAAGAAGAGGAAGACCGGGTACGCCGTACCGGCACCTGTCCCCACCGTGCAGAACCCATGGACCGGCGCCATCCACATGTACCCCATGGTCGGGCCTCCAGGGGTCCTCGGGCCTCGACCCTTCACGCCCGCCCCGCGTCCCTTGTACGCACATCCTCCGTGCCCCGCCTACGCGCCTCCGCCACGACCGGCCGCGCAGGGGTACCTCACCTACCCCGCGCCCCCTCCGCCGGCGACCTTCTCCTACCCCGGCCAGGCTCCATTTGGCGCTCCTTATGGCGCCTCCCCTGCACCAACCTGGGATCCCTCTGCCCTCGCCAACTACTTCAACACCATGAGCCTTCAGGCTCCCACCGACTGGCACATGGATACGAGTGCGTCCGCTCACATGTCTTCGGACGCCGGTAACCTACTCACCCTCTCCTCACCTCCACCACACTCTCGTGTTCTCGTTGGATATGGTTCCTCTATACCGGTCACTCAATCCGGACATGCGTCTCTCTCTACAAATTCATCGCGCACACTTTCCCTTCGTGATGTTCTTGTTACTCCTCGCATTGTTAAAAATCTTATTTCCGTCCGTTAATTTACCACTGATAATTTCTGTTCGGTTGAATTTGACCCGTGGGGTTTTTCTGTGAAGGATCTTAGGACAGGGGCCATGATTCTCAGGTGCAGTAGCATGGGTGACCTCTATCCCGTCACCTCGACGCCATGCGCTCTCACCACCGTCTCCCCGGACTCCACCCTTTGGCATCGGCGCCTCGGTCATCTTGGTCATGGTGCTCTCCAACGCCTTGTATCATCCGCGTTCCTCCCATTCACCAAAGTTTCCCCCACCCCTAGTACTTGTCATGCTTGCCAACTAGGACGTCATGTACAGTTACCATTTTTGGCTTCTACCACACAAACTCATCGTGCTTTTGAATTAATACATTGTGATTTATGGACATCGCCTGTGGAGAGTGTTTCTGGCTATAAGTATTTTCTTATCATCTTAGACGATTTTTACTCATTATTTGTGGATGTTTCCTTTGGGCGTAAATCTGAAGTGTTTTCATTGTTGTCTAACTTTCGCAACTATGCTGCCACTCACTTTTCCCTCTCCATCCACGCAATTCAGATGGACAATGGCAAAGAGTTTGACAATCATGCTCTTCACGCCCTTGCCGCCGCACACGGTATCCTCCTCCGTTTCTCATGCCCATACATGTCTCCACAGAACGGTAAAGCTGAACGCATTATCCGCACCGTTAATGATATTGTTCGCACTTTGATTTTTCAAGCTCACATGCCGACTACTTTTTGGGTTGAATCTCTTCACACCGCCACATACCTCCTCAACCGCATTCCCACTAAAGCTATTTCAGCGCCATGCCCTTTTTTCGCCATGTTTTCCGTGATTCCTACTTACTCTCATATCCCCACTTTCGGTTGTTTGTGTTATCCTAACACCGCTGCTACTATGCCACATAAACTGTCTCCTCGTTCGGTCGCCTGTGTTTTCCTAGGTTACACATCCAACCATCGGGGCTATCGCTGCATGGATATAGAGTCTCGGCGCATCATCATCTCACGGCATGTGGTTTTTGATGAGAATCAGTTCCCTTTTGCTCCCGGTTTTTCGGTTACTAACTTGCAGCAGCACACCGCCTCGCCACCGCTCGACGTCGACCCGATCGACGTCCCCGTCTCGGTGCCCGTGCCCCCCATGCACGCCGGGCCGCGTCGCTCTGCAGAGGTGCATCGGCCCGCTGGGCCTCCCTCTCCACCAGCCGTCTACGCGCCGACGCCTTCGGCCTCGTGCACGTCGGTTTCCACGCCGGCCCCCTCGCCAGCGTCCTCATCACCGGCCTCTCCGAGTTGGGCCTTGCCAGCTCCTGGGCCGTCTCCCGCGGCCTCCCCTGCCTCGACGTCTCCCGCGACACCGGCCTCCCCCGCCTGGGCTTCACCAGCACCTGGCCCCTCACCGGCTAGTCCATCTCCTGCGGCCTCGGACGATGACGAGGCTGCACCGCCTGACGCCGCGCCATCGCCTACCGCCCCGACCGCTCCAGTTCACCACATGGTGACTCGCTGTCAAGCCGGCAAGGTCTTCGGCCCGCGCCCCAGCCTCAACCTCCACGTCGACACCGCCGCCTCTCCCTCGCCGGTCCCTAAGTCAGTTCGCGGTGCTCTCAAAGACCCGAACTGGCTAGCGGCCATGACCGACGAGTATGGCGCTCTCCTCGCCAACGACACTTGGGATCTTGTCGTCCCGCCTGCGAACGCCAACATCGTCTCCGGCAAGTGAATCTTTTGGCACAAGTACAAACCCGACGGCTCCCTAGACCGCTACAAAGCGCGTTGGGTGCTTCGCGGCATCTCACAGGAGCATGGATTCGACTTCGATGAGACCTTTAGTCCGGTGGTAAAACCCGCCACCATCTGGACTATTCTCTCCATCACCCTCTCCGCCAACTGGAAGATTCGTCAACTGGATGTGAAGAATGCCTTCCTCCATGGGAAGCTCTCCGAGGTGGTCTTTTATCATCAGCCCACCGGGTTCGTTGACTCTGCCCACCCCGGTCATGTGTGCTGCCTCAACCGGGCGCTCTATGGGCTGAAGCAAGCCCCTCGCGCCTGGTATCATCGGTTCGCGACTTTCGTCACCGCCTTCGGCTTCACCTGCTCCAAGTCGGATACGTCGCTCTTCATCCTTCACGGCATACACGGCACGACATACTTGCTCCTCTACATCGACGACATCATCCTCACGGCTTCGTCTACGACCTTACTCGAGCGCGTCATCACCGCCCTCAGTGCTGAGTTCGCCATGACCGATCTGGGCGAGCTTCATCATTTCCTCGGCCTTGCCGTCCGACGAGATTCCCAGGGGATGTTTCTCTCCCAGACCCGGTACGCTCTCGAGATTCTCGAGCGTGCCGGCATGAGCTCCTGCCACCCCGCGTCCACGCCTGTGGACACCTCGCCGAAGCTAGCGGCCGAGGCTGGTCGTCCTGTCGCTGATCCCTCCGTCTACCGTAGCTTGGCGGGTGCTCTTCAGTACCTGACATTCACTCGTCCGGACATCGCCTACGCCGTGCAGCAGATTTGTCTTCACATGCACGACCCTCGCGATCAGCACTTGGCTTTGGTCAAACGAGTTCTTCGGTACGTCAAGGGCACGCTTCGTCACGGTCTCCAGCTCATGCCTTCCGCGACGGACCACCTCGTCACCTACACCGACGCAGGCTGGGCTGGCTGTCCAGACACCCAGCGCTCCACCTCTGGGTACTGCGTCTTCCTCGGCGACAACTTGATCTCTTGGTCTTCCAAGCGACAGCACACGGTGTCTCGCTCTAGTGCTGAAGCGGTCGGGCTGTCGCCAACGCCATCGCCGAAGCAAGTTGGCTTCGCCAACTCCTCCAGGAGCTTCATCGCCCACTTCATAATATGCCACTGTTGTCTTTTGCGACAATGTGAGCGCTGTGTACATGTCCACGAATCCCATCCAGCACCAACGCACCAAACACATCGAGATCGACCTTCACTTCGTTCGAGACCGTTTTGCGTTGGGGCAGATTCGAGTTCTTCCTGTGCCATCGTCTCGACAATTCGCGAACATCTTCACCAAAGGCCTAGCATCACCGCTGTTCTTGGATTTCCGGTCTAGTCTCAGCGTCCGAGAGTCTCCCGTTGCGACTGCGGGGGGTGTTAGGCAAACCGAATATGCCCAGCATATACCTAGCATATTCGGTTTATACCTTGCCATTTTTAGTGCTTGATATTTGGCCATTATGGTTAGGATTGGTATCCATGTATATCTTGTGTAAATGCCTATATATATGAGATACGTGAAAGACCACAATGTGTGGCAAATCATTGTCCTCTTCTAATTCTATCAGCAAGGAGGAGGTGCATATGGAGGCCGCCGCAGACTCCGACGAGGAGGAGGATGAGTAGGAGGAGGAGGCTATGCCCAAGCCCTATCCCCATCCCGTGCCGGAGGATGCTGATCCGTCAGGTCCTTGCTTGCTCGGTGCGCATTTCTGCGCGCAAGAAGCAACACCATCGACCGGTCGAGGCATACGATGACGACAAGCCCGAGGTTGGCCTCTTCGCCTTTGAGCAACATGAAGCCAACCGTGCGACGTGGCACGTGGAGGCCGTGATGCCAATGTAGATGGTAGACTTTTCCTCCACCCAGGACGAGTGAGGCACCGACATGTAGTGAAGCGCCGCTGACACCGAGGTCGTGCCTTTATTTCAGCATCGTCGCTTTTTTGGCTATCTCGATAGTTGCCACCACCACATCCCGACGCGTAGATAAGCGCCGCTGCCTTTTGGTCACCGGAAATGCTACCTCCAACGCCGTTGCGCTGTCCTAGGGTTACCTGTAGATCTAGGTTGTGCTAATCTAGTCTAGATCATAGTTAATTAGTGGTAATTGTATGTAAACCACATTTATGATGGAACTATGTTGTGAAAAATCTCCCAAGAAGGTGGTCGGCGAACTCCACTTCACGGTACGACTTTTTATTGTATGTTTTGTCGCACAAATTTGTGTACTGAAAAAACATAGATCCAACACCCCGATTCGAGATATTGTGTTCGGATTATCCAACATCTGGTAGAGTTGCTCTTACACCAGAGTAGCACTACTTATATTATGTGGGTAGGATAAATACCAAAAATATCCCTACTAACTTGTGCATGAGGTCTCAACTATCTTGACCAATAGAATGAGTTGGTCATGTTCAGATTTTTCTACTCCCTCACAGGGCAATTACATATTTCGAGAAAAAAGTTTGACTACAAATTTGGTTTGTATAATTTTTATGATATATATCTTATATTTTGTTGACCAAATTAGTAATCAATTTTTTTTTGAATACGTAATTGCTCTGTAAACCAGTATGGAGAAAGTAGAAAAGGATATACCGGAGCATTCACCTAGGCGTGTTTGGTAGCCCTCATGCTCCCAGCCAAGACCTGTGGAGAAAAAACGGGGTAATTGGATGCCCGGTCGACTGTTGTGTTGTGGCCCGCACGATCCTCAAAGCTCCTTCAGGCCAGAGCCTGACAGGCTAGAAACTTCCGATCAACAGTTTATGTGAAGCCAGACCCACGAGGGTGCAATAACTCCCTGCACCTGCGCACCCCTCTCTCACTACTGTCACCCCCCATCATGCACTCTCTCTTTAATGGTCTGTCAGCCGAGACCAAACAATGATGCCGATGGATGCTTTGCCTTCTCCGTTATCTCCGCCGCAGGATGCAACGACCAGGATTTCTCCCGTCAAACCGCATCGAGCGCACGCCAAGTTGCCCAGTATGAAGCCTTCAAGCTTCAGAGTGTGGCGGCATTGATGCACCGTTCGTGGTGTTGGCATTAAATTAGCCTTCGTCGTTCGTACCCGCCCAAACGCAGCCACACGGGTTCCCTAAACCCTAAACCGATGACAATGAGGGCGGCCACGAACATTCCTTTGGTGGGGCTGCCGACCTAGAGATTTGATCCCCCACGCGGCGATGCGCTGAGGGTGTCGTGTGACACGCCAAGAGGGAGACATGTATTATTGACCACATCGTTGTGTGTTGCGTTCCACTCCTCCTGAGAGACCATGACAGTGGTGCCGGTGTTGCTGCCGCTGGCTTCGGCATCTCTGCGCCGGTTGTTGTCGCCGCGCCTAGTGTTGTCACACGGAGGAATTTCGACTCCGGTCACCGGGTCGATGGCAGAGACCTGGTAGCGCACTAGCTGCGCAGCTGGCATGGGCGCGATGCTGCCGGTGATGCCGATGCTTTCCTCGTCAGAGGAGTACTTGATGCCGCACACGAAAGGAGGAACATCAGATCCCAACTCGTGCATGGTGTCGTAGCCGATGTAGTAGTACGACGTCAGATCCGAAGACCTTGAATCGTCGGATTCGACGGACATCGTGGAAGGTGATGTGGCTCCGCGTGATGGTGATGCCGATGGTGATGAAGAGGCCAATATGATCGGCGTCGTAGGCGTGGTTTACGAAGTTGCAGCCGATGGTTCGGCTGCGGTTGGTGATGAAGCGGCAGACGTAGCGGCCGATGGAGCCAGGACTGCTACAAGGCCCGAAATGATCAGGTCAGGAAGGTGTAGGACGCCCCATCACTGATGTTGAGGTGGACATTTCCTATCGCCAGATCCATCCCGCCACGCAGACCTGAAAAGGTCAAGTGCGACGAGAAGGGGTGCGGAGTGAACTCGAAGGATCTGAAGCAGATCGAATCCTCCAGAGCCGACGAAGGTGATGCCGGCGAAGATGATGCCGACGCAGATGTAGCCGATGTGATCGAAACTGTAGCGCCCTACCTTTTAACAAAGGTAGAACACCTGTGTATAGTGCTATTCCCGGGATCACTGATAGCACACACATTTCAAAATGTAGTAAACATAGCAATAGTATCAACATTACAACGTAATGATCCGGTACGACAAATAAGGAAAATACAACTTGCATAGTCCAAATGACTAGCATTCAAATAAAGTTCAAATTGTCTAACACAGCGGAAATAAAATAGCATGGAGCCTCCATCATCTTCATGTGCCACAGAGTGACATGTTGGAATGCGGACTCGAGACCCAACCTAGTAATCTTCTTCGGATGAACCCGCACGTTTGAATATGCAGCCCCACAAATGGAGGTCGCATGCAGTGATGTACCGGCAAATGACACTTATTTGGTGGCAATTGTGAAAGACTAACTACATGATATTTGGCTAGTGGAGTCTTGGGCTAATTTGCATAAAGCCAATTTTATCCTATATTTTGTTTAAAACAAAACATTTTGTAAAACCTTTGATTTATATTATAAACAACCTCATGGTTAAATCCACCATGAGTTTTTAAAGAAATCACATGGTTACATCCACCATGAGTTTTAAAAGAAATCACATGGTTACATCCACCATGAGTTTTAAAGAGTTGATTACACAATTTTAATCATTCAGAAAAGGTGATGAGATTCTTCCGTACATTCCCTGTCCAGGAGCTCAAAATGTCCGTAACCGGGGACACGGCTAAGATCTTAGGTTTAACTCTCGAGAGGTTGTGCACTTTCACCTTACGACCCATTCTACCCAGAGAGGAGAATGAGACAAGATCTTTCAGAAGGAGAATTCAACCATACCAGCTAGACCCGTTCCCATTGGCCGTCGCCACATCCGAATGTCTAGCAAACAAGTTGAACCTCACAACTTAATTAATCCTGGCAGAGCCCATAATACCATAAGGCCGCACCGGAAGCTATCTAAACATGGACGACTTGGTAATCTCTTTATTCCCGGGTGGCCAACCACAAGTGAAACTCACAGGCTTAAAACCCCTTACAGGTAGTAAACCCCCACACGATCCCCTCGGTTAAATCCACCAGGTGTGCGGTCCAGAGCAACCACTCTACATCTGCGAACTCTCAGGTGATAACCCCCACTTAAGTCCACTGGCTAAATCCACCAGGGCACGTGGTCCTGAGTAGCCGCCCACCATACAACCATTCCACCCAGGTGTTTCATTAAGGTTGTTAATTTTAATTTTCAAACACTCACAACCAAAACAATGAAACAGCATTGGCATTTGATGTTGCTAGGCAAACTAAGCATTTCTAGCAGTGGGTTCAGGAGTGGCTACACACTACTAGGTTTGCTAGCATTGCATAATACTTTACTTTGAAAACAAAACCCTACCATGCATACTAGTTTAAAAACACTAATGCATAAGTAAAAATGGGTAGGATTTGAATGTCACTTGCCTTGATCAAAGCAACCAGAACACTCGCAACAATTGCAAGTGTAGCCCTGATCTCCTTCACAATCTAATCAAGCAAACAAAAGCAAAATAAACATAACATTCCAGATGAACAATCATAGACATGTATGCATGCATGATATGCACCATTTAATTTCACACATAGGTATGATGTGAAAATGTTGTATTTAGTGTTCTCTGTTATTTAGAATGTTGGTAATGATCTCTGGTTGTATTTGTTTTATTAGAGTTTTATTTATAGCGGTATTAATCAATTAACAATGCATATACATCAACTAAAATAGGTACTGCAAGGTTTTATGTTTTTCAAAAATCTAAACCTGACATCTCTGGATAGGGTACAGTAATACGAGACTAATGCAATTGGATTCATTCAAAAATAGTTTGTAGAATTTAAATTATTGTCAGAATACTGATTTGAATAAATTTACCGAAACAAGTTTGTGCACGTATCAGCTTTGGCCAACTCTGGTTCCATGATAAACTACATGTTCTAAGGATTCCAGAGACTACAAATTTGTAAAATTTGGACCACTGGGTTAATTTACACAATTTGTACGGTGGAAAGGGGTTAATTCTCTGTTTTGAATTATGGTGCAAAATTCATCACATAACATGTACTGTACTATGGCACGGTTGTATTCTACAGGTTGCAAGCTTTCCAACGGTACCAAATTTGTGAATTTTGGACCTACGGTTGATTTTACACTGATTTTACAAGTTAGGGACAGAATCTGACATTTAAATTTGAATTCAAACTCGGTTTGACTGATTTGACCGGGGGGCTGACTAGGCTGCCACGGGGCGCGTTGTGATTGGGCCATACCGGTTCGGTTAGTGGATCTATCTCACGCGTCCGATCTAGATCCTACGGTCCATCTAAAAAAAGAAAAAGAAAGGGGATAAGAGGAGAGGAGCTCACTGCGGGGGCGGCCGGCAATGGCGCGGCGGCGGCGGCTCAGACGGTGGTGGCCGGCGGCGCTGCGGTGGCTCCCCGGCTCGGCGGATACGACAACGAGGCGCGGCTCGGCAAGGCGAAGCGGCCGGTGGTGTCAGCGCTCGCAGCCGTGGCCTCGGGCGGCCGCGGTGTGCGGCTGATGGCGGCGACGCGAGGCGGTGCTCCGGCGAGCAATTTGCTCAGCCTGGCGGCGTGGTTCGTGTGGGGGTGCGGGGGAAAATGGAGAGGGTGGCCGGGGCTTTATAGAGGTGCGCTCGGGGGCAGAGATGGGGGTCGGGGCGAGTGGGGGGAGTGGTGGCTGCGGGCGTGCTGTGCGTGGCCGAATTTTTCGGCTGGAGGTTGAAGGAGGGCGCGCTGACAAGGCGGGTCCCGCCTGTCAGCGAGAGGGGAGACAGGGGGCGCGGGCGCGGGCCGTTTCTCGGCCGGGTTGGGCTGGCGGGATGCGGGCCGGCCCAGCTCGGTCGGTTTCTCTTTTTTTTTTTTGTTCTTTTTGTTTTCGTTTTCTGCTTTCTTTTATAACTTTTGATTCACAACTCTGATCAAGTTCAAAATTGTTTAAATTTTTTTTGAAATATCCAGGGGTTTGTTTTAGGACCAAAAGGGGCAAGAAAGGATCATTTGGAAAATAAATAAAATAATTTTGCCACATAGGCTATATGGCAAGATAATACCACTAGGGTTTTACTTATTAAGGTTTATTTATTTTATTTGACTTTTAATGCATGGATGAAATGAATGCATGATGAACTTTTGAATTTTGAAAACTTAGGGATGTTACAGACTAACCCCCTTAAGATGAAGCACGTCCTCGGGCTTCGAAAAGGCTAGCAAATAGGTGAGGGTGATCTTCTCGAAGGTTGTCTTCACGCTCCCAAGTTGCTTCTTCCTCAGTATGGTGACTCCACTGAACTTTGCAGAACTTGATAGTCTTGGTACGAGTATTCCTTTCAGCCCTTTCTAAGATTTTTATTGGTTTCTCCTCATAGGTCAAGTCACTTTCCAAATGAACTTCCTCGAGGGGTACTTCAACGGGGTTTCTGACATCTCGGGGTGACATTTCTTCAACTGACTGACATGGAACACATTATGCACTACTGAAAGAATCTCTGGCAGTTCAATCTCATAAGCTACTTCTCCTTTACGGGACAAGATCTTGAAAGGTCCAATAAATCTGGGAGCTAACTTTCCCTTGATTCCAAATCTCTTCACACCTCGAAGGGGTGATACTCTGAGATAAACTCTATCTCCAATCTCATAAGAGACATCCCTGCGCTTATTGTCAGCATAGCTCTTTTGTCTAGATTGTGCTATCTTCAGTCTATCCTTGATCAGTCTAACCTTTTCTTCTGCTTCTTGGATAATATCAGGTCCAAAGAAACTTCTTTCTCCTACTCCACTCCACAACAGTGGTGTGGTACACTTTCTCCCATAAAGAGCTTCAAATGGTGACATTTCAATGCTAGCTTGATAACCGTTGTTGTAAGAAAATTCCGCATAGGGTAAACTATCATCCCAACTGGATCCATAATCTATAACACAAGCTCTCAACATGTCCTCTAAGATCCGATTCACTCTCTCGGTCCGACCATCTCTGTTTGAGGGTGAAACGCTCGTATCGAACTCCAATCTGGTTCCTAAGGACTCATGTAGTTGTTTCCGAAATGTGACGTAAATTGGGTACCTCTATCGTACACAATACTCTTAGGAACACCATGTAGGCATACAATTCTCTTCATGTAGATATCTCGCTAACTTAGCACCGGTATAAGTGGTCTTTACCGGCACAAAGTGAGCTACCTTTGTCGGACGATCCACTATAACCCAAATCGAATCATACCCCGATCTTGTTCGGGTAATCCGGTTATAAAGTCCATACCAATTTGATCCCATTTCCAGTCCGGAACCTTCAACGGTTGCAATAAACCCGCTGGTTTCTGGTGCTCAGCCTTTACTCTACTACACACATCACACTTGGCTATATATTCTGCGATGTCTCGCTTCATGTTGTTCCACCAAAATCTCTCCTTCAAATCCATGTACATCTTGGTATTACCGGGGTGAATGGAATAGGGTGTCTCATGAGCTTCCGGAATATCGGCTTCCTAAGTTCAGTGGTCATTTGCTACGCATATCCGTTTCCCGAACCAAACGGTTCCTTGCTCATCTTCACTAAAACCTTTGGCCTTATCTTCCTTCAGGTTTTCCTTTATCTTCTCTATATCTTCATCTCCCTTCTGGGTTTCTTTTATTCTATCCATCAGTGTAGGTTGTACTATCAACGATGCTACAAAGCCTTCTGGTACTACTTCCAAACTGAGGTCCTTCAATCCCTTGCATAGATCTTCATGTAATTCTTCTGTCGATAGGCAATTCACATAAACCTTACGACTTAAAGCATCAGCCACTACATTTGCTTTCCCAGGATGGTATTGTAAACTCAGATCGTAATCCTTGATGAGTTCCAACCATCTCCTTTGTCTCATGTTCAAATCCTTCTGGGTGAAGATGTACTTCAAACTCTTGTGATCGGTGAATATTTCACATCTTTTCCCCATCAAATAGTGTCTCCAGGTTTTCGATGCATGAACCACTGAAGCCAACTCAATATCATGTGTGGGGTAATTTACTTCATGTTTCTTGAGTTGCCTGGAAGCATAGGCTGCCACCTTGCCTTCCTGCATCAACACACTTCCTAGTCCTTGACGAGAAGCGTCACAGTAGACCTGAAATTCTTTCTCCAGATCAGGTAAGCACAAAATTGGTGCAGACACTAATCTCTTCTTCAACTCCTGGAAACTAGCTTCACAAGCTTCAGTCCAAGCAAACTTCTTCTCTTTCTTCAGTAATTCTGTCATTGGTTTTGCAATCTTGGAGAAATTCTCAATGAACCTTCTATAGTAACCAGACCAATCCTAAGAAACTGCGAATTTCTCCAACATTCTTCGGAGGTTCCCATTCTGTCACTGCAGCTACCTTGGATGGATCAACCGCAATTCCTTCCTTGGATATGACGTGTCCAAGAAATCCGACTTCACTGAGCCAGAACTCACATTTGCTGAACTTGGCATATAGCTTGTGTTCTCGGAGTTTCTCCAATATCAGACGTAGGTGTTTCTCATGCTCTTCGTTGTTCTTGGAATAGATAAGTATGTCGTCAATGAAGACTACGACAAACTTGTCAAGGAATTCCATGAACACTTTGTTCATCATATTCATGAAGTATGATGGAGCATTGGTTAAGCCAAAAGGCATCACCGTGTACTCGTATGAGCCATATCTGGTGACGAAGGCCGTCTTGGGAATATCCTGCTCCCTAATCTTGAGTTGAAAGTATCCGGACCGAAGATCGATCTTGGAAAATACACTAGCTCCTTCTAACTGATCAAACGGATCATTGATTCGGGTAATGGATACTTGTTCTTGATGGTTACTTCATTCGAGTGAGCGGTAATCCATAACCAACCGTTGGCTCCCGTCCTTTTTCTCAACAAACGAACCGGTGCTCCCCACGGGGATGAACTTTCTCGGATAAATCCTTTTCCTAGTTGCTCCTTCAACTGTTTCTTGAGTTCTTTCAACTCTTCAGTGGACATGGGATAAGGTCTCTTTGCTATTGGGCCAGTGCCCGGAAGCAAATCGATAAGGAACTCCACTTCTCTGTCCGGAGGCATTCCTGGTAGTTCCTCAGGAAAGACATCGGGGTATTCCTTCACTATGTGTACTTGATCTAGGCTAACCCCCTTAAGATTGTTTAGCCTGAAATCTCCAACATTCAATTGGGATTTGAATCGAATCCTTTTTCCTTCAGGGGTAGTGAGTGTGATTGATCTACTAACACAATCTATGACTCCTTTGTAAATAGTCATCCAGTCCATTCCTAGGATAACATCCAATCCTTGGGATTCCAAGATTACTAATTGGGTTGGAAACTTATATGGACCTATTTCTAAAATCAATTGATGGCATCCCGAATTGACTATCATTTCTCCACCTGGAGAACTCACTTTAATTACCCTTCCCATGGTTTCAGTGGGTATTCCATTTTTATTCACAAAAGCTCTTGATATGAATGAATGAGATGCACCGAGTATCAAATAAAACTAATGCTCGTAAACGAGTTGAGTGGAAACATACCCATCACAGAGATCAGGTTCATTCATCACTTCCTCCACATTGAGGTGGTTTGCCTCGCCTCTTCCGGAATGAATTGGTTTTGGCAACTTCATCGGAACTTTTCTCTCGGGCACTTATCAGCATAGTGTCCAGTCTTCTTACACTTGAAGCATGTGACGTTGGACATGTCCCTATTGTTCCCTGAGTGGTGACGGTGCTGGCCGTTGTTACCATTGTGGTGTCCATTACTCCCATTGTGTCGAACATTGTTTCCATTGTGATTACCATTGGAATGGTTTCCCTTGAATCCTCCATTGGGCTTATGTCCATTGTAGTTGTTGCCATTCCCTTTGCTGAACTGACCGTTATGCTTGTGTGAGCTATAACTTCCACTTCCTTCAGATGAGTGGTGTTTCTTGTGAGAGAACTCGGTGTGGTTCTTGTTGCTGTTAAGCTTCCTCTTGCGGTTCTCTTCCTTCCCGATGTTGTTGTCCAAGGTGATGGCCCGATCAAGCAAGGTGTTTGATAGTTGGGGGCATACGCCACGGATAACGGTATCTTCGGGTCTCCCTTGAGTCCATTGAGGAATTTATCCTTCCTCTTAGCATCCGTGTCTATATCCTCGTGAGCATATCTGGATAGAGCACAGAAGTCGTCCATGTACTCCTTCAGTGTCCTACCTCCCTGCTTCAGGGTGCGGAACTCATCCCTCTTCATGTTCATAATGCCCGATGAGATATGGGCATTACGAAAACCTTCCCTGAAGGTGTCCCAGTCTAGGGTTTCCACAGGATGAGTGACTTGGTAAGTCTCCCACCACATAGCAGCTGGTCCTTCAAGCAAGTGAGCTGTGAATCTGATCTTCTCCGTGTCGGTACACTCACATGTAACCAAGTCCTTGTTAACCGAGCGGAGCCGCTCATCGGCCACAATTGGCTCGCAGCAGAGAGAAAACTTGCTAGGTCTCGGCCTCGGGAATCTGGTCGATCCGTCAACTCCGGGGTGGTGGCGGAGGTGGAGGTGGAGGTGGTGGTGCATTGTTGTTGTTATTCCGATGTCGGAAGAACTGAGTCATCATCTCGCATCATCCGTGCCTCGGGCCGCTATCACCGCGTGCACTGCATCATTGTTGTTGTTGGTATTGTTGGTGTTGTTGGCATTGTTGTTGCTATTGGTGGTTCGGCGGGGAGCCATCTGAGGTTTAGCATAGATAAGAAAAAGATGGATAGGTACTAAGGAAGAAAAAAACTTCTACCCATGCACAAACAAGTCATACAACAAACAATCCATAAAACACAAACATAAAGCAACACACAAACTTTCACTTAAAACAAAATATTTTTTTTTTGGGAAACAGATAAAACGTGGGTACTGCCATACATCAAGTGTAGGACAATACAAAGGAGCGTAACGGAATACATAGGACTAAAAAGGGGCCATCTAGCGTCTCTTGACTGTTCCACATCAAGCTAAGAATAGGGCTACTTTCTCGTCTTCCACTTCTTCCTTGATGGTTTTCTTGGGGTAGGTCATCTAAGCCAAGAGGGAAAACATTTTTGAAGATGGAATAGATAAGAGTACTAGAAGTAAACAAAGAAAACATCTTTTCGATTCAAATAGGATTAGACAAAATTTTCATCCTAAGGTCTTCCTATTTCTAATCCAAACCTAGGGTCTCGATCCTACAGGCAACACTATGCTCTGATACCATTTTGTAGCGCCCTACCTTTTAACAAAGGTAGAACACCTGTGTATAGTGCTATTCCCGGATCACCGATAGCACACACATTTCAAAATGTAGTAAACATAGCAATAGTATCAACATTACAACGTAATGATCCGATACGACAAATAAGGAAAATACAACTTGCATAGTCCAAATGACTAGCATTCAAATAAAGTTCAAATTGTCTAACACAAATGGAAATAAAATAGCATGGAGCCTCCATCATCTTCATGTGCCACGAAGCGTACATGTTGGAATGCGGACTCGAGACCCAACCTAGTAATCTTCTTCGGATGAACTCGCACGTTTGAATATGCAGCCCCACAAATGGAGGTCGAGTACGGTGATGTACCGGCAAATGACACTTATTTGGTGGCAATTGTGAAAGACTAACTACATGATATTTGGCTAGTGGAGTCTTGGGCTAATTTGCATAAAGCCAATTTTATCCTATATTTTGTTTAAAACAAAACATTTTGTAAAACCTTTGATTTATATTATAAACAACCTCATGGTTAAATCCACCATGAGTTTTTAAAGAAATCACATGGTTACATCCACCATGAGTTTTAAAAGAAATCACATGGTTACATCCACCATGAGTTTTAAAGAGTTGATTACACAATTTTAATCATTCAGAAAAGGTGATGAGATTCTTCCGTACATTCCCTGTCCAGGAGCTCAAAATGTCCGTAACCGGGGACACGGCTAAGATCTTAGGTTTAACTCTCGAGAGGTTGTGCACTTTCACCTTACGACCCATTCTACCCGTAGAGGAGAATGAGACAAGATCTTTCGAAGGAGAATTCAACCATACCAGCCTAGACCCGTTCCCATTGGCCGTCGCCACATCCGAATGTCTAGCAAACAAGTTGAACCTCACAACTTAATTAATCCTGGCAGAGCCCATAATACCATAAGGCTGCACTGGAAGCTATCTAAACATGGACGACTTGGTAATCTCTTTATTCCTGGGTGGCCAACCACAAGTGAAACTCACAGGCTTAAAACCCCTTACAGGTAGTAAACCCCCACACGATCCCCTCGGTTAAATCCACCAGGTGTGCGGTCCAGCAGCAACCACTCTACATCTGCGAACTCTCAGGTGATAACCCCCACTTAAGTCCACTGGCTAAATCCACCAGGGCACGTGGTCCTGAGTAGCCGCCCACCATACAACCATTCCACCTAGGTGTTTCATTAAGGTTGTTAATTTTAATTTTCAAACACTCACAACCAAAACAATGAAACAGCATTGGCATTTGATGTTGCTAGGCAAACTAAGCATTTCTAGCAGTGGGTTCAGGAGTGGCTACACACTACTAGGTTTGCTAGCATTGTATAATACTTTACTTTGAAAACAAAACCCTACCATGCATACTAGTTTAAAAACACTAATGCATAAGTAAAAATGGGTAGGATTTGAATGTCACTTGCCTTGATCAAAGCAACCAGAACACTCGCAACAATTGCAAGTGTAGCCCTGATCTCCTTCACAATCTAATCAAGCAAACAAAAGCAAAATAAACATAACATTCCAGATGAACAATCATAGACATGTATGCATGCATGATATGCACCATTTAATTTCACACATAGGTATGATGTGAAAATGTTGTATTTAGTGTTCTCTGTTATTTAGAATGTTGGTAATGATCTCTGGTTGTATTTGTTTTATTAGAGTTTTATTTATAGCGGTATTAATCAATTAACAATGCATACACATCAACTAAAATAGGTACTGCAAGGTTTTATGTTTTTCAAAAATCTAAACTTGACATCTCTGGATAGGGTACAGTAATACGAGACTAATGCAATTGGATTCATTCAAAAATAGTTTGTAGAATTTAAATTATTGTCAGAATACTGATTTGAATAAATTTACCGAAACAAGTTTGTGCACGTATCAGCTTTGGCCAACTCTGGTTCCATGATAAACTACATGTTCTAAGGATTCCAGAGACTACAAATTTGTAAAATTTGGACCACTGGGTTAATTTACACAATTTGTACGGTGGAAAGGGGTTAATTCTCTGTTTTGAATTATGGTGCAAAATTCATCACATAACATGTACTGTACTATGGCACGGTTGTATTCTACAGGTTGCAAGCTTTCCAACGGTACCAAATTTGTGAATTTTGGACCTACGGTTGATTTTACACTGATTTTACAAGTTAGGGACAGAATCTGACATTTAAATTTGAATTCAAACTCGGTTTGACTGATTTGACCGGGGGGGCTGACTAGGCTGCCACGGGGCGCGTTGTGATTGGGCCATACCGGTTCGGTTAGTGGATCTATCTCACGCGTCCGATCTAGATCCTACGGTCCATCTAAAAAAAGAAAAAGAAAGGGGATAAGAGGAGAGGAGCTCACTGCGGGGGCGGCCGGCAATGGCGCGGCGGCGGCGGCTCAGACGGTGGTGGCCGGCGGCGCTGCGGTGGCTCCCCGGCTCGGCGGATACGACAACGAGGCGCGGCTCGGCAAGGCGAAGCGGCCGGTGGTGTCAGCGCTCGCAGCCGTGGCCTCGGGCGGCCGCGGTGTGCGGCTGATGGCGGCGACGCGAGGCGGTGCTCCGGCGAGCAATTTGCTCAGCCTGGCGGCGTGGTTCGTGTGGGGGTGCGGGGGAAAATGGAGAGGGTGGCCGGGGCTTTATAGAGGTGCGCTCGGGGGCAGAGATGGGGGTCGGGGCGAGTGGGGGGAGTGGTGGCTGCGGGCGTGCTGTGCGTGGCCGAATTTTTCGGCTGGAGGTTGAAGGAGGGCGCGCTGACAAGGCGGGTCCCGCCTGTCAGCGAGAGGGGAGACAGGGGCGCGGGCGCGGGCCGTTTCTCGGCCGGGTTGGGCTGGCGGGATGCGGGCCGGCCCAGCTCGGTCGGTTTCTCTTTTTTTTTTTGTTCCTTTTGTTTTCGTTTTCGCTTTCTTTTATAACTTTTGATTCACAACTCTGATCAAGTTCAAAATTGTTTAAATTTTTTTTGAAATATCCAGGGGTTTGTTTTAGGACCAAAAGGGGCAAGAAAGGATCATTTGGAAAATAAATAAAATAATTTTGCCACATAGGCTATATGGCAAGATAATACCACTAGGGTTTTACTTATTAAGGTTTATTTATTTTATTTGACTTTTAATGCATGGATGAAATGAATGCATGATGAACTTTTGAATTTTGAAAACTTAGGGATGTTACAGAAACAGCCGATATTGTGCCTTGAACGAGCAAGGTTCCCACAGACGGCGCCAATTGACGAGGTGGCTCCTCGGCAATGCCCACCATGAGGGGCTTAGGGTTTGGTGTATGTGTGAAAGGTTGAGAGAGAAATCAGGCAGCCCTCTCCTGGCCTTTATACAGGAGGCCAAGTCCAAGAGTCCTGCCCGAATTCAGTTACAATACAGATATATTCCATCTAATATTTCCATACTTGAATGTTTCCTTGCCCTGTACTTCAAGTAATTGTCTTGTTCCTTCTATTCACCGCAGAACCGATGTCCTGGACCTCCTTGGGCTGCGGCGCTCTAGATGGGTCCCTGTTGGGCCAAACGAGTTAGGGCAATGTCGAGTATCCGAAGGGTAATGTCCACATCACGACTCAAATTTGAGCTGAAAATGGTCGAGAAGGATACATCCGCGACACTCGGTCGGTTTGCGTCTCGTTGTTGGGCCATGCCCTATGTCCGTCCGAGAGTGTGTACGAATAGAACATCGTTGTCTGTTTGGATAGACGGTCTCATTTGGCCTTAATATTTTCAAAACTAAAGAGTGTCTAGATATATTTAAATCTAGATAAACATTTGACATTATTTCACAGACAGAGGGAGTGTTAGGAAACCGTAATATAAAAATATGCCCGGAGGTTGGGTGGTTAGGACGGTGGTTGTACCCTAGCCCATCAGAGTTCAAACCCGAGGTTTAATCTGGGTGTCTCATAAAGGTGAAATATTCATTCAGTGGGAGGTGACGTTTCCGTCAACAACGAGATGTTGATGGCATGTGCTTGATGGAAGCGGTTGGGAAACCCCAAGAGGAAGGTGTGATGAGCACATCGGAAAATTTTCCTCAGTAAGAAACCAAGGTTTAATCGACCAGTAGGAGAAATGCGTGAATTCTGAAGGTGTTGATGGCTGACTATTGGCAGGACGCACTACCGGCATCAACAACAACATGGAGCCTGCACACAACACAAACACAATACTTTGCCCCAACTTAGAGTGAGATTGTCAATCTCACCGGTTTGCTGAACACAAAGGATTAGACGTATCAAGTGGAAAGAGATGTTTGCAGTAATTAAAGAGAACAGAGCTTGCAGTAAGTAAACATAACATGATTGCAGTGGTTGAATTTATCAGTGTAAAGGAAAGGACCGGGGTCCACAGTTCACTAGAGGTGTCTCTCCATAAAGATAAATAGCATGATGGGTGAACAAATTACAGTTGGGCAATTGGCAGAATATCGACCATACATGACAAGATGATTACTATGAGATTCGTTTGGGAATTACAACATAATACATAGACCATAATCCAACTGCGTCTATGACTAATAATCCACCTTTCGGTTATCGTCCGAACCCCTTTCAGTATTAAGTTGCAAGGAATAGATTATCGCATTAAGCAATGTGTGTAAAGTAAACAATAGAATTACCCTTGGATAAAACATTGTTGTTTTCTCCCTAGTAGCAACAGCACATCTACAATTTTAGAAGTTATTCTCACTCTCCCAGAAAACTAGAGGCATGACCCTGCTATCGAGCATAAATACCCCCTCTTGGTGTCACAACCATCTACTTGGCCAGAGTATCTACTAGCAACGGAGAGCATGCAAGATCACAAATAACATATGACAAGAATATATAATCGATCTCAACATAGTACACAATATTCATCCGATCCCAGCAAACACAATATGTAGCATTACATAAAGATGATCTTGATCATGTAGGGCAACTCACAAGATCTAAACATGAGGCACAAATTGGAGAAGACAACTATCTAGCTACTGCAATGGATCCATAGTCCAGGGATTAACTACTCACGCATCACTTCGGAGGCGGGCATGGCGATGTAGATGCCTCCGGTGATGATTCCCCCCTCCGGCAGGGTGCCGGGAAGAGCTTCAGAACCCTCCCGAGCTAGGGTCTGCAATGGCGGCCGCGATGGAACTTTTCATGGATGGAGGCTCTGGTCTCCAGGGTTTTCCCGAGATCGTGAATAAATAGGCGGAGGGGTGATGTCGGTGGAGGCCAGGGTGGCCCACACCACCCATAGGCGCCGGCCAGGGCTAGGCCGCGCCTAGGGCTGGCGTGGCCTCCCTTCTGCCCCCCTTCAACTCCCCTCTGAACTCTATCTTCGTTACGGAAAAATATTGACTTCGGCTTTTGTTTCGTTCAATTCCGAGAATATTTCCTGTACAACTTTTCTGAAATACAAAGCAGCAGAAAACAGGGAACTGACACTCTGGCATCTTGTGAATAGGTTAGTGCCGGAAAATGTATAAAAGTGCAACGAAGTATGAGCAAAATATATATGTATTGGTGTAAAACAAGCATGGAACATCAAAAATTATAGATACGTTTGAGATGTATCAGACGTCTGTGGTGACTGCGTCAATTTCAAGATCTAATCCACTGACTCAGTCTTCTAGAGGTGCTCATAGGGTTGGGTGTGCGTGTGTGCGTTCACGGGGGTGAGTGTATACGCGTGTATATGAGCGTCTACGTTTCTACTGTACGTGTTTCTAAAAAAAATTCAAAATATGCCTAGGCTGGTGAAAGAACATGTCCATTGCCCCATGTGTGGTTTTGGCAATTGATGACAATCCCTATGGACTAACGGTTGCATTGAGAATCTATCTTAGGTCGAGTCCATAGCCATGTGTTGATCTCAAGGTTGCAAGATGGAGAAGATGGAGTACAATGACGAAGACGGTGTCGAAGAGAGACGAAGACGGAGACGGAAACGACATAGAAGATGGATGAAGACGGTGGCGTGCGTACAAGATGGAGACGGTGGCGTGTACAATGATGAAGAGGGTGAAGATGGAGCTTGCCGACTCGAGAGGAACGCGCAAGGATAAGGTTTGCGCTCGATAGGATAGTGAGTCGCATCATCGGAGAGAGCTCAAACCTTGCATGCATTGCATCGTGTTTCTTGGTTGTTCTTGGTTCTTATCCATGAGATGAGTTAGAGCTTGTGTTCATTCTCATGACAAGCTCTAGCTCATCGGAAACGGATTCCGGTTGCATCGCATGTTGCATGTGCGAGGGTGATGATTTTCCCGATATACCATATTGAGAGGTTACTGACATAGGCATCCCCAATGGGCCTGCCGAAGATGGTACCCGGGGTTTACTAAAGGCCCACGACCCGAAGTTTGTGAAGCCCGGAAGCTCAGTTATGAAATAGTTTGGAAATATAGAGTTGTATTAGGAATAATGACTTGTAACTATTATGGGACGAACTCAAAGGGTCTCCCAGACTTTGTAACTTGTACATCACGAAACCCTCGGCTCCGCCTCCTATATAAGGGGGAGTCGAGGGACAAAGAGGGGTTCGATTTCATTGCAAACACAACCCTAGTTTCATAGCAGTCGAGTACTTTTCCGGCTGAACCTTCGAGATCTACTTGCCCTTTACTCCCCTAAAAACCCTAGTCTACAATCTGTAGGCATTGACAAGTCGATACCTTGTCAATTGGCACCGTCTGTGGGAATTGAAGGCGACAAGGAGCTGATCTCGATGGCATGCTCAACATCATCGACATCTTCGGTGGCAAGCAATGCGATGGACAGAGGTAAACAGATCGAAACTGATCTAGTCGATTTTGTTCCTCACCCGCCCTCCCGTGTGGATGCATATGCGTATCTGGAGGAGCCCATGGAGATGATGTTCGGGAGGTTTCACTTCCGCGTCGGAAAAGAAGGATCGCATCGTCTCGAGGTTCCAATTTCGCCGGGATCGTCGGCGGCCAACACCGATACTTCGGAATCGTCGTCGTCGTTCGAGATCGGCACCGAGGAAATCTCGTCGCCACGCTTCACCAAGTTTGCGACAAGCGGAACTCTCGTCAAGATCTTCGGCAACATGGACGTCGGGTCGTCTGCGGACTCCAGTATAAGCAGCGACTCGGATAGCGTCGACAGCTTCGACTTCATCAACAGATCTACTTCTGTTCGGGAGGTCTTCACCAATCTATATGATGGTGTCACCAACCCCAACGAAAGTCAAACTCCAAAATATCATCAAGTCTATGCAATTGGAGAACCAAGTCGCCCACAGGAGGAGACATCAGAGGCTTTCGATGATGTGGGAAATCCATACGTCGATCCCGCTGATCTTACGCGAGGTTTGGGCACCAAGTACGTCGGGCATGTGGAACGACAGAGGGTGCAACTTCCGCAAGCGGCTTGGGCAGAGCTACAAGAGCCATGAACGGTACAGAACCGATGACTACAACTGCCACAGCCGAAGAACTACAGGCATACCAATATAGACTCGCCCGTGCGGGACGAGAACACGAAAAGCAAATAGTTGAGCTTAATAGGAGGAGAGAAGCAGCTTCTGCGTCAAGCCGAAGAAGGGCAGAGCTTAGCCGACATTCAGGAACTTCGGAGTCTAATCACAGAGCAGCCCGTAATAGAGCAAGGTCTAGGCTGCAGAACGTGCCCGAAGGCGAGAGGGACAATCTGATCCAAAATCTCGATATGTCCTTTATGTCAATAGATACAAGGGGAAACATTATTCCCAAAACACCGGAAGCTGGATATATGGCTCAGGCCTTCATACTGGCAAATAGACCACCTCCCGGAGATCCGAGGGAAGCATTGTACAACATGGCTATGGCAGGAGTTGGAGTCATGGGAACAGCATTCGCAAACACAGGTACACCTCCCAAAGGTGCTCCAAGGCAAAATAGTCCACGACCAACAGTGGTAGTACAGGACCCGCCAAGAACAAGCGCGGCAAGAGATACATCGACACAGGCGCGAGTTGATAGGGCGCGGCAAGAAAGGAGAGAACGTCGACAGTCACCAGAAGTCGACAAGGAGGAGATGTGCGGGATACCCTGTTTCACTCAAAGAGTTCGCAAAACGCGAGTTCTGTCTGGTTTCAAGTTACCCGATAATTACAAGAAGTTCGATGGCCTGCAAGATCCAGAGGATTGGCTAGTCGATTATCTGGAAACGGTGAAATTGACGGGAGGAACCAAAGCAACTGCCATGCAGAGCATCCAAGTGCACCTAAGTGGAGCAACGCGGTCATGGATAAAAAAGTTACCACCTGGATCCATCGACAGTTGGGAAACTTTCGAGGACATGTTCGTGAAAAATTTCTTATCTACATGCAAGAAACCTGCGTCCATAGAGCAGCTACGAGCCTGTAGACAAAAGTATGATGAGTCGATGAGGACGTACATTCAGAGGTGGAACATTATCAAAAATTCAGCAGAAAACATATCTGATGAAAGAGAGATAGATGCGTTTGTCGCCGGGATTCGAAGGAAGGACCTAGTCGAGGATTTGGGAAGGACTAATCCAAAAACAATAGCGGCACTAATGGAAATAGCGAATCGTTGGGCAGATGGAGAAGATGCTGTTCATAACAAGCGGCATAGGTCGCCTGAAGACGATCGTAATCGAAAAATTCAAAATAGACGACGATTTTCTCGCCAATTCTCCGACTATGACGGTCCCGGCCAAATATCGGCTGGCTTTCGAGGAAATAGCAGAAACAATAATCGAGATGATTACCAAAAGAGTGGTGAACAGCGTAGCGACTACAGGGATAGTCCACGTCCCAACAGGCAAAATAATGGTCCAAGGTTCCAGAGGCCGTACATATCTCCCGAAGATATGATGAACAGACCATGTCAGATGCACTTCTATCTCGACAACAACGGGAAGAGGCAGTCGGGGCATTTACAGAAGGATTGCCGAACTTTCCAGGCGTTGAACAGTTACGCGGGGCATGCCAACGCACATGCAGCAAATAGAAACCCTCAGGGGCCAAGGAGTGAGATCCACCTTCCACCTCCTCCCGCGATCATGGACGAAAATCGACATCAGTTACAAATAGCGGCAGCTCCACACCCGCCTCCTTATATCGACACCAATGGCGCGGTCTCAATGATTCAGAAGGCCAGTCCATCCAATAGAGCTCAAAAAGTAATTTCGCGACAAGTCTTCATGACAGAAAAGATGCCTCCACCAATAATCGAGTACCTGAATTGGTTGGGGCAGGACATTGGCTTCACTATAGCGGACCACCCGCAGCAAGTCCCTCGACCAGGGCAATCAGCTTTGATCTTACCAGCAGTAATCACAGGATTCGACGTTTCACGATTATTCATAGATGGAGGCAGCAGTTTAAACCTCATGTACGCAGATACATTGAGGAAGATGAATATATCCTTGGCGAACTTAAAACCAACCGACACGCATTTCCATGGTATCACACCAGACAAGCCAAGTTATCCACTGGGAAAGATCAATCTCGACGTTCAGTTTGGAACCCGAGAGAATTACAGGATAGAAAGGCTGGAGTTCGAAGTCGTGGATTTTCCATCACAGTACCATGCTCTACTGGGACGACCCGCGTATGCCAGGTTTATGGCGGTACCACATTACACATACCTTTTGTGGAGACTCCTTGGACCCAGAGGCCCAATCACAGTAAGAGGCAGTTTCGTGCTAGCGGATAAGTGCGACAAGGATTTTCATCGACTGTCAGAAACCTTCGGTATGCAAGCGGAGTATATGGCGTCCAGGCTAACAACTGATTATGACGTGTTGCCTGAGGGAGGGAGGCCGCTAAAGGAGCCAACCTTCGACACGACCAAAAACTCAAAGGAAGTGCAGATCCACCCGACAGATCCCAAGAAGACGACAGCTATCGCAACAAATATGGATCTCGCATAGGAAAGCGCGCTCATCGAGTTCCTCTGTGAGCGCTGGGAAATCTTCGCGTGATGTCCAGCAGACATGCCAGGAGTACCCAGGGAACTTGCCGAGCACCCTTTAAACTTGGATCCATTGGCCAGACCAATCAGACAACCTTTGCGGCGTTTTTTGGAACCAAATCGCAAAGCTATGCTGTCGGAGATTAATCGACTCAGAGAAGCTGGATTTATAAAGGAGTTACACACAGAAGCCACGTGGGTAGCTAACCCAATGCTGGTCCCGAAGAAAAACACAGAGGTCCTTCGCATGTGCGTCGACTTCACGTGTCTCAATAAACATTGTCCAAAGGATCACTTCCCCCTCCCAAGGATCGATCAAATTATCGACTCCACGGCAGGCTGTGAACGTCTTTCCTTCCTGGACGCATATTCTGGTTACAACCAGATCGGATTAAAAGAAGATGATGAGGTCAAAACAGCTTTTATAACACCCTATGGTGTGTTCTGCTATAGAACAATGCCCTTCGGGTTGAAAAACATGGGAGCAACATATCAGAGGATGATGCAGAAGTGCCTTGCCACCCAGATTGGAAAAAACGTTCAAGTGTACATCGACGACATCGTCATAACAACAAATAAAGGGTCAACCTTGATTGATGATCTCAAGGAAACTTTCGACAACCTCGATAAATTCTGCCTCAAGCTGAACCCGACGAAATGCTCTTTCGGCGTTCCTGCGGGAGAACTTCTCGGGTTTCTGGTGTCAGCAAGAGGAATCGAGGCTAACCCGGAAAATATTCAAGCTATCGTGACGATGCAGAAGCCAACAAAGTTAAAGGAAATACAACAGCTAACCGGGCGAGTCGCAGCTTTGAGCAGATTCGTCACCAGGCTGGGAGAAAAGGCGTTGCCGTTCTACGCCTTGATCAAACAGGGAGAAAAGTTCGAGTGGAACGAAGAAGCAGACAGAGCCTTTGAAGACCTCAAGCGCACAATCTAGACACCACCAATAGTGGTGGTGCCCAAGGAAAAGGAACCTCTTCTATTATATATCGCGGCCACGCCTCAGGTGGTCAGCACAACACTTGTGGTTGAGCGAGAAGAAGAAGGAAAACTCCATGGAGTCCAGCGGCCGGTATACTTTATCAGCGAAGTTTTATCGCCTTCAAAACAGTGGTACACGCAGTACCAAAAGTTAGCATACGGAGTATTCATAACCGCAAGAAAACTGCGACACTATTTCTCAGCACATCCGATCATAGTGGTCAACGAGGCGCCTTTATCCAATATATTGAACAACCCGGAAGCTACGGGTCGTGTCTCCCTTTGGGGAATAGAACTTTCCCCTCGGGACATCCCGTATGAAAAAAGAAAAGCAATAAAGTCGCAGATTTTACCAGACTTCGTCGTAGAGTGGATGGAGCTGCAAAATACGGGACCCCCAGATTTGTCGAGAACCTGGACTATGAACTTTGACGGGTCCAAAAGGTTAGAAGGAGCTGGAGCAGGCGTGATATTAGTATCACCCCAAGGAGATAAGCTGAAATATGTACTGCAAATGACGTTCCCCAACGCGTCTAACAATGAGGCAGAGTATGAAACACTGATACATGGGATGAAGATGGCGAAAGCCTGTGGTGCAACCCGATTAAAAATCTTCGGCGACTCCCAATTGGTGGCTCAACAGGTGATGAACCAATGTGACGCAGTCAATGATAGTATGATAGCATACAAGGAGGTATACAATGAACTCGAGAAGCTCTTTGACGGGTGCGAAGTGAATTATATCAGCAGACTCAGCAACGATGAAGCCGATGTTCTGGCAAACATCGGATCGCAATGCTTAGCAATACCACCCGGCGTATTTTGGGAAGAGATAAGTGAAAGATCGACTAAGGCAAAGAAACAGTCAAAGAAAAAGGAGAAAGTCGAGAAAGGCTCGGGGGCTCCAGTAACATCAGAAGCAAGCGTATCGGGAGATGACGAAGAATCACATGAGGTGATGGTGGTGCAAGTTCCTTGGATGCAGGTTTACATCGCATATATCTTAAGGAAAGAAATACCCGACGATCCAGTAGAAGCAAGGCGAGTTATTCGATGGTCCAAGGCCTTCACCGTGGTTAAGGGCGAGTTGTATAAGCGAAGTATATCGGGAGTATTGCAAAGATGTGTTACACCCGAAGAAGGACGAGTACTTTTAAAAGATGTGCACGAAGGAGTATGTGGACATCACGCAAGCAGTCGAGCTATAGCAGCCAAAGTTTTCAGAGCAGGATTCTACTGGCTATCAGCAATCGAAGATGCAAAAGTCATAGTACGTACCTGTGATGCGTGTCAAAGGTTTGCCGCAAAACCTCATTCTCCGACAGCAGAGTTGATGCCAATACCATTGTCATGGCCTTTCGCTCAATGGGGTCTTGATATGGTGGGAAAATTGCATAAGGCGTGGCCAGGAGGATACGAGTATATGCTCGTAGTTGTCGACAAGTTTACTAAGTGGATCGAGGCGAAGCCGATAAACTCACCAGATGCAGCATCTGCGGTCAAGTTCATCAAAAGTATCGTTTTTCGATTTGGATTCCCTCATAGCATCGTCACAGACAATGGCAGCAACTTCACCTCCAAGGAATTCAAGGCGTATTGCGCAGAGGTAGGCATCAAACTACAGTTTGCCTCAGTTGCGCACCCGCAAACCAATGGTCAAGTCGAAAAAGCGAACGACATCATATGCAACGGCATCAAGAAGCGCCTATTAACACCATTGGAAAAATCTCGACACACTTGGCCAGAGGAGTTGCCTAGCATGCTATGGAGTTATACGGACGACACCTAATACAGCGACACAAGAAACTCCGTTCTTTCTGGTTCATGGAGCTGAGGTAGTGCTGCCGATAGAGATAGAACACAATTCCCCAAGAGTGGCGGAATTTACTGAAGAAACCTCGAGAAAGGCACTGGAAGATGATGTTGATGCACTCGACGAAGCTCGAGACGAGGTATTGTCAAGGGTCACCAAGTATCAGCAAGATATGAAAAACTACCACAGTCGACGTTTGCGACCAAGGTCTTTCCAGGTAGGCGGCCTAGTTCTTCGGCTTACGCAAGATAGCCATGAGAAATTCGAGTCGCCATGGATAGGCCCGTACATCGTTACCGAAGTAATTGAAGGAGGAGCATACAAGATAAAGGACAAGAAGACAGGGATCGCCGAGCCAAATCCCTGGAACATGGCGCAGCTTAGGCGTTTTTACGCTTAAACTGAAATATAGACATATATGTAAACATACAATGTACTGAAACGCCCGCACGTTTTCAGACGCACTCTTTTCCTTTCAGGGCACCGAGTGGGGCTGGAAGGTTTTTAATGAGGCGGACTCGCGGTGCTGCAATATAGTAAAGATATTGGTGATATACATATTTTTCTTCGACAGGCTCGAGGGCTTGCAACCCGCAAATTCAATACATATACACAAATCTTCGCAATATACAATCTACAAGATATTTGCCTTGGTTCAAAAACACCTCGCAAACCAATAAAGATAAAAACATTGGCCACCGAAACGCACGGGGGCTAGAGGAAAGAAAAGAAAATACAAGTTATTTTACAATATACATAGTGCTTACAATACACTGGTTTCCTTTGCCAAGAAAAACTTCGACGAAAGAAGCAGACTTTCAGTCATGTCCTATCAGGTCATCTATGTTCACTTTCTCATCATCAGCAGTGGCGCACATGTGATCAGCATAATTACCCTTTACGAAGAATTCAGCATCCATCCGAAGTAAATCATCCATCATTTCCTCGGCCACGGGGGTTACAACATCGTTGATTTTGTCGATATTCCTCCTCCGTCTCTTCAGTTTGGCATGACAAATTTCAACGATTTTGGTCATATCTAACTTCGGGTAGCTGATCTGCAACATGATCATAGCAAACCTAGCTCCAGCAGTCAATTGGGCCTTCACAAAGTCATGGATTCGAGGAGCATCTTTGAATTTATTCATCAAATCAGGAAGGGTCTTCGGCTGGGAGTTTTGAGGAAACATGTGTTGTAAACCAGCGCCAGCGTCCTTGTGCAGAAATCAAGATAATCACGGACTTGACCTGCGCGGTCTTGAAATCTGACGATTCGTCGGGTACGATCCGCTGTAGCCCAAAAGCTGGAGCCATGGTCCAGAGCAAGTTTAACAAGTTGATTTGATCTCGCGTCAACTCGTTATTCTTCGGCAGCAGCATCCAAAAAGGAACCTACTCGACGGAAGTATCATAGTGAGAGATGACAAACAAGTAAATAAAGCAGAGAGGAATTTCAAACTTATGAAGCATACCCGCCGTATCCAGGCTAGCGTCAGTCATCAACTCAAGCATATAATTTTCTCGGGAAGTAGCCTGCGTAGCTTCAGCGACTGCAGCCTCTTTTAAAGATAAGGCTTCCTAGGCCTGTTGAAAAGCAATTTTCTCCCTCTCAAACGATTTTCGAGATTGTTCCATTATCACAAGTGCTTGCTTCTTCATCAACTGGAGTTGTTGTCGAAGTTCGTTCAAATATTGTACTGGATCAGCGTTCGAAGAATCTTCAATGAAATCATCAGCGGGAGGTTTCCTCGAGTAGGAGGAAGCGGGCAAAGCATCCGAGGAACGAGGAGTCGCAGTATAGTTGTCAAAAACCAACTGGAAATAAAATCCCGACATCAATCATTTGGCAAAATAACATTCCATTAAGTCATTTGGATATTTACATGTCCATTACAAGAACTGGTTCCTAGTGAACCAATGGCAGGCTGTCGCAAGATACTATTAAGGCGACAACATCAAAAGAAGAAGAAAAAAAAACAGAGACATGATGGTCTACTTGACCTCCGGCTTCGCAGCACTGGGGGAAGGAGCTAGCTTG
>NC_061514.1:352551727-352572792 GCF_022539505.1 Lolium rigidum | reverse complement strand
TGTTGATTGATATTCAATGTTATGATATTTAAGTTGTGGTGTTATTCTTCTAGTGGTGTCATGTGAACGTCGACTACATGACACTTCACCTTTATGGGCCTAGGGGAATACATCTTGTATTCGTTTGCTAATTGTGGGGTTGCCGGAGTGACAGCAACTTGAACTCCCGTTGGTATATCGATGCAGGAGGGATAGAAGGATCTCAGAGTTTAAGGCTGTGGTTAGATTTATCTTAATTACTTTCTTGTATTTGCGGATGCTTGCAAGGGGTATAATCACAAGTATGTATTAGTCCTAGGAAGGGCGGTGCATTAGCATAGGTTCACCCACACAACACTTATCAAAACAGTGAAGATTAATCAGCTATATGAAGCGAAAGCACTAGACCAAATTCCCGTGTGTCCTCAAGAACGTTTGGTCATTATAAGTAAACAAACCGGCTTGTCCTTTGTGCTAAAAAGGATTGGGCCACTTGCTGCAACTATTACTCTCGCATTTTATTTACTTCTACTTTATTTATCTGCTGTCTCAAAACCCCCTGAATACTTGTCTGTGAGCATTTACAGTGAATCCTTCATCGAAACTGCTTGTCAACACCTTCTGCTCCTCGTTGGGTTCGACACTCTTATTTATCGAAAGTACTATGATACACCCCCTATACTTGTGGGTCATTGATGGCGTGTATCTCACACGTTCGTTGGGAACCCCAAGAGGAAGGTATGATGCGCACAGCAGCAAGTTTTCCCTCAGAAAGAAACCAAGGTTTATCGAACCAGGAGGAGCCAAGAAGCACGTTGAAGGTTGATGGCGGTGGAATGTAGTGCGGCGCAACACCAGAGATTCCGGCGCCAACGTGGAACCTGCACAACACAACCAAAGTACTTTGCCCCAACGAAACAGTGAGGTTGTCAATCTCACCGGCTTGTCTGTAACAAAGGATTAACCGTATTGTGTGGAAGATGATTGTTTGCGAAAACGATAGAAACAAGTATTGCGATAGGTTGTATGCGATGTAAAGAATAGGACCGGGTCCACGAGTTCACTAGAGGTGTCTCTCCCATAAGATAAAAGCATGTTGGGTGAACAAATTACAGTCGGGCAATTGACAAATAGAGAGGGCATAACAATGCACATACATGATATGATAAATATAGTGAGATTTAATTGGGCATTACGACAAAGTACATAGACCGCTATCCGACATGCATCTATGCCTAAAAAGTCCACCTTCGGAGTTATCATCCGAACCCCTTCCCGGTATTAAGTTGCAAAACAACGGACAATTGCATTAAGTATGGTGCGTAATGTAATCAATAACTACATCCTTAGACATAGCATCAATGTTTTATCCCTAGTGGCAACAGACACATCAACAACCTTAGAACTTTCACGTCACTTGTCCCGCATTTAATGGAGGCATGAACCCACTATCGAGCATAAATACTCCCTCTTGGAGTTAAGAGCAAAAACTTGGCCGAGCCTCTACTAATAACGGAGAGCATGCAAGATCATAAACAACACATAGGTAATAACTTGATAATTAACATAACATAGTATTCTCTATCCATCGGATCCCGACAAACACAACATATAGTATTACGGATAGATGATCTTGATCATGTTAGGCAGCTCACAAGATCCAACAATGAAGCACATGAGGAGAAGACAACCATCTAGCTACTTGCTATGGACCCATAGTCCGAGGGTGAACTACTCACTCATCACTCCGGAGGCGACCATGGCGGTGAAGAGTCCTCCGGGAGATGATTCCCCTCTCCGGCGGGAGTGCGGAGGAGATCTCCGGAATCCCCCGAGATGGGATTGGCGGCGGCGGCGTCTCGGTAGGGTTTTCCGTATCGTGGCTCTCGGTGCGGGGGGTTTCGCGACGAAGACTATTTGTAGGCGGAAGGAGCGAGGTAAAGAGGCGGCACGAGGGGCCCACACCACAGGCCGGCGCAGCCGGGGCCGGGCCGCGCCGCCACTGGTGTGTCGCCACCTCGTGGCCCCACTTCGACTCTCCCTCGGTCTTCCGGAAGCTTCGTGGCAAAATAGGACCCGGGCGTTGATTTCGTCCAATTCGAGAATATTTCTTTACTAGGATTTACGAAACCAAAAACAGCGAAAACGACAAGCGGCTCTTCGGCATCTCGTTAATAGGTTAGTGCCGGAAAATGCATAAATACGACATATAATGTGTATAAAACATGTAGATATCATCAATAATGTAGCATGGAACATAAGAAATTATCGATACGTCGGAGGCGTATCAGCATCCCCAAGCTTAGTTCCTGCTCGTCCCGAGCAGGTAAACGATAACAAAGATAATTTCGGGAGTGACATGCCATCAGAACCTTGATCATACTATTGTAAACATATGTAATGAATGCAGCGATCAAAACAATGGTAATGACATGAGTAAACAAGCCGAATCATAAAGCAAAGACTTTTCATGAATAGCATTTCAAGACAAGCATCAATAAGTCTTGCATAAGAGTTAACTCATAAAGCAATAAATCAAAGTAAAGGTATTGAAGCAACACAAAGGAAGATTAAGTTTCAGCGGTTGCTTTCAACTTATAACATGTGTATCTCATGGATAGTGTCAATGTAAAGTAATATAACAAGTGCAATATGCAAGTATGTAGGAATCAATGCACAGTTCACACAAGTGTTTGCTTCTTGAGGTGGAGAGAAATAGGTGAACTGACTCAACATAAAAGTAAAAGAGTGGTCCTTCAAAGAGGAAAGCATCGATTGCTATATTTGTGCTAGAGCTTTTATTTTGAAAACATGAAACAATTTTGTCAATCGGTAGTAATAAAGCATATGAGTTATGTAAATTATATCTTACAAGTTGCAAGCCTCATGCATAGTATACTAATAGTGCCCACACCTTGTCCTAATTAGCTTGGACTACCGGATCATCACAATACACATGTTTTAACCAAGTGTCACAATGGGGTACCTCCATGCCGCTTTGTACAAAGGTCTAAGGAGAAAGCTCGCATTTTGGATTTCTCGCTTTTGATTATTCTCAACTTAGACATCCATACTGGGACAACATGGACAACGAGATAATGGACTCCTCTTTAATGCATAAGCATGTAGCAACAATTATTATTCTCATATGAGATTGAGGATATATGTCCAAAATCGAAACTTCCACCATGATTCATGGCTTTAGTTAGCGGCCCAATGTTCTTCTCTAACAATATGCATGCTCCAACCATTAAGGTGGTAGATCTCTCTTACTTGGACAAGACGGACATGCATAGCAACTCACATGATATTCAACAAAGAGTTGATGGCGTCCCCAGGAACATGGTTATCGCACAACAAGCAACTTAATAAGAGATAAAGTGCATAAGTACATATTCAATACCACAATAGTTTTTAAGCTATTTGTCCCATGAGCTATATATTGCAAAGGCGAATAATGGAAATTTTAAAGGTAGCACTCAAGCAATTTACTTTGGAATGGCGTGAGAAATACCATGTAGTAGGTAGGTATGGTGGACACAAATGGCATAGTGGTTGGCTCAAGGATTTTGGATGCATGAGAAGTATTCCCTCTCGATACAAGGTTTAGGCTAGCAAGGTTATTTGAAATAAACACAAGGATGAACGGTGCAACAAAACTCACATAAAAGACATATTGTAAACATTATAAGATTCTACACCGTCTTCCTTGTTGTTCAAAACTCAATACTAGATATTATCTAGACTTTAGAGAGACCAAATATGCAAACCAAATTTAGCATGCTCTAGGTGTTTCTTCATTAATGGGTGCAAAGTATATGATGCAAGAGCTTAAACATGAGCACAACAATTGCCAAGTATCAAATTATTCAAAACATTTTAGAATTACTACATGTAGCATTTCCCGATTCCAACCATATAACAATTTAACGAAGAAGATTCAACCTTCGCCATGAATACTATGAGTAAAGCCTAAGGACATACTTGTCCATATGCAACAGACGAGCGTGTCTCTCTCCCACACAATGAATGCTAGGATCCATTTTATTCAAACAAAAACAAAAACAAAAACAAACAGACGCTCCAAGCAAAGCACATAAGATGTGACGGAATAAAAATATAGTTTCGGGGAGGAACTCGATAATGTTGTCGATGAAGAAGGGGATGCCTTGGGCATCCCCAAGCTTAGACGCTTGAGTCTTCTTAGAATATGCAGGGGTGAACCACAGGGCATCCCCAAGCTTAGAGCTTTCACTCTTCTTGATCATATTGCATCATTTCCTCTCTTGATCCTTGAAAACTTCCTCCACACCAAACTCGAAACAACTCATTAGAGAGTTAGTGGACAATAAAAATTAACATGTTCGAGAGGTGACACAATCATTCTTAACACTTCGGACATTGCATAAAGCTACTTGGACATTAATGGATCAAAGAATTTCATCCAACATAGCAAAAGAGGCAATGCGAAATAAAGGCAGAATCTGTCAAACAGAACAGTCCGTAAAGATGGATTTTATTGAGGCACCAGACTTTCTCAAATGAAAATGCCCAAATTGAATGAAAGTTGCGTACATATCGAGGATCACGCACGTAAATTGGCTTAATTTTCTGAGCTATCTACGAGGAGGCAGGTCGAAATTCGTGACACCAAAGAAATGCAGCAATCGTGCAGTAATCCAAATCTAGTATGAACTTTACTATCAAAGACTTTACTTGGCACAACAAAGCACAAAACTAAGATAAGGAGAGGTTGCTACAGTAGTAAACAACTTCCAAGACTCAAATATAAAACAAAAATACTGTAGTAAAAACATGGGTTGTCTCCCATAAGCGCTTTTCTTTAACGCCTTTCAGCTAGGCGCAGAAAGTGTAAATCAAGTATTATCAAGAGGTGAAGCATTGATATCATAAGCTCCCCCATCTGTAGTGGTACTAAGGACTTTGTCAATTTTAGGCCTATAATAATATTTTTTTGGTTTAGGCACTTTAGAGACATACATAAACTTTTGCTCCTTACCCACATAAGCTTTTTCTCTAAACTTTAAAGATGAAAAGGTTGAACCCAAAGTTCCCATAGCTTTTTCAAGTTCGCCAATCCTATTGATTTGATTATCATGGACAACACAAGTTCCTAGGACACTAATTCTTTCATCAATTCCTCCTAAGGATTTATCAAGTTCATCAGTTTTATCAAGTAACATTTCCAATTTAGTTTCAATACTTGGAAATTTTTTCTCTATGGTTTCCAATTTTTTCATGACATCTTCAAGAGAGGTTTCAATTTTAACTTCATTATCAGGTAGTGTTCCAAATAAACTCTCAATAATTCAACTAGCTTCTAAAGCTGGAGCGCCTAGGAAGTTACCTCCTGCGAGACAATCAAGAACATATCTATTCCAGCTAGAGATACCAACATAAAAATTCCTGAGTAGGATAGTGGTGGAGTGTTTCTTAGTGCACCTATTATGGGCATCACTAATTCTATACCAAGCATCTTTTAAACATTCTCCCCTTGTTGCTTAAACGAACGAACTTCAACTTCAGGATTACTCATTTTAGCAGTAGTAAATAAAGCAAACTAGATAAAATAAATGCAAGTAACTAATTTTTTTGTGTTTTTGATATAGAGTGCAAGACAGTAAATAAAGTAAAGCTAACAACTAATTTTTTTGTGTTTTGATATAATGCAGCAAACAAAATAGTAAATAAAATAAAGCAAGACAAAAACAAAGTAAAGAGATTGGATTGTGGAGACTCCCCTTGCGAGCGTGTCTTGATCTCCCCGGCAACGGCGCCAGAAAATATGCTTGATGGCGTGTATCTCACACCTTCGTTGGGAACCCCAAGAGGAAGGTATGATGCGCACAGCAGCAAGTTTTCCCTCAGAAAGAAACCAAGGTTTATCGAACCAGGAGGAGCCAAGAAGCACGTTGAAGGTTGATGGCGGTGGAATGTAGTGCGGCGCAACACCGGAGATTCCGCGCCAACGTGGAACTCGCACAACATAACCAAAGTACTTTGCCCCAACGAAATGCAGTGAGCTTGTCAATCTCACCGGCTTGCTGTAACAAAGGATTAACCGTATTGTGTGGAAGATGATTGTTTGCGGAAAACGATAAAACAAGTATTGCGAGTAGATTGTATGCGATGTAAAGAATAGGACCGGGGTCCACAGTTCACTAGAGGTGTCTCTCCCATAAGATAAAAGCATGTTGGGTGAACAAATTACGGTCGGGCAATTGACAAATAGAGAGGGCATAACAATGCACATACATGATATGATAAATATAGTGAGATTTAATTGGGCATTACGACAAAGTACATAGACCGCTATCCAGACATGCATCTATGCCTAAAAAGTCCACCTTCGAGTTATCATCCGAACCCCTTCCGGTATTAAGTTGCAAAAAAACGGACAATTGCATTAAGTATGGTGCGTAATGTAATCAATAACCGCATCCTTAGACATAGCATCAATGTTTTATCCCTAGTGGCAACGAGCACATCCACAACCTTAGAACTTTACATCACCTGTCCCAGCATTTAATGGAGGCATGAACCCACTATCGAGCATAAATACTCCCTCTTGGAGTTAAGAGCAAAAACTTGGCCAGAGCCTCTTCTAATAACGGAGAGCATGCAAGATCATAAACAACATATAGGTAATAACTTTATAATTAACATAACATAGTATTCTCTATCCATCTGATCCCGACAAACACAAAATATAGTATTACAGATAGATGATCTTGATCATGTTAGGCAGCTCACAAGATCCAACAATTAAGCACATGAGGAGAAGACAACCATCTAGCTACTGCTATGGACCCATAGTCCAGGGGTGAACTACTCACTCATCACTCCGGAGGCGACCATGGCGGTGAAGAGTCCTCCGGGAGATGATTCCCCTCTCCGGCAGGGTGCCGGAGGAGATCTCCAGAATCCCCCGAGATGGGATTGGCGGCGGCGGCGTCTCAGTAAGGTTTTCCGTATCGTGGCTCTCGGTACTGGGGGTTTCGCGACGAAGACTATTTGTAGGCGGAAGGGTAGGTAAAGAGGCGGCACGAGGGGCCCACACCACAGGCCGGCGCGGCCAGGGCCACGGGCCGCGCCGCCACGGTGTGTCGCCACCTCGTGGCCCCACTTCGACTCTCCCTCGGTCTTCCGGAAGCTTCGTGGCAAAATAGGACCCCGGGCGTTGATTTCGTCCAATTCCGAGAATATTTCTTTACTAGGATTTCGAAACCAAAAACAGCTAGAAAACGACAATCGGCTCTTCGACATCTCGTTAATAGGTTAGTGCCGGAAAATGCATAAATACGACATATAATGTGTATAAAACATGTAGATATCATCAATAATGTAGCATGGAACATAAGAAATTATCGATACTTCGGAGACGTATCAGTCATCAAACTCCAAGAGGGGGTATTTATGCTCGATAGTGGGTTCATGTCTCCATTGAATCTGGGGAAGTGACAGCAACCCGTAAGGTTGTGGATGTGCTGTTGCCACTAGGGATAAAACATCAATGCTTTGTCTAAGTATATTTGTATTGTTTACATTACGCACAGTACTTAATGCACTTGTCTGTTGTTTGCAACTTAATACTGGAAGGGGTGCGGATGCTAACCCGAAGGTGAACTTTTTAGGCATAGATGCATGCTGGATGGCGGTCTATGTTCTTTGTCGTAATGCCCTAAGTAAATCTCATAGTAGTCATCATGATATGTATGTGCATTGTTATGCCCTCCCTATTTGTCAATTGCCCAACTGTAATTTGTTCACCCAACATGCTATTTATCTTATTGGAGAGACACCACTAGTGAACTGTGGACCCCGGTCCATTCTTTTACATCCGAAATACAACCTACTGCAATCATTGTTCTCTTTTGTTTTCTGCAAGCAAACATAATTCTCCACACCATACGTTTAATCCTTTGTTTTCAGCAAGCCGGTGAGATTGACAACCTCACTGTTAAGTTGGGGCAAAGTAGTTTGATTGTGTTGTGCAGGTTCCACGTTGGCGCCAGAATCACTGGTGTTGCGCGGCACTACACTCCTTCACCAACAACCTTCACGTGGCCTTCATCTCCTACTAGTTCGATAACCTTGGTTTCTTACTGAGGGAAAACTCGTTGCTGTGCTCATCATACCTTCCTCTTGGGGTTCCCAACGGACGTGTGCTTTACCGTCACATGGAGCTACCACTGGCGCTGTTACACCCCAGGGATTTGTAACTCCCACACGCCAGCAGCCATCAAGACACCAACGCGCCACAACCGGCTCCAAAACCACAAAGGCTACCACACTCCACATTCCACAAAGGCAACAACGCCACAAAGGCTACAACGCCACGAAGACGACAAGGCCACAAAGGCTACAAGGCCACAAAGTCTACAACACCACAAAGGTAACAAGGCCACGAAGGCAACAACACCACTAAGGTCAACACGCCCTCTACGAGACCGAAACCCCGGAGAGAAACCAAACCGATGCACCTAATGCAATGGCTAAGAACACCACTAAGATGCCCAAGTTCTTCTCTCCCAAATTCCAACAAAGCTACAAAAGCTATTGGGGGAATAAGGGAGGAAGAACAAAATAGAGGAGGAACACCAAATTACTCCAAGATCTAGATCTAGCAAGATCCCCTCACTTGGAGAGGGATTCAATTGGTGAAGCTCTAGATCTAGATCTCCTCTCTCCTTTCCCCAAAAATATGCAAGAAATAGTGGGGGGAACAAGAGGAGGAAGAAGCTCTCCAAGGTCAACAATGGAGGAGAGAGAATGAGTGGAGAGAAGTAATGTTGACGAAGGTGGGAGAGAGGTATATATAGGGGGCCCAGAAATATGACTGTTGGGGCTGGAAAACGGTCAGATTCGCGCCCGAACCGGTACTAGGTATATATAGGAGGGCCAGAAATATGACTGTTGGGGCTGGAAAACGGTCAGATTCGCTCCCAAACCGGTACTACCGCTTGCCGAAGCGGTATTACCGCTCGCGCATAAAAGACAGGCAGAATTAAAGGCAAAAAGACGTTTTGGGCCGGTACTACCTCCTCCTGGGCCGGTAGTACCTCCCCTGTGAAAATCTGGAGGAAAACAACAAGGAGAAAGGGGACAGTGAGCTGGGTTGGGAACCTTGGCCGGCCCATGGAGGCAGCGAGCCAGCGCAGCATGCGGCGGCAGCAGCGCAGCGCGGTCAACGCGCCCTCTCCCGCGCGGGAGATCGAGCGGGCGGCAGGCGCGCCAGAGCGCGGGAGCGAGACGGTCAGCGCCTCGAGGCGTGGAGGGAGCGGCGGCCTGGGCACGCGCGTGCGTGGCCACGTGGCGCAGTGGGCCTTGCGCGGGGGCGGCGGCCAAGGTGTGGGCGGGGCAGGACGCGGAGATGGGCTGGCGGCGGCCCACGCGGGAGAGACAAGGCTGGGGAAAAAAGAGAAAAAAGAAAAATAAAATGGGCCGGTAGTACCGGGCCCGGTACCGACCTGGTACCGTAAATGGGTTACGGTACTACCGGGCCGGTACCGGCCTGGTACCGCTTTGAGTCCAGTAAGAAAAACTTCACGTGCGGTACTTTGGATGGTACCGCCCATGGTAGTACCGCCCGGCCCAATAAGGTTTTAAATTCGTTTTATTTTTCTCTACAACATGGAAAATGCAATAACTCCAGCTAGGAAATTCCGATTGAGGTGAAACCAATTTTGTTGAAAAGAGGGCGACAAGAGCTACCTTCTCACATGATGAAAGCATGGAAAATAGTGGATTATGATTTTCCCATGGTCATAGAGGTGTAACTGACAAGGTATCGACTTGTCAATGCCTACAGATTGTAGACTAGGGTTTTTAGGGAAGTAAAGGGCAAGTAGATCTCGAAGGTTCAGCCGGAAAAGTACTCGACTGCTATGAAACTAGGGTTGTGTTTGCAATGAAATCATCCCCTCTTTGTCCCTCGACTCCCCCTTATAT
This sequence comes from Lolium rigidum, assembly GCF_022539505.1. NCBI lineage: Eukaryota > Viridiplantae > Streptophyta > Magnoliopsida > Poales > Poaceae > Lolium > Lolium rigidum. Next base: position 352,562,841 of record NC_061514.1, on the reverse strand, counting down.
AGGAGGCGGGGCCGAGGGTTTCGTGATGTACAAGTTACAAAGTCCGGGAGACCCTTTGAGTTCGTCCCGTAATAGTTACAAGTCATTATTTCTAATACGACTCTATATTTCCAAACTATTTCATAACTGGGCTTCACAAACTTCGGGTCGTGGGCCTTTAGTAAACCCCAGGTACCATCTTCGGCAGGCCCATTGGGGATGCCTATGTCAGTAGCCCCGAGATTTAGCTTGAATCGAAGAATCAAGGAAAATCTCAACCTTTTACAATTATCATATGATTCCTTCGAGTCAACAAATAACCTTTATAAAGCAATTGTATGTTGCACAGGGATAACAGTAATTGGGGCTTGTTCATTTGACGGATCAGGTACCAGTTAACTGCTCTTGTGGCAATCCGCAAAAACCTACTTCAAGATCACGTCCCCGGACATGATCTCGGGATACTGGCGTAATTCGACATGTGCCGCTTAAGGTCTTACCAGATGCCAAATTCCAGTTATGTTTTATCGGGTACCTAACGTGTCCGTTAGGATTTTTCTTCGCAACTATTGATACGGAAAAAGTAGCAAAACACCGTCAGAGGCGGTGCCACGCCGCGTAGGACAGATCCTGGGGACTTTACCTTCGCAAAGTATTGCGGCATTCAGAGATTAATTCGCGACTGAGGCGCTCTGAGAATATCTTGTCGAGTGCCTTTTTCGGCTGCTGGAATAGCACATTTATTCGAGTCAACGGATGTATTGTATATTTTTATCTTGTCCTCCCGATGGGAGTATATGGAGAGTTATTCGTATAACTCGAAATATGCTCACCATGCCTTCTTTAATTTCATCGGGCACGCGAACAGCGTTCCCGATGGGAGTAGCCCCCGAGGCTCCAGCCAAGTGCTTGTACTTGGTTGTAGGCTCACCTTTTTATCACCTTTGTCGCTATATTGTCATCTCTTCGAACTCTCCCACCTTTATCGGGTGCGCGAACAGCGCTCGCGATGGGAGTAGCCCCCGAGGCAACAGTCGAGTATTTATACTTGGTTGTAGGCTCAACTTGCTTTATTGTTGACCAAGTCTATATTTTATCATCCGCATTATCCTCTTATGAGAACAATACGTCTGATAAGAGTAGCCCCCGAGCATATGAACAAATGCTTGTATTTGATCATAGGCTCTCGCCTTTTCTTTCTTGCAATACTCGAGATTTCCCTGTCGATATTCTTGATGCAACTGGTCGAAGTTCTCTTTCAACGACGTTGTTTTTGATGACTACAATAGACTAATGTTTACCCTTCGAAAGCAACTCCTTTACCAAACCTCTTTAAAAAGTAGCCCCCGAGCATTTGAACAAAAACTTGTATTTGATCAAAGGCTCCCGAAATTATCATTAATCCTTTTCTGTCACCAATCCTCAGGACACCACAGTCGAAGTTTTTCCTTAGAGTGACATCAGTGCTGACGATGGCCACGACCACTGTATCGGGAAGACGCAAGTTCTGTCCTGTCACTGACCTGTGGGCCCGAAACTCTTCGGTATTTGACACGTTATGCAAGTGGGGGACACACGTCCTCCGCTTTTTCTGGCACGCGCACTGTGGCGCCTGTTTAGTTACCTTGAGGTAAAAATACTGTTTTACCCTTGGAGACACGTGTAAGGTCCCAGATCCATTTCTTCTGCATCCAACGACGTGGCGATTCACTGGCCTGCTATAAATAACCATCGTCTTCCTCAGAAATCCCCTTCGCTGCACCGTGCTCCTATCTTCTCTTTGTCCAAAAGCTTCCATTGCAACCAGCCAAGCTCCTGCAATCGTCCTCACCCTCCATATTTCCAATGCCAACGTTGATGCCGCCGCGGTCGAGGCTCACAAAGCACACCACCCCAGAAGCAAGCATGGCGACACAAGATCTGGAGTTTTCTGAGTGGGAGAGATCTAAGATCTCAAATCAGGACACGAACCTGATGAAGAAGCTTGGCCTGATGAAGAAGAAGGAGGCGCTGATCTTCCCCAGCGAGGAAAGCTTTCCGACGCCCCCCATCCAATACCGGGTTAGCTTTGTTGACCACCTCATCCGCGGTCTCTCCGATCCTATCCATGAATTTCTTCGTGGATTACTCTTTGTGTATGGGTTGCAGCTGCACCAGCTGACTCCCAATTCCATCCTCCATATTTCTATCTTTATCACCCTCTGCGAGTGCTTTCTCGGGACCCAACCGAACTGGGCCCTGTGGAAACGCATTTTCTGCCTTCGCCGCAACGGCTCCCACAACATTTCCTACAACATAGGTGGTGTTGTTATCTGTGTCTGCCCTGATGTCGAGTATTTCGACGTCAAATTCCCCGACTCCGTCCAAGGGTGGCGCAAAAGATGGCTATACGTCCGCGAGGAGTGCTCTGACTCGCAGGAATACAACATCGTCTCCTTTGATGGTAGCACAAAAATCCTTCGCCGCCCATCCTGGGATGCAGAGGCCACCGAAGAAGAGAAAACGACGACATAAGCACTGATGAAGCGCATCCATGAGCTGCAGAATACACGGGGCAAAGAATTGTCGGGTATCCAGATTACCGCCTATGTCCTTAAGATTAGGGTGCAGCCTCTACAGGCTCGCAAAAACCCTATGTGGATGTATGCTGGCGAGAAAGATGTCGACCGCCTTTCCAAAGACCTCTCTGTGAAGGATTTTGAGAAGCTTGTTCGGCGTGTTTCGTCGTTAAGCAAAAAGGATTCAGTGCCAACTTCTTGCTGCGTGGAACCATACAGTGGTACCCATGCTCTCCCCAAAGTAAGTAACCTGTCTCTCGATTTTTTTTGATTCCTGTCTCGATTAACTTGCTTTCTCGACTTTGATTCAAACTTCGACTACGATCTTGTTATTTTGCTGTTAACTTCCGTCCTGAACTGTCCCTTGTTATTGTTTTTTCATTTGCAGAACCACCGAGTCACCTCTTCTTTGCCTCCCCTTCCTGAAGGTGGGGAGGTAGACGATCGAGCCATCGTTGCCGACGATGCACAGGGTACCTCTCGCCCTGAGAGTAAAATCGCGGGATCTCACAAATCCGTGGGTTCTTCTGAAAGAGAAACTAAATCGGAGGCTTCCGAGTCAGCGCATTCTCTTCCTTCCGTTGTTTCTCCCCGGAACAAGAGGAAGACGGGTGATGTCGAAGACTCCGGCACCTCCAAAGCCGGCGGATCACCTACCGAGGAAACTTCCCCCGAAGAGGAAGATGCCTTCAACCCTTACAATGATGCCCTTGTTAGCTCATAAGTTACTCTCTCGTCTTTTTCTTTTGATATATTGTTTTTTGAGGATTCTCATGCTATCTTTTGTGCACAGTGGCGATGAAGAAGAAGAACCCACTGCTAATGTGACTGCTCCCACGAGCACGTCACAGACTTTAGTTCTTTCAGAGACTCGCCCTGCCACGGAGGAAACCTCTCCTCCTCAGCAGGACATAGAGAAATCGACTCCTGTCGGCAGCCCCCGTGCCCCCTCGTCGAAGAGAGCGAGGGTTGAGCTTGGCGAAGAACAAAGCCTCTTGGCCGGGAGTTCGTCGACTCCTTCTATGGACGATGTAAGAACCCTTACCACTATTTTTTCTTCTGTCGAATTTTTCCCCTTTTTGACCTTCTCAGCCACTTTCTTTTCTCAGCCTCTGATGAAAGAATTCATTCGTCTTGGTACTCAATTTATTGGGTACGGTGACACTGTTGATAGTTTGAAAGGTACTCCTTTCTCTCGTCCCTTTTTATCGAGTAAACTTTCCTTTGCTATTTTGTCTTGACATTGTCGTCCTTTCTCTTGCTAGAGGCTCTCGCCAAAGCTAACAAGCGTGCCGATGATCTTGCCCTCAAGCTGGAGCAAAGTGAAAAAGCTCGCGAAAAGGCCGAGCTAGACGCTGCCTCTGTTGGAAGTCTTCGAGAGAGACTCCATCAAGCTGAAACTGCTTTAAGCAACAAAACAACTCAGCAAATCGCTCGTGAGGAAGATGTGATGTCTACGGGTGCTTCTATTCTTGTAGACAGTGTTGGGCCTCCAAGAGCAGAGGTTTGTAGAACAGCAGCAAGTTTCCCTTAAGTGGATCACCCAAGGTTTATCGAACTCAGGGAGGAAGAGGACAAAGATATCCCTCTCAAGCAACCCTGCGATCACAATACAAGAAGTCTCTTGTGTCCCCAACACACATAATACACTTGTCAGATGTATAGGTGCACTAGTTCGGCGAAGAGATAGTAAAACACAGGTGGTATGAATGAATATGAGCAGTAGTAACGGCGCCAGAAAAGTGCTTGCTGGCGTGCAGTTGATGGTAGTAATATTGCAGGAAGTAAACATGCAGTAAAACGAGTAAACAAGCGATGATTGCGGTATTTGGAAACAAGGCCTAGGGATCATACTTTCACTAGTGGACACTCTCAACATTGATCACATAAATAAATAAGTTCTCTTCCTTTGTGCTACATATACTCTTGTTTGATAATGAACACCATTCGTTGTGTAGGGCTACAAGAGCACCTCAATGCCGGAGTTAACAAGCTCCACAACATTCGACATTCATATTTAAGTAACCTTTAGAGCATAATAGATCTTTGCAATTTAAACCGAGTACTAACATAGCATGCACACTGTCACCATCACACTACGAAGGGGGAATAAATCACATCAATACTATCATAGTAATAATTAACTCCATAACCTACAAGAGATTATGATCATAGCCTACACCAAGTACTACACGATGCACACATTGTCACCATTACACCGTGAAGGAGGAATAGACTACTTTAATAACATCACAAGAGTAGTACATAGATGAATAGTGATACAAAACTCATATGAATCTCAATCATGTAAGGCAGCTCATGAGATCATTGTATTGAAGTACATAGGAGAGAGATTAACCACATAGCTACCGGTACAGCCCTTAGCCTCGATGGAGAACTACTCCCTCCTCATGGGAGACGAGCGGCGTTGATGAAGATGGCGGTGGTGTCGATGGAGATGCCTTTCGGGGCACTTCCCCGTCCCGGCGGCGTGCCGGAACGGAGACTCCTGTCCCCGGATCTTGGCTTCGCGATGGCGGCGGCTCGGAAGGTTTCTCGTACGCGTGGCTTTTCGTGTCGAAGTTTTAGGTCGGGGACCTTTAAATAGGCGAAGAGGCGGAGTCGGAGGGCTGACGAGGCGGTGACACAATAGGGGCGCGACCCGGGCCACGGCCGCGCCGCCCTAGCGTGCCGGTGGCCCTGTGGCCCCCTCTCGGTGACTCTCGGGTGTTACGGAAGCTTCGTGGAAAAATAGGATGTTGGGCATTGATTTCGTCCGATTCCGAGAATATTTCCTTACTAGGATTTACGAAACCAAAAACGGTAGAAAACAGCAAGCGGCCCTTCGGCATCTCGTCAATAGGTTAGTTCCGGAAAATGCATAAATATGACATATAATGTGTATAAAACATGTGGGTATCATCCATAAAGTAGCATGGAACATAAGAAATTATAGATACGTTTGAGACGTATCAAGCATCCCCAAGCTTAGTTCCTACTCGCCCTCGAGTAGGTAAACGATAACAAAGATAATTTCTGAAGTGACATGCTATCATAATCTTGATCATACTATTGTAAAGCATATGAGATGAATGCAGCGATTCGAAGTAATGATAAAGACAATGAGCAAACAAATGAATCATATAGCAAAGACTTTTCATGAATAATACTTTCAAGACAAGCATCAATAAGACTTGCATAAGAGTAACTCATAAAGCAATAAATTCAAAGTAAAGGCATTGAAGGAACACAAAGGAAGATTAAGTTTCAGCGGTTGCTTTCAACTTCAACATATATATCTCATGGATAATTGTCAACATAAAGCAATATAACAAGTGCAATAGGTAAACATGTAAGAATCAATGCACACATTTGACACAAGTGTTTGCTTCTAAGATAGAAAGAAGTAGGTAAACTGACTCAACAATAAAGTAAAAGAAAGGCCCTTCGCAGAGGGAAGCATTGATTACTATTTTTGTGCTAGAGCTTTTCATTTTGAAAACAAGAAACAATTTTTTCAACGGTAGTAATAAAGCATATGTGTTATGTATAAGACATCTTATAAGTTGCAAGCCTCATGCATAGTATACTAATAGTGCTCGCACCTTGTCCTAATTAGCTTGGATTAAGATGGATTATCATTGCATCGCATATGTTTCAACCAAGTGTCACAAAGGGGTACCTCTATGCCGCCTGTACAAAGGTCTAAGGAGAAAGTTCACATTGGATTTCTCGCTTTTGATTATTCTCAACTTAGACATCCATACGGGACAACATAGACAACGAGATAATGGACTCCTCTATAATGCATAAGCATTCAACAACGAGTTAAAATTCTCATAAGAGATTGAGGATTAATTGTCCAAACTGAAACTTCCACCATGAATCATGGCTTTAGTTAGCGGCCCAATGTTCTTCTCTAACATTATGCATACTCAAACCATTTGATCATGAAAATTGCCCTTACTTCAGACAAGACGAACATGCATAGCAACTCACATGATATTCAACAAAGGTAAAAGTTGATGGCGTCCCCAGAAACATGGTTACCACTGAACAAGCAACTTATTAAGAAATAAGACACATAAGTACATATTCTTCACCACAATAGTTTTTTAAGGCTATTTGTCCCATGAGCTATATATTGTAGAGGCAAAGTATAGAAATTTAAAGGTAGCACTCAAGTAATGTACTTTGGAATGGCGGAGAAATACCATGTGGTAGGTAGGTATGGTGGACACAAATAGCATGGTTTTTGGCTCAAGAATTTGGATGCACGAGAAGAATTCCTCTCAATACAAGGCTAGGCTAGCAAGGTTGTTTGAAGCAAACTCAAGTATAAAAGGTGCAACAAGACTCACATATGAACATATTGTAAGCATTATAAGACTTTACATTGTCTCCTTGTTGTTCAAACACCTTAACCAGAAAATATCTAGACTCTGGAGAAACCAATCATGCAAACCAAATTTTAACAAGCTCTATGTAGTTCTTCATTAATAGGTGCAAAGTACATGATGCAAGAGCTTAAGCATGATCTATATGAGCACAACAATTGCCAGGTATCACATTATTCAAGACATTAACCAATTTACCACATGAAGCATTTTCCGTTTCCAACCATATAACAATGAACGAAGCATGTTTCAACTCCGCCATGAACATTAAGAGTAAAGCTAAGAACACATGTGTTCATATGCAACAGCGGAGCGTGTCTCTCTCCCACACAAGCATGTATTTATTCAGAGAATGAAAATAACAAAATGAAAATAAAAGCACACAGACGCTCTAAGTAAAGTACATAAGATGTGACTGAATAAAAATATAGTTTCAAGAGAAATGACTCGATAAGTTGTCGATGAAGAAGGGGATGCCTTGGGCATCCCCAAGCTTAGATGCTTGAGTCTTCTTGAAATATGCAGGGATGAACCACGGGGGCATCCCCATGCTTAGACTCTTCACTCTTCTTGATCATAGTATATGTCGTGGAACACCTTTGCCTGATCAAAATTACTTTGCCTGGCAATAGCAGTTAGGTTGTCAATCTCACACGGCTTCTGTAAACAAAGGATTAGATGTATAGTGTGGATGATGATGTTTGTTTGCGAAGAACGATGAAAGAACAATTGCGATGTAGATTGTATTTCGAGATGTAAAGAATAGGACGGGGTCCACGGTTCACTAGTGGTGTCTCTCCCATAAGATAAACAGGATGTTGGGTGAACAAATTACGGTTGGGCAATTGACAAATAAAGAAGGCATAACAATGCACATACATATATCATGATGAGTACTATGAGATTTAATCGGGGCATTACGACAAAGTACATAGACCGCTATCCGGCATGCATCTATGCCTAAAAAGTCCACCTTCGAGGTTATCATCCGAACCCCTTCCGGTATTAAGTTGTAAACAACAGACAATTGCATTAAGTATGGTGCATAGTGTAACCAACACAAATATCCTTAGACAAAGCATCGATGTTTTATCCCTAGTAGCAACAGCACATCACAACCTTAGAACTTTCTGTCACTGTCCCAGGTTTAATGGAGGCATGAACCCACTATCGAGCATAAATACTCCCTCTTGGAGTCACAAGTATCAACTTGGCCAGAGCCTCTACTAGCAACGGAGAGCATGCAAGAACATAAACAACATATATGATAGATTGATAATCAACTTGACATAGTATTCAATATTCATCGGATCCCAACAAACACAACATGTAGCATTACAAATAGATGATCTTGATCATGATAGGCAGCTCACAAGATCTAACATGATAGCACAATGAGGAGAAGACAACCATCTAGCTACTTGCTATGGACCCATAGTCCGAGGGGTGGACTACTCACACATCGATCCAGGAGCGATCATGGCGATGAAGAGACCTCGGGAGATGATTCCCCTCTCCGGCGAGGGTGCGGGAGGCGATCTCTGAATCCCCGAGATGGGATTGGCGGCGGCGGCGTCTGCGGAAGGTTTTCCGTATCGTGGCTCTCGGTGCTTGGGGTTTCGCGACGAAGGCTTTAAGTAGGCGGAAGGGCGGAGTCGGAGGGCGTCACGGGGGCCCACACGCTAGGGCCGCGCGGCCCGAGCACGGGCCGCGCCGCCCTGGTGTGGCGCCGCCTCGTGGCCCCACTTCGTTCCTCCTCGGTCTTACGGAAGCTTCGTGGAAAAATAGGACCACGGGCGTTGATTTCGTCCAATTCAGAGAATATTTCCTTTGCTAGGATTTACGGAAACCAAAAACAGCGAGAAAACAGCAAGCGGCTCTTCGGCATCTCGTCAATAGGTTAGTGCTCGGAAAATGCATAATAATGACATATAATGTGTATAAAACATGTGAGTATCATCATAAAAGTAGCATGGAACATAAGAAATTATAGATACGTTTGGGACGTATCAAGCATCCCCAAGCTTAGTTCCTACTCGCCCTCGAGTAGGTAAACGATAACAAAGATAATTTCGAAGTGACATGCTATCATAATCTTGATCAATACTATTGTAAGCATATGAGATGAATGCAGCGATTCGAAGCAATGATGAAGATAATGAGTAAACAAATGAATCATATAGCAAAGACTTTTCATGAATAGTACTTTCAAGACAAGCATCAATAAGACTTGCATAAGAGTTACTCATAAAGCAATAAATTCTTAGTAAAGGCATTGAAGCAACACAAAGGAAGATATAAGTTTCAGCGGTTGCTTTCAACTTCAACATATTTATCTCATGGATAATTGTCAACACAAAGTAATATAACAAGTGCAATAGGTAAACATGTAAGAATCAATGCACACGGTTGACACAAGTGTTTGCTTCTGAGATAGAAAGAATAGGTAAAGCTGACTCAACAATAAAGTAGAAGATAGGCCCTTCGCGAGAGGAAGCATGGATTACTATATTTGTGCTAGAGCTTTTCATTTTGAAAACATAGAAACAATTTTGTCAACGGTAGTAATAAAGCATATGTGTTATGTATAAGATATCCTATAAGTTGCAAGCCTCATGCATAGTATACCAATAGTGCTCGCACCTTGTCCTAATTAGCTTGGATTAACACGGATTATCATTGCATAGCATATGTTTCAACCAAGTGTCACAAAGGGGTACCTCTATGCCGCTTGTACAAAGGTCTAAGGAGAAAGCTCGCATTGGATTTCTCGCTTTTGATTATTCTCAACTTAGACATCCATACCGGGACAACATAGACAACGAGATAATGGACTCCTCTTTAATGCATAAGCATTCAACAACGAGTTAATATTCTCATAAGAGATTGAGGATTAATTGTCCAAAGCTGAAACTTCCACCATGAATCATGGCTTTAGTTAGCGGCCCAATGTTCTTCTCTAACAATATGCATACTCAAACCATTTGATCATGAAAATCGCCCTTACTTGAGACAAGACGAACATGCATAGCAACTCACATGATATTCAACAAAGGTGAAAAGTTGATGGCGTCCCCGGAAACATGGTTACCGCTCAACAAGCAACTTATTAAGAAATAAGACACATAAGTACATATTCTTCACCACAATAGTTTTTAAGGCTATTTTTCCCATGAGCTATATATTGCAAAGACAAAGAATAGAATTTTAAAGGTAGCACTCAAGTAATGTACTTTGGAATGGCGAGAGAAATACCATGTAGTAGGTAGGTATGGTGGACACAAATGGCATAGTTTTTGGCTCAAGGATTTGGATGCACGAGAAGAATTCCTCTCAATACAAGGCTAGGCTAGCAAGGTTGTTTGAAGCAAACTCAAGTATAAAAGGTGCAGCAAAGCTCACATATGAACATATTGTAAGTATTATAAGACTTTACATTGTCTCCTTGTTGTTCAAACACCTTAACCTGAGAAAATATCTAGACTCTGAGATCAATCATGCAAACCAAATTTTAACAAGCTCTATGTAGTTCTTCATTAATGGGTACAAGGTACATGATGCAAGAGCTTAAACATGATCTATATGAGCACAACAATTGCCAAGTATCACATTATTCAAGACATTATACCATTTACCACATGCGGCATTTTCCGTTTCCAACCATATAACAATGAATGAAGTAGTTCAACTTTCGCAATGAACATTAAAGATAAAGCTAAGAACATATGTGTTCATACGAAACGACGGAGCGTGTCTCTCTCCCAAACAAAGAATGCTAGGATCCGACTTTATTCAAACAAAAACAAAAACAAAAACAAACAGACGCTCCAAGTAAAGCACATAAGATGTGACGGAATAAAAATATAGTTTCACTAGAGGTGACCTGATAAGTTGTCGATGAAGAAGGGATGCCTTGGGCATCCCCAAGCTTAGACAGCTAGAGTCTTCTTAAAATATGCGAGGGGATGAACCACGGGGCATCCCCAAGCTTAGACTTTTCACTCTTCTTGATCATATTGTATCATCCTCCTCCTCTTGACCCTTGAAAACTTCCTCCACACCAAACTCAAAACAAATCTCATTAGAGGGTCAGTGCATAATTCATATATTCAGAGGTGACATAATCATTCTTAACACTTCTCGGACATTGCACAAAGCTACTCGAAAGTCAATGGAACAA
>NC_061514.1:352448166-352551627 GCF_022539505.1 Lolium rigidum | reverse complement strand
AAAATGGACGTATCAGAGTTACAAGTATCAACTTGGTCAAAGCCTCTACTAGGAACGGAGAGCATGCAAGATCATAAACAACACATATATGATAGATCAATAATCAACTTGACATAGTATTCCATATTCATCGGATCCCAACAAACACAACATGTAGCATTACAAATAGATGATCTTGATCATGATAGGCAGCTCACAAGATCTAAACATGATAGCACAAGAGGAGAATACAACCATCTAGCTACTGCTATGGACTCATAGTCCAAGGATGAACTACTCACGCATCAGTCCGGAGGCGGACATGGTGATGTAGAGCCCTCCGGTGATGATTCCCCTCTCCGGCAGGGTGCCGGAGGCGATCTTCTGAACCCCCGAGGTAGGGTTGACGGCGGCGGCATCTCTGGAACTATTCTCGTATCGTGGCTCTCTGTTATATGGTTTTCGCGACAGAAGGAATATATAGGCGAAGGGGCAGAGTCGGGGGACGCCCGAGGGGCCCACCCCATATGGCGGCGCGGCCAGGGGTGGGGCCGTGCCCCCCTATGGTGTGGCCGCCTCGTGTCCCCTCTTCGTCTCCTCTTCGGTGTTCTGGAAGACTCCGTGGAAAATAAGACCGTGGGCTTTTGTTTCGTCCAATTCCGAGAATATTTCCTGTGTAGGATTTCTGAAACCAAAAATAACAGAAGACAGGAACTGGCGCTTCGGCATTTTGTTAATAGGTTAGTCCCGGATAATGCATAAAAACACTATAAAGTGTGAGTAAAACATGTAGGTATTGTCATTAAACAAGCATGGAACATAAGAAATTATAGATACATTGGAGACGTATCAATGGCTTTTTTGCCGGTGTGGCGTGTTGTAGCCTCTTGTGGCCTTGTACTTGAGAGCCTCCATGTTGTGGAGTTGCCTCAAGCTTGATTCTTGGGAGTTTGCCCAAGCTTGTACGGGTTCGGTGACCACCCTCAAGGTTTCCTTAGTGGATCGAGGCTTTCCTCCTTGGAGGAAAGGCTCGAGGAGAATACGGTGGCCCTAGTGGCTCATTGGAGTGCCTCGTGCCTCCACACCGCTCCAATGGAGACGTAGCACGCTTAGGTGTGAACTTCGGATACATCGTCGTCTCCTCGTGCACCGGTTACTTCTCAATCCGAGCTCCTTTACCTATGCGTTTTACATTGTGATATCTATCATGCTTGATGCTATACCTATCTTGTTATCACCTTGTTGCTCATCATGCTAGCATAGGTTGTTGGTGCCTTAGGCAACCCCCTAGTTGATAGGCTTTGAGCTAAACTAGAAAACACTTAGTAGTTTTATTCCGCCTAGTTTAGCTCTCAAGTAGAAGTTTTTATACACCGCCTATTCACCCCCCTCTAGGCGACGTCCTTGTACATTCAGCTGGCAATACTTGAGTTTCAGAAAAGAGGTCTGTATTGTTTCTTGAATACTTCAAAAGAATAGTCATTTTGATAGATATCAATACCACAATGTTTAGTCACATTTAAGAGCATATCTAGCAGAGTCCGTAAAAACGCGGACTGAAAATTTAGAGTTCAGTTCACCGAACTCGTGTTTACGGGTCGAAAAATGGCTGACGCTGTTTTAAAGTTTTGGTTTACGGGCTCTGTTCTGCGTCGGCGGCTTCCGAACCGGTAAAGGCATGGTTTATCAAAGGCTTTGCATATGATCAAAGAAATGACACAATCAAATGCAAACAATTCATGCATAGTTCATAGCGTAGACATAAAATGACACAATCATATCAAATGGTTCATAGTTCACCATCTCCTCTCACTGCCGGCATCAAACCGAGGTTGGCCCACCGTGACCATCATCGCCACCACCTCCATGAGTCACCGAGATACCACCACTTGCCTCTTCACGAGCTATTCTTCGTCTCTCCATGATCTCCACCGTGGACTCCTTCCACCACTCCATTTGTTGCTCATTCATGTCCTTTGTGTTCATGATCATGATATCCCTCTCTTCGGCCAATAGTTTCTTCATTGCTTTGGTCTTCTTCACATTGATCCTCATCTCCTCCAACTTGGCATTGTTCCTTGCTTTCTCTCGGTTGGCTTCAACCTTGGCAAGACTCACCTCTTTCTTCTTCTCGATGATGACAAGCTTGGTCTCGAAAGTCTTGGCCGCTATCACCTCCTTGAACTTCATCATTTGATCAAACTTGTCCCTCAACAATGATGCTACCCCCTCGAGTTTGAGCCTCTCCTTGGCCTTATTGTTTCCCTCCGGCTTGTCAATGTTCCGGCCCTCCTTCTTGTCGTCGGTATCGTCGAGCGCAACCATTGCACCTTTCTTAGGTGCTACATCTTCGTCCCTCAATCGCCACTTGGGGAGGTGTTGAAGCACATCAAAGCAATGGCGCATGGTGAAGCTCTTGCCCTTGCTGCCGGTCATGTCTCTGTACCTCGCATCGGCAATGCAGTCCTACATTTGCAAAAACAAACACGAATCGTCAATATGTGGTCACCAAAGAGAAACTACAATTGTACAAACAAAATATGCTCACTCACATATTCGTCCACAGTTGCGCCATCGTCGAGCATGTCCTGGGCTTCGTTGCGACCGCCGGGACATCAGCGGTGGCCGCCGCGACACTGGCTTGCGGGACCACATGCGTTCCCGCGCGCCGCCGCTTCACCACGCTCGTCGACGAGACCATGGTAGCGACGTCCGCGGGGTTGTTGGGGTCACCGGGGTGGTTGGTGTAGCGGCGGAAGCTCCGGCGAGCGCGGGAGAGGGTGGCGGGGCCTGCGAGCTAGCAACGGCGGCCGACTGGGTCGATTCGAGACTCATGGTGAGAAATCGGATGACGGTGGTGCAGAGGAAGGTGAGGGCGCGCTGATCGGCGGCGGCGGCGGTTGGGAGGAGCTGAAACTTCCCTCGCCCGCAAACTAGGGATTGTGTTCGGGCTGCTTTCGGTTCGCTCCGTCGGCCCCTACAAATATAGGCCGAGTATGGCTTTTGGTCTCGGCCCAAAACTTTTTTTTTCAGTTTCGCCTCGTTTACGTGAATTGATCGGCACCATTTTCCCGCCCGAACCCGTAAACTGGCGTTTATTTTTTGGTTATGGCCCTTTTACGAGCTCTGCTAGAGATCTTCACTTGGCGTGAGAGAAATCCGAGGACCACCACCATTATTCGCAAGACTAACAACCCCCTCGTCGTCGGTCAACTACCAACCAGATCAGAAGACATGGAGAGGGCAGTCCAGCATGGCCCAACGGTGTGGCAAGGACCAACACCAGGACCGCACCTACCCAGACTCACCCGGTCCAGATCTTTGCCAAAACCCTAGATCAGATCGAGGCAGCGCACCACCCCTTCCTTGTGGCCGATCCGGTGGAGGCGTTCAGGCCCTGTCCAAGCCCAGCCGTGCTGCCCATGGTCCTTCGTCGTCGCCCACAAACTCCCCTGAACAGCGGTCGAGAAAACCACCTCCCCTGCCCACCGGCGCACCAGACGGATAGGCACCGCCATCACCGCCAGCGCTGGCGGCAACGACAGCTAGGCGAGAGAGGAGAGGTAGGGCTCTTAGGGTTTGGGAAGAAGGGATCCTGATGTGGGCATTACCCTTTGGGTACCCAACATTAGTCTACCTCCCTTGGCCTAACTAGGGGCCTACGATGATTGTCCAATAACCAAGGTGAGCCCGTACGTCGGTTCCAATGAAGGAGACCTACCAAAAGATGGATTCTTGATGAACAAGGCAAGAAGGCGTTGATAAAGGAAAGACTAGATTAGATTTCATTGTAACCTAGTCGAGTTCGGACATGACTCTCGGGACCTAGCCTACTATATAAAGGTCAGGAGAGTACTTGCCGAACAACACAACAAAAGTACGTAGAACCACCACAACTTAGAGCACAAACCCTAGAATCCTTGCCTCTTGGCGAGTCGACCATAGCAGCCTATCGGCTACCCCATTGCAACCCAGAATATTCGATAATCAAGATCAGACAAGCATGAAGTAAGGGTTCTACCTCATCGAGGGTCCCGAACCTGGGTAAATCTCTCACCCTGTTTGTTTGGTATCCGATATTTTATGTTAGCCTACAGGATTCCGTCAACCCTAAGCCCCTCATGGTGGGCATTGTCGAGGAGCTCCCTCGTCAGATCCTCCGGAGCCGCCCGGGGAGACGACTTGGGAGGAGAGGGTCGTCCCATAAGAGCATCTCCAGCCGCGTCCCCCAAAGCGGCCTCCAAACGGCATCGGATCGAGCGTTTGGGGACGTGTTTTCTTTGTGCTGCGTTTGGGGATATCGCTCCCAGCCGCGTCCCCCAAATGCAGCCCCAAACTTATGTTTACATTAAAATACTCTTTTTTTGCATTTTGATTTCAATAGAGAGGAGGAACATTACACAAACTAATACATAATTGGGAATATGGTTTTACACAAACTAAGACATAGTTTGGAACATGGTTTCCATAAACTAATACATAGTTAAAACATTGCAAAATGAGGAAACCTAACTAGTGTTGGCATCACAAAATTCGTATGTTCGCTGCCAAAAAAGAACACTCGTAAGCACAGGCCTCTTTATTTAGGCTTTTAGGTGCTTTTCACGGAAATAAGTAGGGCAAAGAAAACAAAGAGGTCAGACCACCTATGGGCAAAGAAGAGAGCAGGCTTTTCCCAAAGCAGGTCCTTCTCCCACGCACTGGAAAAAGCACCTATGGGAGATGCTTCCCGAGCTTTTCCCCTCCAACCTGGAACGGTATATATCTTTGCCCATGGCGTTTGTACTTATTACGCGAGAGTGCCACCCAGCCTTCTCTTCTTTTCCCTGCGCCGAAACATTATCCTCCAATCCAACCAGACCACCAAATCTTGTGCCGCCGCCTGCACCTACGACCGCCGCCACGCCACTGTCCAACCCGGTGACGTCCGGAACCCACAGCCAGCGCCCTATTCCTGCCGTCGGCGACCTATTCCGCTATAGGCGACCGAATCCTGCCTTCCGCGCCGGGCCGCCTGACTCATGCCATCCGTTCGCCGCCAGCTCGCTCCAGCTTCGCCCCGACCAAGCTGCTCCGCTCCCAAGGTCCGCTCAGGTCAAGATCGGCCTGCCAGCCGAGCCGCAACTTGCCTGAACTGTGCGCTGCCCCGTTTCCACTCCGGACCAGCTCCATGATGATATTCTAGTTCATGTCTAGTTCATGTCGCTAGTGCGTGACTTCCAATGCAAACTGAATCTGCTTGTCTGATGATGTTCACTTCTTGTATAGGCCTTATCTCTTCTTATTAATTTTGTGTCTTGAAATTGCAAAGCAAACGAATCTGCTAGTGCCTGGCCTACATCGAGGAGCGCATGTTCCTGAGGCTGGATTGGTCAATTGATTTCGGATGGGTTGAATATTTCCAGGACTACGAAATGCAGCAGTAATACACGCAGAGGTGGCCTTTTATTTTTTATACTTGGAGGTTTTATTTGTGTTAAGAGGGAACATCTTTTTGGATTCACAATATTTTTTTTTTTTTTGAGAACACAGTACAACGCAGACGCTCACAAACACGCACGTACAAACACCCCTATGAACGCACGCACGCACACCCTACCCCTATGAGCACCTCCGAGGATCGAGCCGGCATATCTTGAGGTTGACGAAGTCACCACCGGCGCCTCGCTGTTGACGGGCACGTCACCTACCACTGAAAGCATAGCGCCGGTTAAATCCTGGAATAAATCCAGGTAAATGCAAACACCCATACCAAGTCTAGGACTTGAACCTGGGTGGACTGGTTCCACCACAAGGGACCTAACCACCAGAGCCAAGCTCTGTTTGCTTTGGATTCACAATATTGTTAACGCATTGCAATGATAGAGAATGTATATATTCGTGTGTATTCTGCATATACCAGCAAAAACAAGCATTCCCATAGTCCAACGATATGTTCGATAATTCATCAGTTTACAGCCAGCTAGGTTATCAAAGAGCAAAACTCAAAACAGCTGCTTTTCCTGCACAGCAGCTTTTTTCGCACAGCTGCACAGCCAGCCGCAGCCAGTCATAGCCAGCCCAAACAAAGAGGGAAGCTGAGAAGCGGAAGTGGAACAAGAGCGAGAGCGCGCGGAAGCGGAGCGCTCGCCAGTGGACTAACTGGGGGCTCACGCCCCCAGGGAAGCTCGCTCGCTACAGCCCCGCCGGCGAGGGCTCATCCTCCGGCCAGTCGAGCCGCGCACCGCGGCTGCCCGTGGCGGAGAGCGACGAGGAGGACGACTTCGTCCCCGCGCGGTCGCCGACCTTCTCCGCCGGGGACTACGTCCACAGCAGCGACGAGGAGGAGGCCGTCATGGCGCAGATGAAGACCATCAGCGAGGTGGAGGCGAGGGCGCGCTTCCGCCGGGAGGAGGCCGACGCCGTCCGCCAGGTCAGGGAGTACGAGGCGGTTCGCCGGGAGGCCCGCATCCGCCAGGTCAAGCTCGAAATAGTCGAGCTTGACAAGGACGACGCGTGAAGGTCTTCCACGCCGCCGACCATCTTCGCCAGCACCGGCACCCCCCGCGCGCCATAGGTCATATAGGCCGCATTTCGCTTAGGTAGGTTGCGTTTGCCGGTGTACCAGTAATTACGTTTTCAATTTCAAGAACTATGTACGTATCTATGCTCAGTCGGAGCATCTATGTCATCTAGAACTATGATCATCGCTAAATTTTACCCGTGTCATTTCGAATTCCTCTTTTCAGTTCCATTTTACGGTTTCTATTCTGCGTCACTGCGAATTTCGACATAACTCGCATTTTCGGTGCACTGAACTCGGCGTTTTCAGTTTGCGTTTTTTCGGGCTCTACTAAAGATGCTGTGACCGTGGTGGTACACTGGTACGCTACTTGAGCGGTCCTGGAGAGTTGAGACCTTTCTGCCGGGAAACGGGCAACGGCACGTCGGCACAGAGTAGCTAGGCAGCTCACACACCTCACACCACACCATCCGCCGTGTCCGTGAGGCACGTGTCCTCTGCGTCTGCGGGCGGGGGCTCGGTGCCACTTGCCAGTTGCCACGGCGCCGCGCCTATCGCGTCGTGGTATGGTGTCGTCGTGTCGACACGGTTTGAGGCCCTGGGCAAGGGATAGCGACCGCCGACTGTGCGTCGCTGAAAAAGCAAAAGGGCCATCTGAATCGTGCGCGCGGAGAGAATATCCGGTGAGCCATTTTTGGTGAATGGCATCTCTTGTCAGTCCCGGCCATAGAAACTCTGATCAGATGCCATGCAGATGCAGGATCTTCCATCGAAGAGAAAAGATGCCGTGGAGGCAAGATGCTCGCCGTGTAAGTGTAAGTTTTCCTAGTTGATCGCGGAGTAGTTGAACAAGTACTCCGTATTTTGGTATACCACTTGTGCACCTAACCTAAACCTATGCTTAAGCTTACTAGAGCAATCAAGCACACGCTAATTCGAAACTTGGTTTACTCTCCTCTTCTTCCTTTTGCGAATTGAACACTTGTTTTACTCTGTGATGCAAGTTGACACGCATAAAATTCTATGTTGAAATTAAATGTACGTGTAGAAGTATGACTTAACTGAGAACCGAAGCGGACCAACTTTGCTACTATACAATTTCATTTCCTAGTTATGCTCAAAACAAGCTACTACACAGAATGCCATTTTCTAGTTATCCCCAGATTAAGGTGCACACGTTTTCTTGCAATATTGGCATCCATTTGCCGATGACGTGAAAATGTGCGTACAAAAAGGGTTCGCGAGAAAAGGTATACAGAAAGCAAGGACTTTTTTCCTTAAGGAAAGATAAGAGCAATTTCTCCAAGTATATCCTAAAGAAGCCGTCTTCTCTCTTAAGCAGGAAGCCTTTTTTTCTTTGAGAATCTCCAAAACAAGCCTTGTATTAGTACGACGACAGTCCTGACGTCACAGAAACGAGAACGAGAGAGAAGGAGAAGGGAAACCCAACCCAAGCCATCAGTCGTGCCCTAGCATCCAACTCGGATCCCCTTTGGCTTCCCGTCACTTCCACCGCCGCTCGTTTATATTTCCCCGTTCCCCACCACCCCCGGCACCAAAGCCGCCCCTCTCCTCCCCGTCCCCGAGCCAAAATCCAAGAGAGAATCGGAGACCACGGCCGGAGCCGCCTCCCCCTCCCCGACCTCGCGCCCTCGCTACATGGCAGCTACGCGTCTCCACCACGCCCAATCCGACTACGACACCCTCAAGAACAACCCCTGCTTCTCCTTCTCCTTCTCCTGCCCTTGTCCCCAACCGCAGCGCGCGCATCTCGATTTCCACGCCGGTTTTCGCTCCTCACTCCGCGCCCTCTCCTGATTCGGGGTCCGCCCTCGTCTGACCCTCGCCGCGCGGTTCTTGCGCGGTTGTGGGTTTCTTGTGATTCGTTCGTAGAGACGCCCGTTTCCTGATTCCGGTTCTTGCCGCGCGGAGGGTCTCGCCATGGGGAAGAGTAAGTCCTTCATCCTTTCTTGCTTTTCGTTGCGGCGGTTCTTGGTTTTCCGGTGCCGATTCTGACCGATTTGGGGGTGTTTGTCTTTCCTCGTCATCAGGCAAGAAGAGCAAGGCCCGCGGCGGCGCCGCGGGGGACGACCTCCTGGACAGCAGCGACGCCGACAGCGTCGAGACCTCCTCCACCGCGCTCTCGGATCTCTCCATCTCCTACGCCACCGAGAACGTCAACTCCCACGAGTTCGTACTAGACAAGTACATCGACGCGCTCTACGAGAAGAGGTGCGACTTTCTCTGCTACCATTTCGTTGTGTCTGGTTGTTATTAATATTATCACCACAGACTTCTCCAGCAGTGTAGTACGCCGAGTGTTCTGTAGCGTTTCCTTCGATTAGCACGTGCTTATGTAAGTAAATTTGTCGTTACGGGTGTAGCATAGTAGCACCACGAATGAGAAGATGGTTTCGCATCTGGTCCTAGTTCACTGACGAATGTTGGATGCAAGAGCTTTGTACTTTGGCCTCTGCCTCCAGTGTCTGGTTTAGTCTCTACAAATTTGGATTGAATGTAGAAATGCCATGAGGATTCACAAACTGTATTGTACTGTAGCGCATGTTCTTATTTGCTAAATCATATAGTACTGGAGTGTTGTACCAATGTTGAGGAAATCGTTAACTGGTAAGCTGCTGGGTCGGCTGGCAAGTAGAGGATTAATAGGTGGATTGGCTGATTAATCAGCTAATTGGCATCAATCGGCTGACCGGTGACCCTCGGAGCAGGGATTAATCAGCCAGCTAGCTGATTAATTGCCGATTTCTTGAACAATGTCTGTTACATTATGAACTTATATGTCAAGTTCTACTCAGCAAGCATGTCATAGTTAGCTCATCTATATGAAATATTGTAATTGTACACTGAACTTAACAACATTCATGTTTCGATTAGTTACACATTCTACCATTCCGTCAGCAGCACCATGTAAAATGTAGAAGTGATCATGCTGTTTTATTTTACTGTACATAATATTTTGTTATTGGAACAGGGGGTCTACAAGAGAGGCAGCGTTGGCTTCGTTGGTTGATGCTTTTGAAAGTTTTATGCTTGATGGCCTTGTTGAGAACAAGTAAGTCACTGCATTCCACCAGTCAATCTTAATTGTTGCATGTGAACATAATAGCTACTTCAAGTAGAAGCTGTATACATACACCACCTGTATTTGTTATTTATTATGCACAAAATACTTCACATTTCAAGCTCAAAATGGCATCACTATCTCTTGTCTTAATACATTCTGTGTTCATCATCTTAGCTCACTCTTAAATAGAGATGTAATTCTTCTGTCTGAGTCCACTGTTCAATTCAGTATTAATTTACTTTCCTCTTCTGAAGATATGCTACTCTGCTGAGTCTATTCAATACTTCAATAAAGAAGGGATCTACCAAGGAGGCTTGCCTGGCATCTCGTGCCATTGGTTTGTATCCTGTCCATAAATTTTCCTTTTCCCATTCCTACCTCATTGGGTGTTTGCTAAAACAGTTTTTGGCTGTTGTGTTTTGGACTTGCAGGGTTACTGTCTATTACACTTGGTGCTGGGAGTACCTCACATGAAACAATGGTAGAATCACATCCACAACTTTCTAAGGTCCTTCAAACCTGGTCGGATGCTTCAAAGATGATCTCTGTAAGTGAAACCTTATCTTTTCTTTTGAATCCCAGATTTTATTTGCATTTTCAGTGATATCATGTACATGGACTTGTTGTAGGCCCTTGATTGCTTGGCTGTCGTCACATTTGTTGGTGCAACTGATCTCGCTGAAACAGAGTTATCTTTGAAAGCCATGTGGGATGTGATTCATCCAAAATCAGGTTCAAATGTACGTATGGGTGCTATTGATTTCTTATCAGGTTTTATGAACTGACGATTCTTCTAAGAACTGTATTTGAAGTTCTAGGATGACCAAATATGTTTGTTATTTCCGACTTATCTGCAGGTGGGTACTGTCCGGAAACCAAAGCCACCTGTGTTAGCAGCTGCTCTATCCTCATGGACATTTTTGCTAACAACTATTGGTTCATGGCGGATCAACACTGATAGCTGGAAGGAGTCAGTGATTCTCTCTCCCTTCCTGGCTTTATATTGCAGCATGCATATTCATAATTGCTTATGTTATGTTTCTGCTATTTGCCAGGCCAATTGCATTTCTGTCTACTCTTCTAGGAGCAGAGGATCGCGCTGTTCGCATGGCTGCTGGTGAAGCATTAGCTTTGTGTTTTGAGTTAAAGCTACTTGATGTCTCCGCTTGTGAAGACGATGATGATGACACTGGAGTAGCTGGTACCTCCAAGAGTAAACTTTTCCTGGATATGCAAGCATTGAAAGCCAAAATAGCAGGTCTTGCCTCCAATCTCTCTGCGGAGGCAGGGGGCAAAGGTGCAGACAAGAAAAATCTTTCTGACCAAAGAGATCTGTTCCAACGGATTCTGGATTTTGTTAAGGTCTGGTTCATCTTCATTGTTGTTCAATCTTAAGTTTAGGATCTCTGTTGCGTATCATTGATGGCTATCTGTTTCCAGTATGGCGAGTGTCCTGAAGAATCACTGAAGATTGCTGGAAAACGTGATGTTTTAAGGGTTTCATCATGGTCCGAACTGATTCAGGTGCCTGCTTTTTCCTTTTTCTTTCGGTGGTCCTTGAAGGCTTGAATTATATATTCACATGTCTTTGCTAATTTTCTCTTGATCATCAGTTGAACTTCTTCAAGCATTTCCTTGGGAGAGGCTTCCTGAAGCATGTGCAGGTAACTATTTTGGAGTGATTCATTTCTCCACTGTGCTAGTTTACTAGAGCATGTGACAAACGATGGCTGTATTTTCTTTACAGGACAATGGACTTCTTCAAGATATCTTCAGTATCAGGACTGATAAGGCTGAATCCCTGTCATCTAGTGACAAGGTAAAACTAAGACACAGAAGGCCTTAATTTGCAATGACGATTACTGTTCTTTAATGAGAATTGTTTGGTCCGTGGAATTATTATGTACAAAAAGTGAACAGTGTCGAATGAATTAAGCCTACCCCAAGTGGTCTTGGAATGCTGACATGTTGTGTGATACATAAAGCTCTGACTGAAGTAGAGGAAATAAATATGAGATTGATGGTGGATGTGTCTTAGGGTATAGACTTATGGATTCTTATTTATTTTAGAATAGTTGACAAAGGTACTATCTTCTTTGGTCAAACTTGTTCTGCTGAGGACAAGTTAACAGCTGGTTATCAGTAACAGCTGGTTATCAGAACAACTGTGTCGTTAGCACATATACAGTGCAAGGTGCTTACAAAAATAAACTGTTTTTTTGTTTAAGCACTGGTGCTTACTTATACAAGGAAAAATGCTTAACTAGGCACCTCTCCTATAGAAATAAGCACTAGTTCTTAAGAAAACATTTGGTTTATTTTTGTATGCACCCCACTAGGCACTTGTACTTGGAGCATCCACATTCCTGTGCTAACTGACTCTAAAAGTGGGAGAATTAGCTAGCACTGACGTCAAGAAATATTACCTTTCGTGCTAAGATCAAAAGGCTTAACACCAGTGTTAAGCTTCACACAGAGTGCTAAGGTTTTCTTCTGATTTAGTATGTCTTTTATTCAAATGTGAAGTGTACTATGTGACGTCTTAGCATCTGTTGGTGGTGCTATATGTGATGGTATAAAAATAGATAAAAGGTGAAATCGAGAAAATGATAATGTGTTCACCTAGCAAGTAATTCAGTTTTCTAGGGATGTGGGTTAATTATATCTTCATCCCCAGTTTCTGGTATGAGTAAAAAGCCATTTTTATTTAACCTCCAAACTTAGGACTCCTTTTCACAACTTTCTAATGCTGTTTTCTTGGTTCTGAAGTAGAGTGTTTGTTTCTTGTTTTGTTTATGCATCTATCGTCATCAACTGATAGATTCCTGAACTAACAATATACCAAAAAAACACTTGCAGAAAATCTTTAGGTCTGGAGAAGAGAAAGGAAGAGCTCTGAAGCTGAACAAGGATCGTCGCCAAGCACAGGTGAACTACAATATCAAGGAAGCTTTTTTTAACGTGAATATCCTAAGGATGCTGATGCTAGGGCCACATAATTATCTCCTATGCATTTTACTAGTGCATCGACTGATCTTTGATATTTCTCCATGCATTTCAGGAGAGGAAGAACGCTGCTTTGTTCAACGAGTAATAAGAAAACACAACCCCACAACCTCATCGGCCTGGCATTTTACTCTTTCAGCCAGAATTTATTTATCTGTGTAAACAACTACAGGCAGGGAGTCTACAGAGCCTGCTCTATCTTGTGATATATTGATGTACTCGAAAAACACTTGGTCGAAATGATGATGATTATTGTTGTTCAGTCCCATATACGTCCACTTGCGAACTAATGTGTCCTTCAAGTTTAGCTGAACGAATGTTCATTGTGTAAGAGATGTTCAAAGGCTCAGAGCGTGCTCGTGAAACTATGGTGCTCGCTCGTGCACCTGCTAGCCCGCTCTATGAGAGGGCGTCTGCAGGAAGCGCGGTGGCCGTGATCCCGAAAGTAGTGGCAAAGTCCTGGCAAATCAAGGGAGGCGACGCTGACGAGCCTTGCAACCACTAACAGTCCACCGTGCCGTCTATTAGGCATTGAGACAAAAGTCAGAAACATCTCCGGTGATTATACAGATCTTAACGATAGACACATGACCATACACAGCATGGGGCGCCTTGACCTCATGAGATGGTCCGTTTAAATCATCTCAAAAACCAAAACCCTACCTGTTCATTTTTTTTACCATGTACTATTTGTTACTATAAAACCAAAACCCTAATAAAACTACTGAAAACATTGCTTTTATTGGAATCTTCACGTATAAATTGGGTTCACCACTCCTCCCGACACCGGCGAAGCCGACCGGAAGAGGGGGAACCGATCTATGAAGGAGGCTGAAGTGGAGGCGGCCAGTTTTCTGAGCGGCGGCTGTCTTCGTTCGTAGAATGGCATACTGTTGCTCTCGCCCAAAAAAGAGAAACTGTATAGCAGGGAAGACTTGTATAGCATCAGCTTATTAGATGAGATCATAGAATCAGTTCATAAAAATAATATTTACACAATGCGAAAAATAGGGAGAAATGTTTACAACATACATATACTCTGTATTTACATATCCAAAAAAATCAGTTCAAAACTCTATCTATATTTAGAGAAATAAAAAAGACAAATTCTGCTGTGAATAGTGTCAACCCAAGTATTTCACACTATTCACTCTCGGACTTATTTTTTTTGGATCTTTAAATGTAGGTTGAATTTAAAGCAGCAAATTTTTGGTGTTGCATATATAACACAGATGTGTGTTGCCACTTATTTTTTTGAGAATATTTGAACATGTTTCTTGTATTAAAAAATCAATCTCATAGATCCTATATCTAAAGCCAGATCCTAGCCAAGTTGTCCCCATAGGACGGGTCCAAAAATAGAACATACACTGTAGAGTTCGAAGTTAACATCGAAGGAGAGCATCCGCAGTTGTGCACAGCTCCATCTTATGCGTACTGCTAATCCATATAACTTTAAAGCCAGGGATGTAAGATGAGGCGCTATATTATCCTCCAACTGATTACTAATGCGAGCAGTTCCATGCTTGAGCTCAGTGAACTCTTCAACCTCATGCCAGCGTTGTGAAATTGGCTGGAAAGCTCATTCAGAAAGACAGTTCCTCAGGCACTTGCTGTTATCTCTTGGTTCATAATTTGAGCTCCTTATCCGATCCATCAGGCACTAAGCAGAGCACTCCACAGGATCTAAACTTGGCAGGACATTAAGATCTTAACCAAAGAGAAAGAATGCTGACCTGGGTTTCCATATTCACAGTGCCTAACAGGCTGATTCGAGTTAGCCAGGAGATAGAGATGTTGGATTGGCTCAAATTGGTTACTGGATACCACAGGAATCACATCATGATGCTTACCGAAAAGGGTCGTGGATGATCCTCCACAGCACTGTTGCTACAATCTCTGTAGCAGAAATTAGCACACCAATCTGTCGGTTATTTATGAGACACACACTGACAGATCAGATCAACCACAGATTGTAGTTGACAGATCTACATGAAAATCTGAATTCTTCTGCCAGAAAATTTGAATCGGTACATGCCCCTGGATTTCTATTTGGTGTCACTTGTTTATTTACAACCAAGATAGCTGATAAGCTAAAGCTAAAACATGGACCCGGAGGCAGGGATACAGTATAGGAGGTCATAGGTGGGGTAGAATGGAAAACAAAGGTACCAGTCTACCCAGAAACTCAAGGTGCAATTTTCAGATTGGAATTCATGGACTGTAATTCACTAACCGTTTGAGCTAACAGTAACTGACTGAATACGGAGCAAGTTGGGATGTGGCTTTAAGAAAATGTTCATCGAGACTGTTTGTCAGATAACTGGTTATCACGAGTAACTGGTACAAGAAATGGTCCTATACCTTTTCCGTAACTGGCTTTTGAATCCTTGACTGAAGGGCATATGTTGGAAGGTCAGCTGCCATGACTGTAAAAACTATATTCACCAATAATTACCACATGAACATTCTCCATCCTTGAAATGATGAAACCGCCTAACATCCCTTACAACAATTTCCCGTCCGACTGCCAGTGACATGAACATCATTGCAGTATGACAATCACCACATATTTTCAAGTTTTTAAGAACTGTAACTGTGGCTCCAAGAGGCAATTTTAGAAGTCCAAAACTAACTGCCAGTTTCTCACTGTGTGCGGATAGTGCATATTCCTTCTGATGGGGTGCCATGTCTTGCAGCACAAACTTTGTATCAGGGACATATCCCAGCTTTCTCATCTTAGCACCAACCATTTCAAGGAACTTGTAGACTTCATGCGCTTCCGGATGTTTTGTATCACCGACAAGAAACACGTGGACTTTGTTTCCAACTTCTATCCAGCTGCACCCAGGCTCCTTCTTCACCCCACGATCACGCATTAGCTTCCTTACTCTCGCAGCATCAACCCAGCGTCCAGCAGCTGAATATGTGTTGGACAGTAGTATGTATGTGCCATCATGCTGTGGTATCATCTCATAGAGCTGATCTGCCGCATACGCACCAAGATCCATATCTCCACTAGTCCGACAGCCAGAGAGAATAGCCTCCCAAATGGCTGGGGTAGGCTCAAAAGGCATTGTCTTGATCAAATCCCTGGCTTCTCCAATTCTTCCAGCCCGGCCAAGCAAATCTATCAGCCGGGCATAGTGATCTTCTCCAGGGCTAATGCCAAAGTCTCTTTTCATGGACTCAAAATATTGAAAGCCTTCTTCTACTAAGCCAGCATGATTGCAGGCGGTCAAAATTGTGAGGAATGAAATCCAATCAGGATGTATGCCTCTAGCAACCATCTTGTCAAATAGTTCAAGTGCCTCTGTACCGTATCCATGCTGCCCGAGGGCTGAGATCATGGCATTCCACGAGACAGAGTCAACATTGGGCATCACAAGGAACACGAGACGAGCATCTTTCACAGCACCGCATCTAGCATACATGGTCAGCAGTGCATTTCCCGCAGAATTGCTTGCCTCGAAACCACACTGCACAATATGTGCGTGGAGCTGCTTTCCATGCTTCAGCGCCCCAAGTTCACCACATGCAGCTACCGCACCAGCGTAAGTGTAATCACATGGCTTGACATCCTCAGACCTCATCTGGTTAAACAGCTTCAGAGCATCTTCTGCATGCCCTCCATGGACATATCCCGATACCATCACCATCCACGACAACTCACTTTTATATGGCATCTCCTTAAACACCCTAGCTGCACTGTCCAAGCAACCGCAGTCAATATACCCTGACAAAATGGTGTTCCAAGAAACTACATCCTTAAAACTCATACTGTCAAATATCTTTGCAGCAACAGAAATCTTCCCGGACTTTGAGTATAAGGTCACCAAGGCATTGTTAACAGGCAACGATGCCTCAGGAACAAAATCTGGCTGCAACCGAATGAACTGCCCATGGACAGACCTCCCGTGCAGAAAGAACCCGCCATTTGCACAGGCACTGAGGACGCTAGTAAACGTGAATTCGTCGGGCGGTATCCTTTTCGACACCATCTTCCTGAACAGCTCGAACGCCTCCGCATGCATTCCCGATTGGACATACCCTGAAATCATCGCATTCCACAAGACATCGAACTCTCCATCAACCTCTTCAAACGCTGATCTAGCAGCATGGACATCGCCTTTCCTGACATAGCCCACGAGTATAGTGGTCCACGTGAGCACGTCTTTAGCCGGCATTTCGTCAAGCACCTTCCGCGCGTCTCCGACCACCTCAGGCGCATCGCATTTCATGTACAGAGCGATGAGGGCGTTGGACACGGATAGAACAGCCCCGGTGCCCACTCTGAGGACGGAGCCGTGCAGCTGCGTGCAGTGCGATGGTGCGAGGTTGTGCATCTGGCCGGCGGCGCTGAGGAGCCCGGTGTAGGAGTAGTCGTCGGGACGGCGGGAGTCAGAGGCGAGCAGGGAGCGGAAGACGGAGATGGCGGGCGCGGCGAGGGAGGCGCGGGCGAAGGCGGATATCATGGCGTTGTGGAGCACGGTGTCTCGGCGGGCGGGCGGGACCGAGTCGAAGAAGGAGACGGCATCGGGGAGGCGGCCGGCGATGGCGTAGGCGGAGACGAGAGACGTCGCGGCGATGGGGCCGGGGTCGGAGCGGAAGAGGATGGCGGGGGTGGCGAGGTCGGGGGAGATGGTGTAGAGGTGGAGGAGGCGGAGGGTGAGGTGGGGGTGGGACGGGTTGTGGAGGAGTGCGGCGGTGAGCAGGCGAGCGTGCAGGCAGCGGAGGGCGCGAAGGAAGGAGGAGGGGGCCGTCGGGACAGGGGAGTGGCGGGCGGCGAGGTTGCGGAGGAGGACGGAGCATTGGTAGGGGAGGGAGGCGACGGCCGGCGGCGGCGGCGGCCGAGGCGGCATCCCTCGTCCTCGTTGTTAGGCGGTTTGGGGGCGCGCACGGCAGCCCAGTGTTCAAATGGCAATGTGCCACGGGGGTTTTGTGTAGGTTTATGCGTTCGCCTCGTTGTGACTCTGAATAACAATTTTTTTTTAAAGTAAACTCTGATGAATACTACCGATTTTTTGGGGCCTGCCAAAATTTGAACAAATAACAGAGCATGAAGTACGAGTAGCTCAACCAAAAAAAATATTTCGACAAATAAAATATGGCTTATATTTAAGAACGAGTGGACAATAAGGCGAAGACATCGTTTGTAGGATAATAGGCGATCTTGTTAGCTGAACGACGAATATCAAAGCTTTAGAGTAGATGTACTCTTCCAGCCTATGTTCCGGATTCCTCTTAGTGAATCAAAACAACACCCGATACCATGTGGAACCCCTTTTTCTTGCCTTTTTTGAGACCAATGTCTCTTGGTAGCTACCATAGTTGCCCAATCTCTCATGATCCATTTATGTACCCCTTGTAGAGAGAAAACCTAACTTCGCGATTTGAACCTGTGTGGTTAGGTGTTACATTTTTAAATGGTTGCTTTAGGTCTTGAAGATCTCTTCAACCTCTAAAAATAGGTAAATATTGCACACCTAGACTTAGGGCTTCCTTGTTGGTCCAAACGGTGGGTTTCTCATTAGTATCGTGTTGATTCTTTTCCTTTGCCTGACACCTCTCATTTGTCTATACTTGCATGAAAAACATCATAAAGCCGGTGGAGAACTAGTGTACTCAAAAGCATTATGGTTCATGTGGCCCCATCTCTCTCCCCTCTGCACACCCTCTTTCTCTCAATTTGATGTTGACGCCGCTTGTGATCTTTGTCGCCTACACAACTTATCCTACCCTATGTAGCTCGGTAGCTGGTTTTCTTTTGATCATGCAATTATCCGTTGTATATTATGTAGTTGGCGAAAATTGATCCTGTTTTTTCTTGAAGCAAGAGCATATGAGCTCAGGAGCAGAAAAACCATAATTCATACTAGTAATAGAAACACCCTCGGGTGGAGTTTGGACCACACATGCCGGCCTGGGCGGATCGAAGCGTGGGAGCTAGCCCAGCTCAAATGCTATTCACAATGAAGAAGGAAATTTGGGCCTGGGTCTGAGGCCAAAGCCCAAGTTACCACATGCCAACGTCCATCCGCATCGCTACATGATTACATCTCGTTTTGGTTCCCCCAAAAAAAATCTCGTTTTAGTGGTCAAACACAAATTTTAACAGCTCGTTCGCCATCTCATGCAGTTTTGATCCGTGTCACCGAAAAGTTCCTTTACTCTGAAAAACTCAAAGTTACTTGGACAAGCCTATATATGTTATACTCCCTCCGTTCTTAAACAGATATCAGAGA
The DNA here is from genome assembly GCF_022539505.1 of Lolium rigidum. Lineage (NCBI taxonomy): Eukaryota > Viridiplantae > Streptophyta > Magnoliopsida > Poales > Poaceae > Lolium > Lolium rigidum. The sequence goes on along the minus strand of NC_061514.1, from coordinate 352,532,810 downwards.
TTTATCTATATTTAAATATATCTAAACACTCTACAAATTTGTGACATCTTTTTTATGGACAGAGCCATAGGGGTAGTACAAAAGTTAGTAGAACATGCTTAGTATATACTTCCTCCAGTTCTATTTAATTGACTTGCGTCTGCCCATACAATACACTAGTTTTGGCTCCCCTACGCGTCGATTTAATCCGATGGGAGGGTGTACTTGCTTGTGCAAATCCTTCCCGTCCACCTAAACAGAGAAATATCTAGTGATACCACACCTCACATGATAGCATGATACCACTTCATAAAATTTAAATTGTAAGTGTAAAAAAAATTCGAAACAAATTTGTGGCTGTTGACTAGATGTGTGTTTACGTTCTCCATATTTTTCACATCTAAATTTAAAATACACTAAGTGAAACAAAAAAAAATACAAATGCTATGTGAATAGTGGCATTTTGTGTTTTGTCTTTATATGACACTATTCATGCTTGATTTCTCATTTTTGTTTCTCTTAGGGTATCTTGAATTTGGTTATGAAAGTTTCAGGGTATGTAGACACACATCTTGTGAATATCCAAAATTTTGGTTTTGATTTTTTAAATTTTTAAAATTTAAATTTTGAAGAGTGGTATCATGGTATCAAGTAAGGCGTTGGTATCGCTAAACAAGCATAGCTCGAACATTTCACCGCGTGTTCCTGTCCCCACTATGCATGTCGACGACGATACATAACCAGTCCAGCCACGTGTGTTCATGTCGATCGCCGTGATGATTGTTGCTGGACCGAATGAATGAATGTGAATGTCAAGAGGTCGGCAGCGCATCCTAGGCTGTAGGAGGCTCCCATATGGAGCAGTCTTGCAGTTGCAGAGCACAGCATGGACCATGAAGCCAGAGCCTGAAGAATCTCTCACTGAGCTCCGAGGCCCCGATCGAGCTACAAGACTGTCGGCGCGATTCCCAACTCTTGTTCGCCTGCGCAGCCGTTCTACCGCTTCAGGTGACCACGTAGCCGTCGCTCGCTCAAGCTCAACGATAGTAAAATAGCGTTAGCAGGTATGGACCAAAACTGCCGCCTTCATGGCACAAGCCAACAAAGCCATGGTTAGCCTGTGGACTACGAAAACTTAATCAAATCAGCGTGAATGCTGCATCCGCACGAGCGAGCGAGAGAGCGGACGAAACGATCGCGATCCACCCGTGCTCTTCTGCTCCTAGCCTTGTACCTACCCTTGTACGCACTGGCGCGCACCTCGCAGGCCGGCGACGCCCACGGCCATCGACAGGAGCGTAGAAACAGCCGAGTAGCTCGCCGAGCCTTTTCTGCTATATATCAGGATTCAGGACTTCTGAATCTGATCAGAGCATCATCATTTGGTCATAGACCACAGATGATCGAGCCGAACCAAACTAACCCCGGGTTCCATTCCACACGCATGGCAACGAGCCCGGCACGCACCAAATGGTAGCCACCGAGGTCGCTAAACGGCTATCTATCTAGGAGTAAGCCTGTAGCTACTCAGCGCGGTAGTCTTTCCAGGTGGTCATTATGCTTGCTTAAGAGCGCGTGTATACCTTGCACTGTTCGCACGTACTGGAAGGAAGGAGATGCAAGGGAAAGCTGAAGCAGACAAAAGCGTTGGTGTCAAAAGCTCAATGAATAATACGGGAAAGTTTCAGCCTTTGCTTGCTCCAGGTACATGCGAGAATAATCGTGGACGGACGGTACAGCGACAGGCGACAGCGGCTTGCAAATAGCGCAGTCGTCTTCTCCGATTGATACTAAACCGTATTGTACTCTACTGAAGTCACTTGATGATTCCAATTTCTGTCAGTAGTAGTAGCGCATGGCTGGGGTTTGCGGTCAAATTCCTGCAGCACTAGGGCGGGCGCCTCAAACTGAACTTCATTCACTTCACTGAACAATAAAACTGAACTTCTGATACATTTCCGGGATGGTTCCCGCCATGCTGCCAGCCTGACAAATTCGTGTCGCATATGCTCCGTCCCCACGTTTGCTGTTCAGTCGGTGGTTATAGTGGAAGCTCAAGCACTGCCGAATCTCGGGAAGATCTAATGATCCTCGGTTGCGACCTCGGCATTCTGCTAGGCTTCTAGCCCATCCTTCTTTTTCTTCCCCGAAACAGTTGCTGGTCCGGAGATGACACTGCACGTTGGAATCCCGTTATAGTTTGTTCAAATCATAATCATCTCCACCGGCAACCCTAATAGCGTCTTTAATAGTTCGTGTGCCGGCTATGAATTAGACTCACACCAGCACTCCCCATAGCATGCTCCTGGATTCTGGAGCACGAAAAAATAGCCGGTACACCTATACCGACCTGACCCATAGGGGCGGCGTGGTATGCCGGCACCTACCGCCATATAGGAGTCGACCACTTTGGCTGCAACACGGGCCCGCGTCAACCTTTTTTTATTGCCTTCACCGGTGGCCCAAGCGAGGACACATGTCTCCGCACACACCAATGGCCGCGTGATCGTATGTCTCCCCACGCAGGAGTGGATGCTTCACCGACCCGTCTAGCTACCTGCAACCGACCATTTAGGGGGGAGGGGGCGCTACTCGCCTACTTACCTCCTCATACCTCCACTGTCTCTTAACAATGGCAAAGGAAGCAGCTTCGGCAGAAGACCAAGCCTCACCCTCGAGGAGGCAACCTTCCTCGCACACAACGACATCCTCGTACCACCAGACACCAAGCTGGCGAGCAGGTAGAACATCAGTGTTGGGGGCCTAGCGCTGCCGGAAGACGAGTGTCTGGCGGCGCTCATCGAGAAGCGCCACACCCTCTCACCTACGAGCATCTCGCCGACCCCAACTACGGGTCGAACAACACGCTTTGGCTGACCATCAACTACTACGACGGGTCGTACACTCCCAACAAGCACCGTACGAAAACCGAGGACATGAAAGTTTTAGATCTACTTGTTTTTGAATGCTAAAACTCGTCTGCAAAGATGTAGATATACTTGCCTACGAATGTTAAAATAGATAACTTAGAGCGTGTTTAATTTGTGCCCAAGATTGCCCTACCAAAATTTTAGCTAGCTAATATTTTGGTTGAGCTATTCCTTGTCCACAAGTTGGCCTGTATTGGCTAAAAAATTGAGCTAAAGTTGGTAGTGAAGCATTGGCAAGCCAAACAACTGTTAACTATTCAAACAACAACCAATCTTTTGGTCATGACACAAAACTTGGTAGGATATGGTTTGGTAGCAATCCAAACACACCCTTAGTACCGAAAAATTGTTTGAAACAGTGAGATGAAGCTAAGTTTCGAAATAAACTTCAAACAGTCAACCGTTTGCGATGAATTTGACAAAAAAAATTCCAAAAAACTTCTAAATATAAACATGAAATGGACATTCAATCAACAAAATTAGGAACCGGTTGCAAGAATGGAATGGAATCGCAATGTCTAGGCGCATCATTTTCATGTAGAACTTATATCGAATCGAAGTATGGTGAACTAGTTTAGTTAAACACAGTACACCTCAACGCCTCATGTTATGCAGTGTAACAAAACACCATACTTATTCTCCATTTGTGTGCGATGCATGTGACCAAATGAAGGGCATGTGGTGACCCAACATACCACTGCATGTTGCAGTACGCAGGTTGTTGACATAGCATCAATGAAATAATGTTTCACTAGTATTACATCCCTTAGAATGGTACACCAAAAACATTAGTCCAAGGTATGTTTAGGGAACTGGTTCCCTCTTACTACTAGTCAAAGTTTCACCCATAATTGATGTGGAAGTTGACTCCATTAATTGTGCCAATTGAGTCCTGCCTCATGTAGTGGTTGAGGCCTTCCTCTTCAAGTTCAACGGTAGATCCTTCTTCGGTGACTCCCAATCTAATAAGGCGGTTCAAGAGGAAACGAGTGAGTATTAGCGTACTCAAAACGTTCAATATAATAGGAATATGTGTATCATGCACTAACTATATCCATGGACCAGAAAGTCGCAGGCAAATGCAAGTTTTGGTAATCATTTCTTGAATTTTTTATTTTATTCCGAAAAGGTTGACCAGAACATCATGGAGTTCCTTTCCTGCTGCGTTCGTAGTTCCTTCCCGAAACAAAGAGAGACAAGCGACAATTCAATACACTCTACAGATGTGCATTATTTTACCCATTACTTTACCCATAAAAGATTCTTATACTTGTTGCACATCTGAGTGTCGTAAGCTCATGCACACTTTGCTGGTGTGGGACTCATTGTAAGATTCACGATAATCACTGCCCTCCTTTGTGACCCGGCATACCTATTCTTTTGTCCCACTCATATATCCCCAGTAGACTTCTCCTGGAACATACAACTTTACCCATGATATGCTATAGAAAATTCACCATAGACGGCAGGGCACCCTTCATCCAACAAGGATGGGAGATTAAGTCCATCCCAAACTATTGTGAAGCCACCGAATCACAACCTAGACCTGCCAAGTCAGTTGATATGCGAAAGGAAAAAAATGTACAACTCACTTCTCCGTCCCATTCCAGATCTTATGGTTAACGCGCAATATACGCCACTAGAATCACTAGATGACGTTGCTTGTTAATCCTATGTGACTATAACCTAGTTGCAATGAAACCTCCACCATCAAGAAAAACCATAGTTCCATCAGTCACCACATAGTAATATTCATGATTGTAAAAGTAATACTTTGCTTTTAAGTGCATGAATGATACGAATAGTACTTTGCAAGTAATTTGATAAAAATAATCAATGGCATGAGAGCCTAGTTAACTGTAAGATTATGCAAGCAAAGACTTTGATACGATATATAACTCCAAATTCTAAAAATAACATCATAATTTGGTAAGGACAATGTTTAAAGGATCGACAAAGACGTTATTATGCATATCTAATATGATATGCAAGTGTTTTAGACGTAACCTAACCCCGATGATTTAAGATTAATTATTTGTGTTGATTTTGTTTTATGTGTTGCACTTTTAGATGTGGTTCACACTTAGGGTTATTATTAGTGTTTTGGATTGACTTAGTAAATGTCCTACAACTTAAACAATAAAGCATACCAATAGATAATAACATACAATTTGTTGGCATAATCTTATCCTACCTAGGGTAGTTATTTGTTATAAGCTTTAAAAGACATGTTTTAATGATTACCTTTTATGTAGTTTAAAAGAATAACTTTGGTAGAATATACTACTTAATGAATAATTAGTACTACAAATAAAATTTAGTGATCTAGGGTTTATTATAATCATATATTAATTGTTAAGTAAGTATTAGATGGAACATCTAAACAAGACAAGTGAATATTCATCTAGAATTTGAATTTACCTAAAAGATCATGGACATCCAAAGTAACACTTTAGGGTCCACCCTTATCTTCTACTACTTAATCACACAAGGTTTATTGACATAAATTTAACAATTTTCCTTTGTATCTTGGGTTTATAATGCTTCAGTAGAATAGAAACATGCTTTTCATTTTCTTGGGAAAGCTTTTAAAAGTAATTGTTAAAGTAAGACTATCTTCTTTAATAATTTTAAGTAACTATTAAGTTAGGGGTTTCATATATGCTTAAAATAGAGTTTCATATATTCCATACAACTACAAGAAATAATTGTGAAATTAAAATCAAAGCTAAGAAATAACATTTAAATATAATTTGATCACGCTTTTAACATTCTTATTAAAATTTTATCATTTTTAGAAAGTAATAATCATGAAAAATACCTTTTTAGGGTTTAAACACTAATAATTGTGAACAATGGATTAGAGTTAAGGAGCAACTTATATATACAAGTTAATACATATTAATGTTTTTCCTTAGTTTTTATGTATTTAGATTTTAGAATAGTTGAGGGAAAATACATTTTCAAATTTAAAGATGAATTTTTATTATCTTGAACAAACTAGGGAATTATTTGCTTAGGGTTTGAGCTTTGATAATTTAAGATTTAATAATTTGTCTTCTAAAGTTAGAGAAGAACTCATATTATTTTTCTTTGGACTCTAAAACATTTGTTGCTATTTTTACTTATGTTTGGGAACTTTCCTTATCCAAAATTTTATTCCTTATTTGATTTTTATATTACTCTATTAATTCAAATGTTTTTCTAAAAAAATAAGTCAAACGACTAAAATGGTTAGAGCCCAACTGATCCAACTGGACAAGACCGAATTGGCCCCTAAGGCCCAACCCGACTGGGTCTGCCTACCTTGGCTTGGGGTCAAACCCCAGCCCAGTCCAACCCTCTCCCTATAGGCGGACCGACCGCGCACGCTCCAGTGGGGCGACCCAAACGGACCGACCCTTTCGTTTCGTCCCATCGGCGCATCAAATTTGGGAAACCGATGCGTCGGTGCGGACAACACACGTATCCTCTCGTGTCAGCCCGCGTGTAATGAGGGCTCGTATGGCAGTGGCCCAACAACCTTCTTCCTCTGGCCATCAATGGAAGTAGGCTAACTCTGGCGCTCCTCCTCTGGCCACACCGTCCGACGCCCGCCGTTCATCAATGTCGTCATTTCTTTCTATGCACCAACATCCAATGCTCTAGCCTTTTTAAGCAGGCCAGTGGCGGCCATTTTCTTCCATAAGCCTCACTTCTTAGAGAATCTCCAGCCGCGTCCCCCAAAGCGTCCCCTAAACAGCGCCAGATCGAGCGGTTGAGGGACGCTTTTTCTTTGTGCCGCGTTAGGGGGACGTCGCTCCCCAGCCGTGCCCCACAAACGCTTCCCCAAACTTGTTTTTACATTAAAATACTCTTTTTTGCATTTTCATTTCAATAAAGAGGAGGAACATTACACAAAATAATACATAATTGGGAACATGGTTTTCCACAAACTAAGACATAATTTGGAACATGGTTTCCACAAATTAAAACATTGCAAAATGAGGAAACCTAACTATAGTTGACCTGGCAAATTTTGTATGTTCCCTGCCAAGAAAGAACACTCTCAGACACTCACCTAAACTGGAAAATCCAGCTGGTAATGATAGCGATGTTGGTCCTTTGCAGGGAGAACATACAGAAACCTCCATGACCATTTTTGCTGGAAAGAAAGAACACTCGGCGTGTTCAATCGTCCTCCTCTTCGTCATCGCCGTGGTAGTGCCGGTGGCAGGACGTTTCGTCGAACACCTTCACGCTCATCTCCTCGTCGCATTGGTACGAGAATGTGAGCACGCAGCCGACTTGGAGGTCGGGGAAGCACGCGGACTTCTCCCAGCCGGTGTAGAGGTACATCTTGCCGCGCCCGTCGAAGAGCATGTCCACCGGCCACCGGCAGAAGCCGCAGCCATCCTCCCGCAGCTGCAGCGCAATCGGCTCGTTGCTGGTGACAGACTCGGAGAACTTGTCTGGCAGCCTCTGGATGCCGAGTGGGTCGCCATTGAGGATGACGATGAACTCGAACTCCCACTCTCGCTTGAAATACGACGACGTCACAGGCGACAGTGACCGTGCAGCCCTTGCTGCTCCAGCACGACCGTGACCGCGTCCATGGCCATGGTCGCGACCTCGGCCTCGACCTCTGCCTCTACCAGCCATGGAAAGGCCCTTGACTCTTGAGATGGTGGCGGATAGGGTTGGGGAGAAAGGCGCTAGGGTTCGTGTGTGAGGGACGATGCGAGAGCCTCACTTTTTATAGGCCGAAGGCAGGAGGAGGAGCGGTGTGATATGTCGCAAACGTATCTATAATTTTTGATGCTCCATGCTCATTTTACACCAATTTATATATGTTTTGCTTACACTTCATTGAACTTTTATACATTTTCCGGCACTAACCTATTGACAAGATGCCACAGTGCCACTTCTCTGTTTTCTGCTGTTTTGTATTTCAGAAAAGTTGTACAGGAAATATTCTCGAAATGGATGAAACAAAAGCTGAAGATCTTATTTTTCCGTAACGAAGACGAAGTCCAGAAGGGAGACGAGGAGGCGCCACAGGGCGACCAGACCAGGCCTAGGCGCTCCCCAGGCCCTGGCCACGCCTAGGGGAGGTTTGGGCCCCCCTGGCCTTCACCGACCTCGCCCTTCCGCCTATGAATGCCTCCCAACGCAAAAACCCTAAATAATCCAGCCTCCGTCCATGAAAAGTTCTGTATCTCCGCCGCCGCCGAAGACAAGATCCGGGGGACAGAAGTCTCTATTTCGGCACGCTGCCGGGACGGGGAATTGCCCCCGGAGCCATCTCCATCGACTTCACCACCATCTTCATCGCCATTGCTGACTCTCATGATGAGGAGTGAGTAATTCTCCCCCGAGGCTGACGGATTTACCGGTAGCTATGTGGACTATCTATCTCTCCATGTATGATCTTTATGTGATCATGAGCTTTGTAATCTAATTGAATAAGTAGATGTTATTCTTCAACTATTGTGCTACTCAAGTGGTTTTATTATGTGATCTCCGTGGATATCTTGTCCAACGGTGTGAGGGCGATAGTGTGCACACCGTGTTTGTTTCTTGAGCTTAATTCACATAAATACTTATGAATTGTAGTGTCTAGTTAGTACTATATTTGTATGCTCAAAGTTATAGCGTGGGGTGTCCATAGATTGGGAATGCAAACTTTAAGGAATGCTTATGCAGCCCTACGTAATGAATTTGTGTTTATTATCAAACCGGAGAGTGGTTCAGAGTAGCTTAGTGAAGTGAGAATATATATGTATTCATTTATGATATCATTGTAGAGAGTGTCCACTCGTTAAAGTATGATCCCTAGGCCTTGTTTCTAAGCATTGAAACACCGTTTACAACCAGTTCTGTTACATGTTTGCTTGCTGCCATTTTTATTCCAGATTGCAATTACCACTCATAATCATCCATATTACTTGTATTTCATTATCTGTTCACCTCACTAGTGCACCTATATACCTGACAAGTGTATTGGCCTATTGGGTGTGTTGGGGACATAAGAGACTTCTTGTATCGTAATTGTAAGGTTGCTTGAGAGAGATATCTTTGACCTCTACCTCCCGGAGTTCGATAAATCTTGGGTGATCCACTTAAGAGAAACTTGCTGATGTTCTAAAAACCTCTACACTTGGATGCCCAACACTGTCTACAAGAATAGAAGCGTGCGTAGACATCAAGCTCTTTTCTGGCGCCGTTGTCGGGGAGGTAAGGTAAAAGGTACTCACATCCTCTGGCTACTAAGTCTTTTAGTTGCTGGTGAGTGCTCGAGGTTATTTTCTTTAGATTCTGCAATTATATCTTTTTGTTTCTTGTTTTTATTTTCACTAGTTAGGCTTAATGGAAAATAACAATAAAATTAGAGAGCTTTATAGTATTTATCTTGAGTTAGGATATTAGGTGTTTGAAGAGAAAACTAAAAAAACATATGGAACTTTACTTACATGCTGGTATCAATGTTATTAGTATGAATTCTTTGAACACCATTATTGATAATGCTATGGAAAAGTCTAAGCTTGAGGAAGCTAGTTTTTATGAAAATGATCTTTTTAGTTCCGCAGCTTTAGAGGAGGTGCTATGATGATACTATGCCTCCAATGTATGATGATTACAATGATTATTATGTTATTTTCAGTCCACCTACTATTGAGGAGAAAATTAAATGTGATTACAATATGCCTCCTATATTTGATGATTATGGTGATGAGAATAATAGTGATAGCTATTTTGTTGAATTTGCTCCCACTACAATTAATGGGAATGACTATGCTTATGTGGGGAGTAATAATTATTTTATGCATGTGGCTCATGATAAGAATGTTTTATGTGGCAGTTATATTTTTGAGTTTTTTCATGATGCTACTGAAAATTATTATACGAGAGGAAAATATGGTTGTAGAAGTTTTCATGGTACTAAAACACCTCTCTATATGCTGAAAGTTTTGAAGTTACTCTTGTATTATCTTCCTATGCTTGTCACTTTGTTCTTTGTGGATTTATTTGTGTACAAGATTTCTATGCATAGGAAGTGGGTTAGACTTAAATTTGTTGTATTTTCTTCTTGATGCTCTCCTTTACTTCAATTCGTAATTTTTATGTGAGCATCTTCTCAAACTATTGCGCCTAGCTGAAAGGCGTTAAAGAAAAGCACTCTTGGAAGATAACCCATCTTTTTTATTTCTGTAATTTTTTTTGTTGAGTCTTGTAAGTTAGTATCTCTGTAATAACCTCTTCTTATCATTTTATCTCGTTTTTGTGTTAAGAATAGCCTCTAATAAGAAGAAAGTAAGATTTTGAGAAGTTGCTATCCTGAAAACAGATTATGTACTATCACTATAAATATTCGTATTCACGGCCAGAGCGGAATACTGAGCTGCCAATTTTTGTGCATATTACTCATGTTATTATCTAACTTTCGTTAGTTGACCATTTTTCGATTTGAGCAACAGAAGATTTTCCAAAAAGTTGATCTTTACCTGATGTTCTATTTTGACAGATTTCTGCCACTAATAGCATTTGCCGCTTAATCTCTTTCTTTTTGAGTTCTTTTGAGCAAAGAGCTTATTGAAGAAGTTGCTTCAGTAGCTAATATTTTAATAGATTTTTGATATATGTTGGAACTTAAATCAAATGGATTTATTATTTTGATTGCACTAATGCTGCTAATAAGAATTGTGTGAAGTTTTGTATGAAGAAAGTTTTCAAGTGTAGGAAGAGAAGAATGATGGAATGAGATGAAAAATTGACAAAATCTCAAGCTTGGGGATGCCCATGTCACCCCCAAAAATATTCAAGATGTACAAGCGTCAAAGCTTCGGGGTGCCCAAGGCATCCCCTCTTCATCAACAAAGCATCAGGTCATCTTTCAAGACACTATATTTTTATTGCTTCATATGCTATGTGTTATTCTTGGAGCGTCTTTATTTTTGTTTTTAGTTTTATTTTGTTTGTTTTATCTAGCATATGGTTGGATCTTAGCATTCTTGTGTGGGAGAGAGACATGCTCCGTTTTCATTGCATAGAACACTCGTTTTCACTCTTATTGTTATGCGGATGTTCTAGTTTGCTAGTACTATGTTTAGCTCTTGGTTTTCTATTCTTATTTTGTTCAGAGCTTCTTATTTTTCTTTATTTAAGTATGATTAGCTCTCTGGTCTTTATTGATTATTATCTATGAGAGTTGTTTAAAATAAGTCGATTGGTGTTGGAGACGAGTAACATGTTTCATGCTTATAGTGATGCAAAAGAAAGCTTGTTTAGACTGTGGCATAGACTTTGGCATGTCATGTTGGATGCTATTCTTATCATATGCTTGGTAGTTATTATTGTAGCATGAATTGTCTCAAATAGCTGAGAGTGCATAATGTGCTATTGAAATAATCATGTGTTGTTTGCATCATACAGAGCATAATATTGTGGTATTCTCCTTTGATGCTTTATTGGGTTGACTTGGCACATGTTTACATGATGTTATGACTACAAACCAGTCAACTAAAGCCTTGATACGTCTCCAACGTACCTATAATTTCTGATGTTCCATGCTTGTTTTATGACAATACTTACATGTTTTACTTGCACTTTATAATGTTTTTATGCATTTTCCGGAACTAACCTATTAACAAGATGCCGAAGTGCCAGTTCCTGTTTTCTGCTGTTTTTGGTTCCAGAAAGGCTGTTCGGGCAATATTCTCGGAATTCGACGAAAACGAAGACCCAACATCTTATTTTTTCCGGAAGCATCCAGAACACCGAAGGAGAGTCGGAGAGGGGCCAGGGGGCCACCACACAACATGGCGGCGCGGCCCCAGGCCTGGCCGCGCTGGCCTCATCTGTGAGGGGGCCCGGGCACCCTCCGACTCCGACTCTTCGCCTATTTAAGCCCCGGAGACCTAAAAACGCGATACCAATTGACGAAACTCCGAGAAAGACTCCGGGGCGCCGCCACCATCGCGAAACTCCAATTCGGGGGACGAAGTCTCGTTTCGGCACCCTGCCGGGACGGGGAAGTGCCCCGGAAGCCATCTCCATCAACGCCACCGCCTCCATCATGCTCAGTGAGTAGTTCCCCCATGGACTACGGGTTCTAGCTGTAGCTAGTTGGTATTCTCTCCCCATGTACTTCAATACAATGATCTCATGAGCTGCCTTACATGATTGAGATTCATCTGATGTAATCGGTGTTGCGTTTGTTGGGATCCGATGGATTGTTACATTATGATTGTCTATCTACAAAGTTTATGAAGTTATTGTTGCTGCAATCTTGTTGTGTTTAATGCTTGTCACTAGGGCCCGAGTGGCATGATCTTAGATTTAAGCTCTATACTTATTGCTTAGATTGTATCTACAAGTTGTATGCACATGTCTATGTCCGGAACCAAAGGCCCCAAAGTGACTGAAATTGGGACAAGCTGGAGGGGAAGGCTTAGATATGAGGATCACATGTTTTCACGGAGTGTTAATGCTTTGCTCTGGTGCTCTATTAAAAGGAGTGCCTTAATTTCCGATAGATTCCCTAGAGGCCCGGCTGCCACCGAGCTGGTAGGACAAAAGATGTTGTACAAGTTTCTCATTGCGAGCACGTATGACTATATATGGGAAACATGCCTACATGATTAATGATCTTGATGTTCTGTCTTAATGCTATTTCAATCCTATCAATTTCCCAACTGTAATTTGTTCACCCAACACTTGTTATTGGAGAGTTACCACTAGTGTAGATAGCTGGGAACCCCGGTCCATCTTTCATCATCATATACTCGTTCCTACATGACATTGGAAGTAGTATCAACTATTTTCTGGTGCCATTGCTCTCATATTACTGCTACTGCTGTTGTGTTACTATTACTACTGCTCTCATATTACTGCTGCTTTCACATCACCCATGTTACTAGTGCTTTTCCAGGTGCAGCTGAATTGACAACTCAGTTGTTAAGGCTTATAAGTATTCTTTACCTCCCCTTGTGTCGAATCAATAAATTTGGGTTTTACTTCCCTCGAAGACTGTTGCGATCCCCTATACTTGTGGGTTATCAAGCCTCTATGATCATTTAATTTTTGACTTGTAATATCACTTTATGCTTTGATTAATAATGTTTTGTCGCTATGCATGATTATGGTCATTATTGCACTCTTAGTTGGTCTCTCTCAGTCTTTTGCTAGCCTTCGCCTATACTGAGTATGAGCTCTACTCGTGCATTCAACCACCAAAAACCAAAGTTTTCCAGTTGTTTCCACCATACATACCTATATGTGGTATTTCACTGCTACTCCAAAATGAATTGGTTGTGTGCTACCTTTAAACCTTTAAACCTTCAAACATTACTACCTGTTTTGTGTTTTGTTCTCAGCTCATGAAGAAGTATGGAATGGTTTATTGTATTTTCACGACTTCATTATGTGACTAGCATGAATAATGTGTTGGTCCTTAATATTGCAAAAAGAGCAAGGCAACTGGGTGCCCATCCCAAGTAAACTATAAAATAAACAAATAATGCTCTGTACATTATGTACTGGAGAGATCCTAAATAATGGTGTGCAATGGAGAACTACATGGGAGCCGCTCTTGAGGTCACTATATGAAAGGATGATAGATTGTTTGATGACATTCGTTGACATAGACATGCATACCTCTCAAAATATATATGTTCAACACTCCTATTGTATTTAAAACAAAAAGCTCTAGCACATGAGTAATCTTACTTCCCTCTGCACATGGTCTTTCTTTTACTTTTATGTTGAGTCTTCATCTTCTCGCTTTATGCACAAATTAAGAGAGCATAGTTGTCATTCTGAGTATAGTGTGCACAGTCCCAAAATTTATTATTGATTGATTCATGACTATGATATTGCTTATTCTTAAATTACTTGTATCTAGTCACGCTTTGAACTTTAAAGGTGTCCTGGAATTTATGTTTTGCTACTTCAGAAAGGACAAGTTGAGTACCACTTTGCTATGTTTTCTCTATGCTCATAAACAAACAGTTGCTTTCAATGAACAATTATTCATGACCCTTTGTTTGAGTTAATTCTCATGTTGTAACATAGTTACTAAGTTCTATTGTTAGAATTATATCTATCATGCCTATGTTGGCTGCATGTCACCTCAAAAATTATTTTTGTTATCACTTACCTACTCGAGGACGAGCATGAGTTAAGCTTGGGGATGCTTGATACATCGCAAACATATCTACAATTTTTGATGCTCCATGCTTGTTTTACACCAATTTACATATGTTTTGCTTACATTTCATTGCACTTTTATTCATTTTCCAGCACTAACCTATTGACAAGATGCCACAGTGCCAGTTCCCTGTTTTCTGATATTTTGTATTTCAAAAAATTTTACATGAAATATTCTCGAAATTGGACGAAACAAAAGCTGAAGATCTTATTTTTCCGTAACGAAGACGAAGTCCAGAGAAGAGACGAGGAGGCGCCACAGGGCGGCCAAACCAGACCTAGGCGCTGCCCAGGCCCTGGCCGCGCCTAGGGGTGGTTTGGGCCCCCTGGCCTCCACCGACCTCGCCCTTCCACCTATAAATGCCTCCCGATGCAAAACCCTAAATAATACAACCTCCATCCACGAAAAGTTATGTAGCTCCACCGCCGCCGAAGACAAGATCCGGGGGACAGAAGACTCTGTTCTGGCATGCTGCTGGGATGGGGAATTGCTCCCGGAGCCATCTCCATCGACTTCACTGCCATCTTCATCGCCATTGCCGACTCCCATGATGAGGAGTGAGTAGTTCTCCCCCAAGACCGAGGGCTTCACCGGTAGCTATGTGGACTATCTAGCTCTCCATTTATGCTCTTTATGTGATCATGAGCTTTGTAATCTAGTTGAATAAGTAGATGTTATTCTTCAACTATTGTGCTACTCGAGTTGTTTTATTATGTGATCTTCGGGGAAATTTTGTCCAACGGTGTGAAGGTAATAGTGTGCACACCGTGTTTGTTTCTTGAGCTTAATTTACTGAAATACTTATGAATTGTGGTGTCTAGTTAGTACCATATTTGTATGCTCAAAGTGATAGCGTGTGGTGTCTATAGATTGAGAATGCGAACTTTAAGGAATGCTTATGCAACCCTACGTAATAAATTTGTGTTTATTATGAACCGGAGAGTGGTTCAGAGTAGCATAGTGAAGTGATAATATCTATGTATTCAATTATGATATCATTGTTGAGCGTGTCCACTAGTGAAAGTATGATCCCTAGGCCTTGTTTCTAAGATTGAAACACCGTTTACAACCAGTTCTGCTACATGTTTGCTTGCTGCCATTTTTATTCTAGATTGCAATTACCACTCATGATCATCCATAGCCGAACTAGTGCACCTACTCACCTGACAAATGTATTGGGTGTGTTGGGGACACAAGAGACTTCTTGTATCGTAATTGCAGGGTTGCTTGAGAAGGATATACGTGACCTCTACCTCCCTGAGTTCGATAAACCTTGGGTGATCCACTTAAGGGAAACTTGCTGCTGTTCTACAAACCTCTGCACTTGGAGGCCCAACACTGTCTACAAGAATAGAAGCGTGCGTAGACATCACGGTGGCGCTCATTAACGCCGGCACAGAGAGCTAGGCGCGACGAGACGCATCGCCGCGCCTCTGCGGAAACTGCACCGTCGATGCGCGCCAATAACTTTCATCGCGGGGTAGGTGACGGTTAGGTTAAACTTGAATGTGCCGCTGACGTGTCGGGCCCGCCACTCCCCGCCTCGCTTCTCGTTGTGTCCGGCGTGCCCGGAGCGTCCCCAGTGGATCGGGGACGGGCTCGGGGCGCCGAACACCGTATTGGGACGCGCGTAACGGAAGGAGACTTTGGGGTGCGCGGCTGGGAACGAAAAATTGTCCGACGCGCCCCAAATATCTTTGGGGGACGCTTTGGGGGACGCGACTGGAGATGCTCTTACATTCCACACCACCACCACCATAGGCATGTCAACAGCAATGGCTGGCGGCATAGGCTTGTGAGGAGGGCGTCTAGGGTGGCTCCCGGGCCATGGGAGTGGCCAAGACCGAGGAGGTCACCGAGGAAGGAGCGGTAGGAGAAGCCAAAGTCAGCCACCATCGTCGCCCAGCCCCATGACCAACCTGCGCCTGCCGAAGAGGTTCGCCTCATCGCCGATGGGCAAGAGCCCCACCATGTCCTCCTGCGTGTGTCCGGCGGTGTGACTGGCATGTGCTCCACGGAGGTGATGGTCGACGGCGAAGGCCACATGTTCCTCCACAACGGCTGGAGGAGCTTCTCTCGCACGCACGCCATTGAAGTCAGGCACTTTGTCGTTTTCATGTATGATGGCCACGTCGTCTTCACCGTTAATGTCTTTTTTTTTTTTGCGAAATACCGTCAAGGTCTTCGACGAGACTATGTGCCGCAACCATTACCACTCCGACGAGAACAACTAGGAGACGTCAAGATGAAGCCAATGTTAGTTCTATCAATTTTCTTGAAGCAAATTTACTCCAAATATATATATGTAAATTTAGAATTTTCTATGCAATAGATTTACCGGAAACAGACGGTTTGGATCGCGGATTTGGTTGGAGATGCCACTTACGAGCAACCAAACAAAACAAGCCTAGCCTCTCAGCTTTCTTCCCGGAAACTGTTCTTGTCCCGGAGATTACACACTGCACGCTGGAATCCCGTTACAGTTTCTTCAGATGGGACGCCGACGCGGTGTGATCTTGCTTGGAAGATTTTGTTTTCCCACGGAGTGACGGAGTACCAGTTCTCCGGGCTGGCCGCGGCGTGCCACGTCGTCAGTCGTCACCGCTTGGGTTCCCGACAGGCCCTAGGAGCTAAACTCACTGACACTGACTGAGTGACAGGCACGCACGAACAGGAACAGTGCATCTTCACCGCAGGAGGGGGAAAAGATGACAGGATCATATCCGGATAATCACGTCATTTCATCCCCAACCTTGCTCGTCTGGTCACCGTCCGGTGAGACCCAGCTCGGCAGTGGTGCAGCCAAACAAGTGAGCTGGAGCCCAGGTAAGTACGGACAGTGATAAACGCTGGCTGATGCAAGTCTTTCACCGGGTCCGCCACGCACGCGAACGGTACCTTCTCGACTGGACTACCGCTTCATTCACTGTCCAGAGTTTCTACTGGCTGGCAGTGGCCGGGCGATGGCGACGACTGGCAGCTCGGGCCCACTCGTCAATGGCTCCGCATTGATGCCCGTCGTCGTCTGCTAGCTAGCCCTTTCGTTCGTTGTTCGTTGTGACCAACCCGGTTGAACACGCCGAAATGGCGGGTCGCTCGCTCGCTCGGCTCTTCCACACCTGAAGCGATCGAGATTTCTGAATCAAGCCGTCTCGCTGACCTCCGGGACAAGCGTCATGCTGGGGCCCGGATGCCAGCGTGACATCGTTTGGACGAAAGCGCAGCTTCCCTATATCACACGCACTTCCCTCCCGGAGACAGCGCCTCAAACGAGTAACCGAAGCTACCACGACGCGTAAAAGTTTCGAAAAATTCAGAGGATGGAGATTTAGGACGATTCCGAATTCTCCATGGCAGCGAGGGCTGTCGCGGCCGCAGTGTTCGCTCTCGTGCTACGTGAGCTGCTCTGGTCCACGGCGGCGGAACATGCCGACGGGGCCAGTGCTCCGCGGCGGTCGCTCCACCAGCCCTTCTTCCCCATCCAGTGGTCCCCGCCGCCACCGGCGTCCGGGGGCGCCACCGTGCCACCACCTCCAGCCGCGGCCGCGGCCGCGTCCACGTCGAGCTCGGGCCGGTCCGCGCCCAGCGTCACCAACATCATCGCGATCGCGCTCACGGGCGGCCTCGTCGCGCTGGCGGTGCTGTCCTACTCCTGCGTCCTCCTCTGGCGCCGCGTCGCCGACAACGCGGACGACGACGACGAGCGCGCCACCGCCACGGCGAAGGCCGTCCCCGCGCGGGTCCCGAGCGACGCCGGGAGCAGCTCCCGGCGCCACCGCTCGCCGCCGCCCAGCTCCACGGCGTCCGACGCCATCTACCTCGACCCGCTCACGTCCGCGATGGAGGTGCGCCAGCACCGGTCCAGCCCCGACCTCCGCCCGCTCCAGCTGACGGCGCCGACGCTGGCCAGCCCCGACCTCCGCCCGCTGCCGCCGCTCAAGCGCGCGGGCGCAGCGCAGGCCCCGCCGCCGCCCGCGGCCACCCCGCCTTTGACCGGCACAACGGAGTACTCCTCCTCCGACGAGGACCACGCCACGTTCTACACCGCCCGGAAGACCGCCATGTCCTCCTTCAGCCGGAGCACCAGCCAGCGCAGCACCCTCGAGACAGCGCCGCCGCCCCCCGCGCCACTGCCCGTGTCCGTGGCACCGCCGCCGCCGCCTGTCCCCGCGGCGCCACAACCGCGCGCGAACCACCCACGGCCTCCTCGCCCGCCTGCGCCGCCGCCGTTGCCGAGGCAGAGACTGCTGCGGCCGATGCCCGCCGAGTCGCCGCCTCCCGCCGCTCTGGCCAATTTATCTTTTACAAGCCCGCCTGACACCTCCTCTGTCCTAGACAGGGGAGCAGAGAATTCCGACGTCCAACGCGGGAGCACGCAGCCGCCGAGCCTGAAGCCGCTGCACTGGGACAAGCTCCGGGCCATCTCCGGCCGCACCACCGTCTGGGACCAGGTCAAGAACTCCGACTCCTTCCGGTGAGCGCGCTGCCTCTCCCATCCACGTCTCCACACTTCCACATTACCTACCAATCGCCGTTGCCCATCGTGCCGTGTCGTGTGCAGCGTGGACGAGGCGGCGATGGAGAGCCTGTTCCCGAGAAACGGCGCCGCCACCGCCCCGGCCGCCGCGGGGAGTTCCGATCAGGGGGCACCGACAAGAGGCCCCTGGAAGCAGCAGCAGAGCCGGCTGCTCGACCCCAAGAGGCTGCAGAACGTGGCGATCATGCTCAAGGCGCTCAATGTCACCGCGGACGAGGTGATCGCAGCACTCGTGCACGGTGAGTTTCTGAATATCTTACTTCCAGTACGGTCCCCTACCCCTGCTGTCCTGGTTGCATAAGCCAATTGTGTGTTCTGTTCTCTTCTCGTGCAATTCCGGTGGCCACATGCCATGGCGATGGCAGTGCTGCATGAGTACAATCTAGTTATTGCTGAACCAAGTACATTCAGCTGCAACTTGGCAATCGATTGGAGACTATTTTGGTTGGTCCCCTGTGTGTGTGGAGTCCCATGCCACTCTTGCGTAGGAAGGGGAGGGGATTGATTGGATTCAAACTGACAATTTTACTTAAATTGGCAATAGTTTACTAACCAGATTGTACTCATTATGGCTAGTATTAAACTGGTCCTGTGCTTTAAAACTGTCATATTGTGGTGATCACAGAAGTTACTGCAATGCTTGAGAGCCAAATCTTGTGTTTTATGGGGCCGCGTCACACGTTCCACGTGCGACGCATCAAACCGTTTTCTAGTCATGTGTTTCACACATTAATCTTTGCTAATTTCTGTAACCCTGGTACTACGCTGAATTGACTAAACACAACGCCTTGTTCACCAAATACACATATGCTACACTTAGACCCACGAATTCAGCAATTGTCGTATTGCTCACCTAACTAATATACATGCCTACCATACCAGGGAATCTCTCCTCCACTTCCCTGCATGACACCTTTTCTTTTCTTTTGATGTGAGCCGATAGTGAAGGCTCCTATACTTGTCCTGCCTTTTGACCTCAATTGTCACACTCAAGATTTTTTTGGGGTGGGAGGTTGCTTTCATCCACGATCAAATCGTCTGGATGCAGTGTGTTCCAACAAGGATGATTATAAGCTTCTGCTGGTGGATAGTTGAGTTTCCAGAGCTGAGGGCCTGGACCCTTGGACCCATCTGATTAAACTAGTTCTTTTGTGTTACGTGGTTAAGTCTTGATTAGTTGGTATTGATATTTTTGAGAGCCATCAGTGATATAGCATCATCAGCCATGTCAAGTTAAGCAATCTTGCTGGGAGGGAGATTACGACATGGATTAAAGAGGCGATCTGCATCTTTCACAAAGACGCAAGTGCTTTACCTTTTGGTGCTTCTGCTTTGTCATGTGGTGGTGTTATGGGTCTAATTTTTGCTATGGTATCAGATGCAGTTACCAGCATAAAATATTTCATATGAATTAGATGCCAGTTGCTTTTGAACTCATGTACTCTTATTTTGTAAATATAGCAGTTTTGAAGTCCTTCCATGCCAATTTTGGTTATCTCAAGCTTGCCCCTTCATTTAAGACTATTTTTTTCCTCATCTAATTCTTCATTTCTTGCCAAGTTCTTTCTTCTATTTTCTCACTGGATAAAACATCATCTTGTACTATTTAGGAGGGGTATCATTTCCATTATGAATACGAAATTTCTTGGGGTATCACAGGATATGGAATCTGTTGACGGTAGACCTAGGTAGTGGTAAATACCTTCCATTATTCAGTTACTTATGCAATTTATTAACAAATATTCTTGAACTGTTTTAGGCAGTTTTTCAAGTCTCATTAATAGATTTGAAAACTTACTAATCCGTTAGGAAAGTAGTTGATAGTCATTCTGGAGAAATTAACTTGGTGAACATTAGACAGATTCTTCCATGCTTGGAAATAATATTTGAGATTATTATACACCAAAGAGAAGCTGGTATGGATCATAAAAGTAGTTCCCGTTAGGTGTAATTTCAGTAATGCATTGTTCTGCCAGGTCATGCTTTACCAAACAAAGGTGTTGGTTCCATTGCCTGATCTAAATAGTTGAGGTGTTTTGTTCATAACATTTCTCCTCTAAAGCTGTATTTATTACATTCAGTATTAAGAAATCCGCTCTCAAGCTCTCACAGATCACAAGGTTGGTAAAGAGACGCCAACTGTCACTGAATGATATTGAAATTTTATTTGTATAAATGTTTTAGCAATCGAGTTCTCTAATCGGTAGATATGCATTATTGATGTCGTGGTACAGATTCGTATGATGGCCTCGCCTTTATTTTTATGGATTACATTTCGTTTGATGAGTTATAAATAATCCGAGATTATTTCTCTGGAAAATAGTACATATGAGTTGTGAGGGATATGATTACCACTCAGTTTATCGTTTGATAGAAGTAACATACATTTTGTAGGATTTTAGTGGACCTTTGGCCATGCACACCTTCAGACATGATTAGCCCCATTACTAGTTCTGAAATGAACTGTTGTGATTGAGCTATGCCCCAAACTTTGCGTATTATTGTTTGGAGCTTTCTTATGTATGTGCCCTTACATCAACTCGAATGATTAGAAAAACACTGTTAAGAGCTGGTAGCTTATTCTGTTACGGAGTACGGTCTGTAGAAAAGTATAATGCCTGTGGGTGACATCGTAATGGACCTATGGTTCTGTTTTTTTTTCTTACGAGGCCAGATGGAAACATTCATGAGCTATTTTTTTGGCGGTGACATTAGCTATGCAGGCTGGATCCAACCAACTTTTTTCTACTCCTTGTTAATTTATTGTCCGCAACCAACAAATCTCATCTATATATTTGGTATAAATTCAGCTTCCAAGAATACTGTTCACACTTCACATTACTGTATATATATAGCTCAAATGTTACAATGAATTAGACAATAAAAAGTTCAGTGCTACTTGTGCAGCAATGTTCAGTCTTCAGGCTGCATTTACTATTTTGCAGTATGCAGCAGGTCTGAACATAGATGTGTGTTTCCCGTTAGCTGCTCCAATTCTTTCTTTTGTCTGACATGATTTTTAATTAGGTCTCTGGGTTCACCTGAAAGGGGTTTCTTTTGTATTTGTTGTAGATTGGACTATTCTTATAGTTTGGTGTTTGCATAATGGAACTTTTATCTGTTGTAATTCTGACACTTTGAATACATTAACAAGCAGGAAACCTAGAGGATAAGCCTGAGTTCTATGAAACACTAGCTAAGATGGCACCAACAAAAGAAGAAGAGTTGAAGCTAAAACGTTATAGTGGTGACTTATCAAAAATTGATCCTGCCGAGCGCTTTCTGAAAAGTGTACTTGATATTCCTTTTGCCTTCAAGAGAGTGGATGCAATGCTTTACAGAGCAAACTTTGACACTGAAGTGAATTATTTAAAGAAATCTTTTGGAACTTTGGAGGTAAACAGCTATGATGTTTCAATGTTTTCGTTTGATTTTTACAATACTTCCTCTTGTATAAACTAGCTGGACTACATCTGTTCCCTAGACAGCCATTCAATTTTTTATCAAATAAAATTTCCATTTGCGCTTTCATGCTTCACAAAAGAGTCAATATTCAAGTTTTGGTGCATGTGATGTTTGTCATTTTGTGAAGTTCATCCTTGTTAATTTCCGTTTATTTGTGTCCAGAAGAACTTCACTATGGAATTTGTGCCAGTTCCTTCAGGCATTCCATTAACTCATGGCAGACATTACAAATATTCAGGTTAATTGTCAAAATATAATATTCCTTCATAACTTTTTCAGGCAGCTTGTTCAGACTTAAGAAGCAGCAATCTATTTTTGAAGTTGCTGGATACTGTTCTCAAGACTGGGAACCACATGAATGACGGTACTAATCGGGGCAAGGCAAGTGCCATCAAACTTGATTCTCTTCTAAAGCTCGCAGATGTCAAGTCAGCAGATGGTAAAACAACATTGCTCCATTTCGTCGTTCAAGAGATCATCCGTTCAGAAGGCTTCGATTCTGATCAAACAGCAACAGATCCTGGCAGTGCTAGCAAAGAACAGTTCAAGAAGGATGGCCTGAAAGTATATGCAGGGCTGAGTGTTCAGCTTTCAAATGTGAAAAAGGCAGCCACATTGGAGATGGACACGTTGAGTGGTAGTGTCTTGAGACTCACAACCGACCTCGAGAAGGTAAAACTTGTCTTGCAACTTAAGGAGACATGCCCCGATCAAGGCTCAAGTGCGAAGTTCTTCGAGACAATGGATACGTTTCTCAGAAGAGCACAAATAGAGATCGAGAGCATGAAAGTAGCAGAGAGGAGCGCACTGCAGCGCGTAAAGGAGACCACACAGTACTTCCACGGTGATGCCACCATAGAGGAACCTCACCCTTTGAGGGTATTCATGGTGGTGAGTGAATTCCTCTTGATCTTGGACCGTGTGTGCAGGGACGTCGGCAGAACACCGGAGAGGGTGATGATGGGTTCCGGTAAGTCATTCCGTGTCACGGCTGGCACGTCAGTGCCGCCACGGCGGTATGAACCGCGAAGAGAGCTTAGCTCCTCAGACGAGGACAGTTCGTCTTCGTAGAGTAACATAGAGAACCTCTTTTTGGATGCACAGATAGTAGTTTAGCTCTGAGGGAAATGATTCTTGGAGGGTTTATCATGTGTAATCATCACTCTCAAAACTCAGAAGAGGACATTACTGTGTAATATGCTAGATGTCTACAAAGGTTAAAAAGATAGCTGTACAAAGACAAAAAGAAATCTTGTCTCTGTGGTATACTGGAAATGGGGAAATTGTTCAGCTCGCAATATTATGATATGTCAGAAGATGCTCACAGTTTTTCTTATGCGGTCATCAGTAATTAGCACAGAATGAACTCCCCACCTGAATTTCATTTGTCAAAACGAAAAGGTTCAAAAGAGCCAGGATTTACACATGCAGTTTTGTACAGCGGGGAAAGAAAAACTACTTGCAATACCTATCCTTCTTTTTCTGAATGTACTTCTGAATCTGCTGATCAGGTGAACTTTGTTCTAAAAACACTGTAAGAACATTTATTTCTGAACCAAATTTTGCTGTTTTTGTAGGGCGACCAAGTTAGGCCGTCGCCCCAGATCCTCAATGAGCTACCTTCAGCCTGAATGATCAGATCACTCAGGTTGAGGACCATCACGGGCTGTTGGTAGTACGATGGGAAGTTTGATGTGCCAAAAGCAGACGGATACCAAAGTTATGACAACCAAGAGAACAATGGGAACAGTAGATAAACCTTAGGTACAGAGGGCTGATGTCTAGGAAAAAGAGAAGAGGGCAGAAAGCGATGCTAAAGTGATCCCTTCTCTGCCCCCTGTTTTTTGTGTGCCTGCTACGTACAGTATACACGTATAATTTTTTTATGATAGAATACAGTACGCACGTGCCACGTTGCTGCCATGACGGCCGCCGGAAGGAATCAACCATTATGGCTTCTGGACGAGTTCAAACCTGTCGCCTGATGAATAGTGATGCTGCTGCTAAGAATGACCAAGCGGGAGAGAGACGAAGAAGAAGGCGAGCAGCAAACCGAAGATGACGTCGTTGTACACCCGCAGGCCGGAAATTTGACGCGCATGCACGGGGTTTGTCTCTGCGCCAAGTTCTAGTCGCCATCTCTGCCTGGTTTAAGGTGGATTATTATACTGCATAAAAATTGTGCCATTCTTTTTATGAAACCTACGTTCTGTTTACAATTTAAACAAATCTTATATCTCAGATTGCATAGATTTGATGGTATTTTGAACTTTGATCTTTGTCGGGATTGGTGACATCGTCATATAGATCGGTGAAGACGATGAAGTTGAAGCTGTCGATGCTGTCCGAGTCGCTTCTTATATCGGAGTCCGCAGACGACTCGAAGGACATGTCGCCGAAGATTTTGGCGAGCTTTTTGCTTGCCGTAGTTTTGATGAAGCGTGGCGGCGAAATCTCCTCATCGCCTGTCTCGAACGACGAGTCCGAAAAATCGGAATCGACCGCCGACAATCCCGACGAAGTCGGAACCTCGAGACGATACGATCCTTCTTTCTCGACCCGGAAGTGGAACCTTCCGAACGTCATCTCCATAGGCTCCTCCAGATACGCATATGCATCCAAACGGGAGGGCGGGTGAGGAACAAAATCGACTAGATCAGTTTCGATCCGTTTACCTCTATCCATCGCGTTGCTTGCTACCGAAGAAGTCGACGATCTTGAACGTGCCATCGAGATCAACTCCTTGTCACCTCTAATTCCCACAGACGGCGCCAATTGATAAGGGATTAACTTGTCAATGCCTACAGATTGCAGACTAGGGTTTAGTTGTAAGTAGAGGGCAAGTAGATCTCGAGGGTTTCAGCCGAAAAAGTATTCGACTGTTAGAAAACTAGGGTTGTGTTGACAATGAATCGATCCTCTCTTCGTCCCTCGACTCCCCCTTATATAGGAGGCGGAGCCGAGGGTTTCGTGATACACAAGTTACAGAGTTCGGGAGACAACCTGAGTCCGTCCCGTAGTAATTACAAGTCAATATTCCTAATACAATTCTATCTTTCCAAACTCTCTCCTAACTGGACTTCCGGGCTTTATAATCTTCGGGTCGTGGGCCTTCAGTAAAACCCCGGGTACCTTCTTTGGTAGGCCCATTGGGGATGCCTATGTCACCAGCCACCACCGAATTCCCCTCCTTCGTCATATCAATATTATAATGTTTAGTTGGTGACCAGGTGTGGTAGGCTATGTATACACTACAATTCAAATGCATGATCACGTGGGATTGAACAATTCATAGTCACACTAATAGGTAAAAGTAGAAGGCAAAAATAATAAGGCAGTTCTTCTTTTCATGTTAACTTGTAAACACAAGTCCATCCATAAATATGCGTATTTTGTTCTAAAAGTTTAGATTGCCATCCTAGTTACCTGTCTTTTGAGCCGCAAGCTTCAAAAGAACCATGCACAGTCAACTTTCTTCTGGTTGGGTTATCCTGTTAGTGGAACTTTTGTTTGCTATGAATATTTTCTTCAACTTATCTCAAAGATTTTTGGTGCTTCTGTCATTTTTTAGTATTTATTCAACTGAGTGTGTAGTACTGCAGACTACCAGTCTGATATATCTTCTGTATGCCCGTCTAGTCATCTAATCAAACTTCACTTACCTATTCTTTCTTCTCTCTTTGAGGGATTGCACAAACCTGTTATCAGCATCGGGAAGAGTGTAAATGGTTCCCCACTGGTATGCAACTTAATAATGATGATGTCTCTAGTGCTTGATTGGTGTAAATTTTGTATATTGGACAACTATTCTGATTGTTCTTGCAGTGGGTCTTTGAAATATCAGATAAACCTGGGCAAAAAGAAGCTGAACCAGCATTCAAGGTTTGGGGTTTGTTTATGTGGGTTGTTCTTTTCTCAGTTGTCGGAAAATGATAAGAATTTGAAGAGGAAGTGCTCCATAATTTCAGCCTGATGACCATCTTGTTTTATCATTTATTTGCTTTTATGTCCTTGTGCTTGAAGAGAACAGCTGTGAGAGAGTAGTATTCACATGTGCAATTTCTTCAACAGCAATGGGTGTCTTCTGTTTCATATTTTGAATGACTTGACACTTTTTTTCCCGAATGGTTGGCACTATAATTGTTATGCTTTGCCTTGCTTCTTTGTGAATTTACAGGGGACTACCCCTTGTCCACCATGCCGAGGACAGTTAACTACTACTAGATTTAGATGTGCGCCTTGGCGCACGATCCCGTGAAGTTCATGACAATGTTCAATTTATATAAGGGTGATAAAAATAGCTGCAATGTTCTTTGGTTTACTGGAATCAATTAAGATAAAAAAATTCATAACTCCTAATCTCGTACTCAAAGCAATAAATTTTATTCTTATGATGTAAACTGGAGTTTTTTTAAGCTCAGTGAATGTAAGACTCAATTATTTGTTTCTTAGTTACATAGTTTCAGTCAGACAGTTTTCTTGTAGTGAAAAGGATAGAACATAAGCATGTGAGAGACAAGTCAGTAAAGAAATATTTGCACTGAACACTTGTAAGGCGGAGCTGAGGAAGACCAACGTTGCAATAGTTAATGAGGTCGTTGGTCACTTCGAGCCAACGGTCATGAAGAACAGCTGCACGTCCATCGGGTTGTTGGTGTTCTTCTTTGCCACCTTGGCTAGCTCCGCCACCATCTTTTTCTCGTTTTCGGAAGATCCAAGGCAACTAAGTTTACAGTACCTGAAAGTTCACAGCAAAAGAGTCACAACTTTAGCTTATAAGTAATGATTAGACATACCGATAGGCCACTAAACAGTGAAAATTAGTATAAAAACGGTTAGATCAAAGACGCAAACATTGCACTCTCGGCACACAAACTGTGCTCAATGTACAGACCAATCTAGCAGACCTAGCTGCAAGAGCTTGCCGCATAAGGCCTTGTTCTGATTATACTGAAATTGATGCGATTCTTATCTGGCTAGCCAATTCTAAATTTCTTTTTATCAACCAAACAAGAATCGTATCAATTTGAATCTCATGTTTGGTTCCTCAGCTGATATCTGAATTCTTCTTTGTCAATAAAATAAGGAAAGTTGGCGTCAAATTGAGTCATATATTTACATTCTCCCGGACAAGAGCTCAATCGACTGGTCTGTTGTAAGTGGCCACAGTATGGCAATGGTAGGTGAAATGAGCTGACACGCTACCATCTGGTATGTTCTTTTTTCTTGAACTGCTAAATCTGAACTTCATTTAGATAAATCAGCCAGCTCTGACTACTTTCATCTGCAGACATCTGAAATTAGCTCCCTGACTATAGTCTTGTTCCTGCAATGAACTTCACATAATCAGCCCTTATTTTGCGCACACTAATGGGTAATAAGACTCTCCGCATAAGCACCTAAGTAGAAAACACAACATCTGGGCCATGTTCTTACAGTCCATGCTCAGAAATGATGACGCTACAACTGAATTATTTCTTAGTCCCATAAAGTGCGTAGAAGAACTTAGTTTAAGTAAACACCACGTAGCCTGAAAAGTGCGTAAAAACATATGAGCTAAATGTCAAAAGTCATATTATAAACAGAAAAAATCCTAACAGAGCAGGTGGTCTAACAGGAATAATAAAAGGCACAAGATGGGAGTGTGTGAGACCCAAAACCTATATACAGATTAAGATGGAAACTTAAATGCAGAGGATAGAAAAGGGGGAAAAATTATGTTTCAGATCAAGGAGATCCAGCCAGAAAGAAAAGATCAGCAAGGCAAATTAAGATGGAAACCACCTGATCTAGATGGGTATGCCTGAATGTCGATGTCAGTTTTGTAAAACATGCAAATTATGGCTCATGAGGTGCCGTGGTTCGTGACCATATGGGACAGGTGAAAACCTCTGCCTGGGCAACTATTCCGAAGTATGATAGTGCAGAAATGGCTGAAGCAATTGCTTGTCTGGAAGGTATTAAAGAAAATTTAAACTCTGTTGATTCAGGCCTAACCATCGAAAGTGACTGTGCAACTATAATTTAAAAAGGCAGCTCGATGGAAAGAGATCACTCCCTGACCTGAAGTGTTATCACTGATATCCAACGTCTAGTTTCTTTGCTAGCTGCCTTCAGGTTTAAATTTTTTGTACAGACCAATACAAGCTGGCCCATGAAATTGTTAATTTTAATCGTGTAAGTAACAGTGGTGTTGTGTTACTTGTTCAGTTCCTCCCTGCGTGTTGGAACTGGTCAGTAATGATTGTAACCGAAACCTTTCTCTCGAGTAGTATATTGCACCATTTCAAAATAAAATTATATACATATCTGTATGGAAACATATGTCACTATTTTTGTGTCACAAAAGAATAGGGCTAATACCACCCTATGTTGCACCAAAGGAATTATGGCCATAAAATATGAGACTCTGCAGATGAAAGAGTTGAACCAATATTGCAACATGCTCAAAGGAAAAAAGGACACTCACAAGAGGAGAACTAATATGCAATATGTTCAACAGGAAAAATGGCAGTCACCAGGGTATCAGTCAGCAATTCAGGAGTGATTCCACTCGTAAGTTAAATAAAATATATTGACAGGATCTCAAGAATAACCTTTTTTATATAAATTAACAACATGCAAATGGTTGTAGCCAGCATGAAGCCCGGCTCCGCAGGCCATCAAACGGCTGTAAAGCGGCATAATTAATCAAATGTTTTTGTATTAATTAGCGCAAGAGAACAGTAGTTTAAAGACCATACAGGAAGCGTAAATTCATATGACCAAACTGTTTCATGCTTGAGAGAGAAACCTCAAACTGGTAGCCAAATGAAGCAAATTCCAATGATGTAAAAAAGAAAAGAAATGATGCCAAGGAATTAACCCAATGCATGACCCAACATTAGAAGAATTGAAAAAAATCAATTCATAATGAGGAGCTAAACTCAAATGAGCACATCGCAGTGAGATACAATTTATGTAAAAACATAGGGAAAAGCAGGTAAATAATATGGGAAACAATACATCACAAAGATAACATATGTTCAGAGCTGAATTATTTCAGAACTCACTCTTTTGCCTCAAACAAAGTCTCGAGATTTAGTCCCTAATTCCATGAAATATTTTTAAATGATGCTCAACTTCATCTTTCAAATGTATGTCATGGTAAATGTAATAGTGCATACATATAGTTAATCAACTTATTCGTGTGGGCATCCCCAGCAAGCACAAGGACATGTAAAGAAGAAGATCAATGGTCGTTCAGACAAACCTCAGCCAGTAACACCGGCTGCAGATATAACCTAAGAGTTGAGTTAAAATAAACTGAAATCGAGCGGAGTTTCCATATCTATATATCTATTAATAAATAGAAGGCTATGTCTTATTATATAGAAACAAATGAGATGTGCAAAAGAGTCAATTAATCCTCTGATTAAGAGAGCTCACTTTTAAGACAACAAACCCTTTGATTCGATGATAAGAGGCAGGTTCGCAGGATTTGGATTAACTGGTCCAGGAAATAGAGTGGAACCAAGCAAAACGACCCAGGTGATGTATAATATATAGTACAATTAAACAGCGATGGTGTAGTCAATGAGCCTGATCCGACAAAAATTCTTCTTTTGTGCAAGAATAAATGGGGGATTGGAGAAATCAAGTACAAAGAGTTATTTTTTCAGGACTAAGAAGATAGACAGTACCGACAATTAGAACCATACTGAGCCACCGGACAAAGTAGGGTAAAATGTAAATATATGTGGAACCAAAGTACGAAGCAAGTTGAATTTTATTCAGCCAAATTATATTCATAAATAGCCGTTCTGTCTTTTAATGGTCATCTCCCTTAGCTTAGTTCACACACCATATAAGAAATGAATGTGTTATTTTTTCAACTCACACATATCATTTGGTGGCAAAAATTGTCAAGCCCAATTTTCTAGGAACTTAGTACCTATTGAGGAACGGCTTGTATTAACCAATTGTGGAGCTGCTTCTTATAACCAAACCAGGCCTTAGGAATGATAGTAAATAAACACACCTGAATGATAACCTATCTTTTATCAAGAACTTGCTCATGATTGACTTCCTTTTTTTTGAAAGACCACAAAAAAACCAACAGGGAGAGGAACCCATGCTCTAAATATGTTAAATTCTAACGTAATTCCTGAAATACTTGTTACAGTCGCTTTCTGGCCGTTTGATCGAGCTTGCATCCAACAATGTAAATACCTTAGTTATACCGCAAAGAGACGGCTTGGATGCGTCCTAATAGCGACTATCCACGGGCCATGCTTGGATTAGTCGTTCCCTTCAGATCAACCAGTTCAAAAACATAATAGGAGGCATGCCATTTTTGACAGTACAGTTGAGATGTTTGATCTGAAGGTTGTTGTGCATACCTATGAAAGCTTGTAAGCTGTTGTGCATCCCCATACATCAGAGAGTTGATGTCAATCAATCTTTGTACATAATAAATGGTATATTTCATTAAGTAATAATCTTCATGTGGAAACATTAGAACCATATTGAAAATCTTGCAAGGGGAGATTAAAAAAATATGCCTATTTTTGATTTGGTGAAAATAGTCTTCGAAGCAAACCTGCAATGGTAGAATAAAAATGAATTAGTTAATTCTTGCTAACATTAAAATAGTTTTTAAAGCGAATCTGGAATAGTAGAAGAGTGTGAATTAGTTATTTCTTTCCCATGTCGCTAATATAAATCAGAAAAGATGCCTTGCAAACCAGGACAAATAAACATGATAGTAAGAGGAATTAACAGATAACTTCAAATAGTAGCTATGAACCTTGAAACTGAGAACTCACCTAAGATTCAGTTTTAATGGATTTCTAAACCTTTTCCCTCAAGATACCATGATGAGTCCCCACAACCAAACATGATGAGTCCCCTGAACATATTGACATCACAGTAACATGATTGAGACAGGCAGACGCACTCAACAGAGGAGAGGAACAAACCCATAGACACCCACCTATCCTTGGCCTGGTGATGAGAAACAACATGCGAACTTCAGAGATATCCAAACATAAGAAAAATAACATATAAGATATCTTCCTTGCTGAATTATTTCAGAGATATCCTAGCTGAATTTTACCAAAGCAAAAAAATACAGTAGCTATATTACTTGACATCCAACAATCTGACCAGGAAATGAAAGAGAACACTTCATAGCTCTAGGGATCAACATGAACTCTTTCCTCATACTCAATCTCATTTAATCTCTGAAATATAAAATCATAACTTTCAATATAGATGAATAGTCTAAATTGGTATACCTGACTGTACTATTTGTAGTGCAATAGAAGCAAAAACAGCCAGTCAAAGTGATACTTTAATCTCTATGGTGTGTAAGCTAAAAGATCATTTCTGTTATCTCAATATAACAATTATTACCATAGCAAATAATTCTAAGATTCTCCCTATACATCCAAAATTTGAAAGCCTGAAACCATGTACGTGCAGTCCCTTCAGGTAAGATTGCAAGAATACCAATCCCGACATCAGTTGTAGTGAAAGAATTACAGGGAAAAACTGGTCCTCCATATCTCTTCTTAGAAGCACATCTAGACAGAACGATCAATCATCGATTTGTTAGCAGCATCCAACAAATATGTGCTATAGAACAGAGATGGAGAAAGCTCGCAGGTTGCCATGAACAAAAGGAAGAGGATCTTACAGTGCACATGGAACCATCTTGCCTCGGCACCCTCGTCCATCTCTACAGGGGAAATACACAAATCCGTCCATCTCTACAGAGGAAATACCAAAATATATAAACATCATTATATTGCTTATTCCCGAGCTGGTTCATGAAGGGAATCTAGGTAGATAGAGAGGAGGATGGGGGAGAGAGACCTGAATGAAGAGGTGTAGGAGAGCGAGCCGTTCCGCTGCCTCTCATCGTCCTCAGTGACCTGTGACCATGTAAGGGAGGAGGACGCCCAGGGCTGGAGGTTGTGGATCTTGCGCCTCCACAGCTGGGGTTGGAAGAGGTGAAGATCGATGCCTCATGCTCTTTCTCTCAGCTTACACCACCAGCGACGGAAACAACTGTCCTTCCGGCATGATGACGACGCAAGGTCGAGGTGGAGCTCAAGGCGGATCTCAGGGGCGCAAGGTTGAGGTGGAGCTCGACGCGGAGCTGCGAGGGCACGAGGTGGTAAGTCGAGGTGGAGCTCGAGGCAGGTGCCCTCGCACGTCTTCCCGAGACGTGCCACCTCCAGATGTGTCTTGTCCGCCCTCGCCGTCGAGGGAGGAGGACGGAGCTCCAGGCGCCGGCGAGGCGGCTGCCTAATCCTCGGCCTCCACCTCCTCCAACGCGCGCTCCAATTGCGCGCTCGCCGTCGCCAAGGCACGCCTTCGCCACCGCAGTCGCTGCAGTCGCACAGGCGCGCACTCGCCGCCGCCGCCAGGTGCGCCTTCGCCGCGCCATCTCCAGGCACGCGCTCGCCGCCGCCGCCAAGTGCGCCTTCGCCGCAGCCATCTCCAGGCGCGCGCTCGCCGCCATCGCGCAGGCGCGCGCTCGCGCTCGCCGTCATCGCCCAGATGCGGCGCTCGCCGCCGCCGTCGCCAGGCGCGCCTTCGCTGCCGCCGTCTTCTGGCGCGCGCTCGGCTCCGTTGCCCAGGCGCGTGCTCGGCGCCGCCGCCGCTGCCATGCCATAGAACGAGAGGGGATTGGGGAGGAGGTGGGTGCGAGGGATTGGGTGAGGTAGGGTTTCGGCGCACGTTTTCCGCGGTGAAGATATTTTGCACGCTAGCTGCGGAAACGGAAACGAGCCGCAGAGACTGATGTGTGGACCCAACGGACCGTAGGACCCAGACGCAGCCAGATGCGGGTAGATAACGGCCAGTTCATGGCTTTTGCAAGGGCGCTACTGCCAGAAATGGACGGCTGAGATTGAGTGTTGACCAGGAACAGTAAAGATCCGACGGTTCAAAAGCTGGAATCGCTGTGAAGCCCCCTATGGGGGGCATCGTTTATACCTTTAGAAACTGTAATGGAATCGCATCCAAAATTTGAACATATGATTTTTCTGTGAATGTTACAAGGCCATGTCGACAATAATTCTGCTAGCTTGCTTGAACTCGTCATCTGGTAGAGGCTAGGGTTCTACCGGGTCTAGGGCGGAGGTTGTAAGGGTGGAAGTGAGGGCGGAGAGGTTGGAGAGCTCGGCGCCGGCGGCTGGGCGCCGTCGCGGAGGAAGGAGGCGGCGGCTGGGCGCCGTCGCGGAGGAAGGAGGCGGCGGCTAGGGTTCTCCCGTCTCCCTTCAGGAGACGAGACAGTAATGATACTGAATTATTGTCTGCTTAATCTTGAAGGGATACAAGTGTTTATATAGGAGGACGGCCTCCTCGAAACCCTAATTTACTTGGGCTAAGCCCCTAATTTACTTGGGCTAAGCCCCTAACTAGCCACTAGTGGGCTTCCTACGTTGGTAGGTCGGACCGACCATAACATCTCTCCCTGCCTTCTCAAACAGCTCGTCCTCGAGCTGAACTTCGGAAGCTGCCGACGGAGATCTTCAAGCTTCTCCCAAGTCGCCTCGTCCTCAGGCAGGCCGGTCCAATGCACCAAGACGTGCCAAACACCACGGCGCTGCTGGGCCTTCAACACGCGAGCCACACTCACCGGGGTAGGCTCGAGACGCCCATCCGAAGTAGGTGGAAGAGCTGGTGGTGCAGAAGGAGGGTCGCCCTGGTAGGCCTTCAGGAGGCCGACGTTGAAGACGTCGTGGAGGCGCGAGCCCGCAGGCAACTCAAGGCGGTAGGCGAGCTTGCCGATGCGCTCCAGCACACGGAAAGGACCGGCGTAACGAGGTCTCAACTTGCGCCTGAGCGCGGGTCCAAGGACTGGGTCGTCCGGTGAAGAAGGCGTAGCCAGACCCAATCGCCCACCGCAAATTCCGCCTCGCGATGGTGTGCATCATAGTACTTCTTGGCCAGCTGCTGAGCCTGAAGAAGTCGGCTCGGCGCGCCTCGGCCGATATCTCGTCGCGGGTACGCAGCATGTCATCCGCCGTCTCGGTACGGGCCGTGCCGAACGCATAGGGAAGCATCGCCGGTGGTGGCCTCCCATAGACCACCTCAAAGGGAGTAGCGTGCAGCGCGGAGTGGTAGGACGTGTTGTAGCGATGACTCGGCCCACGCCGGCCCAGTCCACCCAAGCTCGTGGACGATCCCCGGTGAGGCAGCGCAGGTACATGGCGATGATCTTATTGACGACCTCGGACTGGCCGTCCGTCTGAGGATGAAACGCCGTACTCATGCGGAGCTTCACGCCCGCCAGCCCAAAGAGGTCCCTCCAGACGTGACCCGTAAACACCGGATCACGATCAGCGACGATGGAGGACGGAAACCCGTGGAGGCGAACGATGCTGTCGAAGAAAGCGCGTGCCACGGACGCCGCCGTATAGGGATGGCCCAGGGCGATGAAGTGCGCGTACTTGGAGAAGCGGTCAACCACCGTGAGGATGACGGACTTTCCGCCAACCTTCGGCAGCCCCTCGATGAAGTCCATGGAGATGTCCGCCCACACCTGGGACGGCACGTCCAGCGGCTGCAGCAAGCCTGCCGGATGGAGCGTCTCCGTCTTGTTCCGCTGGCAGGTGACACACGCCCGCACCCAGTCTCGCACCAGGGCGCTATCCCCTGGAATGTAAAAATCAGCGCGAAGACGGTGCAGGGTCTTCTGGGCGCCCTCGTGACTGCGAGAATGCGCCAAGGACAAAGCCCGGTGGCGCAGGTCTCCATGATCCGGCACGAAGATGCGGCGTCCATGGAGGAGTAGTCCCTCGTCCGGGCGCCATGGCGCGGCCAGCTCGCCGTCGGCCGGCGCCGGCGCAGCTCGCTGCGCATCCGCAGCCGTGGCGATAGCGCGGCGAACCTCGTCGATGAAGACGAAAGATGGCCCGGAGTGGATGCAAAGGGCTGCACCGACCGTGGGCGCGTCCGCGGTGTCGTCAACGTCTCGGCGGGATAGGGCGTCGGCGGCGCTGTATTGAGGCGGCCGGGCGGTACTCGACGGTGAAGTCGAAGCCGAAGAGCTTGCTGATCCACCGGTGTTGCGGCACGGTAGAGAGGCGCCGATCCGGCAAGAACTTCAGGCTGTAGTGGTCCGTGCGCACACGGAATGTCCGGCCCCAAAGATACGCCCGCCGGTGGCGCACCGCCCGGACCAGCCCGATCAGCTCGCGCTCATATGCGGCGAGCTTGTGGTGGCGCGCGGCGAAGGGGCGACTGAAGAAGGCGAGTGGACCCTCGCCCTGGTGAAGGACGGCGCCGAAGCCAATGCCGGAGGCGTCGCAGTCCACCACGAACGGCTCGTCGAAGTCCGGCATCTGAAGAACGGGACCCGTCGTGAGTGCCCGCTGCGGGCGGCGAAGGCCGTGGCCGCCTCCTCGTCCCAAGAGAAAGCGTCGCGGCGAAGTAGGCGCGTAAGGGCGCGGCGATGAGGCCGAAGTCCCGGATGTATCGCCGGTAGTATCCTGCGAGGCCCAAAAATCCGCGAAGAGCTCGTGGCGACTGGGGCGTTGGCCAGGCGGCGACGGCAGCGACCTTGTCCGCGTCCATCGCGACACCGTCGGCGGAGATGACGTGGCCCAAATATGCGACGGAGGTCGTGCCAAACGAGCACTTCGAGCGCTTGAGGTGAAGACGATGCACTCGAAGCTCGTTGAAGATGATGGTCACGTGCTACAGGTGTTCCGCCCAGGATGCGCTGTAGATCAAAATATCATCAAAGAAAACAAGCACAAAGCGGCGTAAGTAGGGGCTGAGTACGTCGTTCATCAGAGCCTGGAAGGTCGCCGGCGCATTGGAGAGGCCGAACGGCATCACCAAAAACTCGTAGTGGCCATGGTGAGTGCGGAACACCGTCTTGGCGATGTCGTCCGGGTGCATGCGCACCTGATGATAGCCCGAGCGCAAGTCGAGCTTGGTGAAGAAGCGCGCGCCATGCAGCTCGTCCAGGAGCTCATCCACGACGGGGATGGGGAACTTGTCCTTGGACGTGACGGTGTTGAGGGCGCGGAAGTCGATGCGAAACGCCACGTGTCGTCGGTCTTGCGCACCGAGGAGCACGGGGGCGCGAACGGTGACGTCGAGATCCGGATGATGCCCCGAGCGAGCATGACCGCCACCCGGCGCTCGA
Source organism: Lolium rigidum (assembly GCF_022539505.1). NCBI lineage: Eukaryota > Viridiplantae > Streptophyta > Magnoliopsida > Poales > Poaceae > Lolium > Lolium rigidum. The sequence goes on along the minus strand of NC_061514.1, from coordinate 352,496,559 downwards.
GCTCGTCCTTCGCAGGCTCGGGGGTACCGGTACGGCCGCACCGCTACGGGTGCCGTGTTTGGCGGCGGGTGGATGCGGTGGTCACAGGGTCGCGAGGGAGGGAGGCCCTGCGGCTCGTCGAAGAGGTCGCCGTGCTGCTGCAGTAAGTCGGCCAGGAGCGGATGCGCCTCGTCGAGCGCGGCGGCCATCAGGTGTAGCTGCGGGGATGTGCCAGTGCTGCCCATGCCCGTCCAGTGAACACGGCGGCCACCCTCGCGCCAGAAGATGAGGGACAGCACGTCGAGGTCCCACAAGATGGGGCCTAAGGTGCTCAGGAAGTCGAGGCCGAGGATGAAGTCGTAGCAGCCCAAATCGAGACCGACGCAGTCGATGGAGAAGGGCTCGTCGCCTACAAGCACGGGAACCTGTCGCGCCACGCCCTGGCACGTAAGACGATCCCCGTTGGCTACGGTAACGCTGTACGTCTCCGAGCCCGCCGGCTGGAGAGCGAGGCGGCGCATGGCGGTGCTGGACAAGAAGTTGTGTGTGGAGCCCGTGTCCACCGGCGCGGTTAGACGCTCCCCATTGATCGTCACCGGAAGCGAGCATCGTCTTTGCCGTTTTGATGCCCGCCATAGCATGGAGAGACACGACGAAGGCGGACGCGTCGGCCGGCGCGTAGGTCGTGACACCGGCCTCGGTGACGGTGGCGGCCGCGAGCTCGGCGGTGAGGGCCTCAACGTCGGCGTCGTCGACGGTCTCCAAGTAGAAGAGGCGGGCGCACGTGTGGCCCGGCGCGTATTTTTCGTCGCGGTTGAAGCACAGCCCCGGCGGCGCCGCTCAAGCTGCTCCGCGGCCGTCGGCCGCTTGAAGGGGCGAGTCGGCGCGAGGAGGGCCCGCGGGCGCAGCGGCCGGTGCGGGACGCGGCGGGACGGTGGGCGTCGGGGCGGGTCGGGGCACGGGCCGGGCGCTGCCACGTTGCGCGTAGACCTGCTGCATGGCGAGGGCGCGCTGCTCGTAGGCTCGTGCGTAGTACATGGCCGTCTGCAGGTCCCCCGGCTCGCGCATCTCGACATCGACGCGAATGTAGTCGGGAGGCCGCCGACGAAGAGATCGGCGCGCTGCCGTGCCGAGACACCCGGGGCATGGCACGCGAGCGCCTGAAAGCGGTCGGCGAAGTCCTGGACCGTGGTGGTGAAGGCGAGGCGTCCCAGCTCGGCGAGGCGGCTGCCACGGAGGGTCGGCCCAAACCGCTGGAGGCACAGGTCGCGGAAACGCTCCCAAGGCGGCATCCCGCCCTCGTCCTCGCTCGAGGGCGTAGTACCAAGTCCGTGCGGCGCCCGTAGGTGATAGGAGGCGATCCATGTGCGGTCGGTGCCGAGCGTCCGCCGCCCCCGAAAAATTGCTCACACTCGGTTCGAGCCGGTTCGGGGGTCGGTGGGCGCCGTCGTAGGTGGCGAACTCCGGCTTAGTGAAGCGGGGCGGCTGCGGTGCCACGGCCGGGACCATGGGGGCGCCCTCTCGGCTGGTCGGGTTGACGGACGTGCTCGCGGCGAAGGGCCCCGAAACCCGCCGAGGCCGCCAAGGCGGTGGGCGGGCTGGCCGGACCGTCGTCCGCGCCGCGATATGAGTGTAGACGGGTGCCGCGTCGGTCCATGTGGGAATCGGCGAGGGCGACGGCGGCCACCACGCGGGCCGGCCATTGCCGGCGGCGGAGGCGGCCGGTGGGGGCGGCGGCGTAGCGGCGGTCGGTGGTGGCGGCGGTGGAACAGCGGCCGGTGGGGGCGGCGGCGGAACGGCGGCCGGTGGGGGCGGCGGTGCTGGCCGGCCTTGATCTCCGCGAGCTCGAAGCGGATGGCGCGGAGGCCGTCGGCGAGGTCCGCCAAAGTAGCGGGCGGAGGTCGAGGCCCGTGGGGACGGCGGCGGCCTGGTCTCCGTTGGCGGCGGCGGCGGCCCCTCGCGGCGCGTGGGCGCCGGTCATGGCGGCGGAAGTGGTGGTGGTGGCGGCGGTGGACGTGGCGGCGATGGTGTCGACGGGGGCTGTTGGAGCCCATAAGACCTAGGCAATCCGATACCAAAGTGGTAGAGGCTAGGGTTCTACCGGGTCTAGGGGCGGAGGTTGTAAGGGTGGAAGTGAGGGCGGAGAGGTTGGAGAGCTCGGCGCCGGCGGCTGGCGCCGTCGCGGAGGAAGGAGGCGGCGGCTAGGGTTCTCCGTCTCCCTTCGAGAGACGAGACGATAATGATACCGAATTATTGTCTGCTTAATCTTGAAGGGATACAAGTGTTTATATAGGAGGACGGCCTCCTCGAAACCCTAATTTACTTGGGCTAAGCCCCTAATTTACTTGGGCTAAGCCCCTAACTAGCCACTAGTGGGCTTCCTACGTTGGTAGGTCAGACCGACCATAACATCATCCTGTTCTTATTATACTATAAGTAAGAACTCACTAGTTGCCGTTTTCGTATCTGTGATGTAGTTTTTGTTTTGAATTTGCAGTTTATTGGGAATGTCCATGGCGATGAGCCTGTTGGAAGAGAAGTCCTTATGCAACTTGCGTATTAGCTGTGTGATAACTACCTGAAGGATCCCTTGGTATGTTCTACATGCTCTTGGCTAGCTGTGGAGCTTTCGACTGACCAACCACTTGGGCCTCGTTCGGCACAATGGTTTTTTAGGGGATTGGAGTGTTTTGATTATCTGGACCAGCCCAAAATGCTGGCAAACCGTTCGGCAGGCCGGTTTTGGAAGGGCTCAGCCCCGGATTTCCTTGCGAAACCCTCCGACACAGGCGTAAACTGAAACGCGAGGGACTGCTCGCGTTTTTGTCGCTGGCTCGGCCCCAAATTATCCGCACATGCAGCTTGCTCCAGCAAATCCACGATGCGTCCATTCCGCGCATGTCTCTTCCTAAATCTCCCGCGGTGCCCGACGCTTTTGCTCGTTGGTTGGTTGCAGGCTGGAATTCTGCCATGCATGTACTTCCTCCCAGCTGGTGAATACTCGCTGCTTTCCCTGCTCCTAGCTCAGACCGGCCATTACACTTGCGCGACGGGGTGTTTTCACCCAAAACACTAGAGGTAATACACCGTAATACCTGCCGAACAAGGTTGCAGTTTTTCTATGTGAAACCATGTGTAGTATTTTGACTTGTTCCTTACATGATCTTAACTGGAAGCTTGGGGTAGGCTAGATATTAAACCCAGCGGAAACGAAAGGAATCCAAAACAAGGAGAGAGAAAAAAGAACAAGTAAACTAAGATTCCGGCACATGGATCGCTGATTTCCATGCGGGCAAACATCCGCATTGATATCATCATTGCTTTGCAGCATTGATCCCAAGTATCGGAAGGTGTCCTATTAGGATATTTGTCCTTCTAAAATAACATCTTCGTCTTCACACCTAACACCACTAAAGTCACATTGCAAGTACTCAGTCTTGGTCCTGTTAATTCGAAACCCTTTTGATTCCAAAGATTGCCTCCATAGCTCTAATTTCCTATTTACGGCAGCCCTGGTTTCATCCACTAGCACCACATCATCAGCAAAGAGCATACACCAAGGAATATCTCCTTGTATATCCTTCGTCACCTCATCCATCACTAAGCTTAGTAACTAACCACAATAGAAAATAATTAATTCATGGAACGAAATTTAGATTCTAACATAGGCTACAAATATTGTTTTTTTTGATGCATTGTTATTGATCATGTAATGTCCAGCATATTGTTCAACATTGATACTAGGCTCACTTTTTTCCTAAGCATAGTTTTTATAAGACCTACTCCATGTATTTCCTGTTAGGATGATCTCCACGTCACCGATCCCAACGGATCGATAACGAGTCCTTGACCTCGTCCGCGCCCTGATCGGGGGCGTCCAACTCTCTTATGGTTGGTGGACCCCTATGACCTGCGCTATATAAAGAGGTGGGGGCCGGGGCACACGGTACGAGGTTCACCGCGCCGCCAGTCACCCCACCAACATTCCCTACCGATCTAGGGTTGGCGCAGTGCTCACGGGAAGCACCACCACCGTCGCCACCGCACGCTCACCCTCTCCGCCGCCGCCACCATGTCGGCACCCGAGAGCTCCTCCTCGAAGGGGGAAGGTTTGTCTCCCACTCCCTCTCAATCTCTCTCCGATCTTGCAGTATACATATAGATCTAATGTCTACCCGCACGGATGCTACTCTAGTCGATCTAGCAAAAGTAAACATTGGTATCAGAGCAACTCTAGATGTAGATCTCGTGTTTATTTTTTCGGGTAGAAAAGAAAGAAGAGAAATCCTAGATCCTCCCTGATGCAAAGAAAAGAAAAGTATACCGGCCGAGGCCCTCGGGCTCGCCGGCAAAGTTCGCGCCGCCGCAAGGCCGCGCCGCCCCTCTCGATCCCGATGCGCATCGGCATGCCGAGGCATCGGGAAGAAGGGCCACTCCACTTGCGCAAGCAAGGCGGGGCAAAGAAAAGGAAACCTACCGGCTTACCGTGCTGCTGCGCGTCGCCGGCAAAGAAAGTACCCAGCACCGCCGCTGAGCCATTTGACGCCGGTGCGCCCACCGGGCGCACGCGATGGCAAAAGGGCCAGAGGGGTGCCGGCTGATGTCTTCTCGTCGCCGTCGACCTTCGGGTTTTTGGTGGCTGGAAGAGGCAAAAGGGCGGGCGGCGCCGTCGGCCAGCCGACAGCAACCACGCGGCCGTCTTGGACGAGCACGCGGGAGGCTACTGCGGGGCGCGACTGCGCGCTGCCGTCGCCGTCAGAAAGCGCCGGGCGGGGCGAGCAGCCGGGCGGGCCGAGCCAACGGCTCTCCGCCGCCGCCGCCGGACCCGACAGAGAAGAAAGACAGGGGCTCGGGGGAGAAGTGGTTCTAGGGTTAGGGTTGGCCGTTGGCCACCTTTTTATACCGACGCGAAAAGAAAGGGAGGCCGTCGGATCGAATCCAACGGCCAGAAGTGCATCCGCGTGGGCACCGTGTGCGGGCCGCGTCGGCGCCGTGTGCGGGCCGCGTGGGCTCCGCTGGCCAGGCCGCGTTGGCAGGCCGCGTAGGCGCAGCGTGCCTGTGCGCCCCTCGGCCGCGTGGGCGCCGCGTCGGCTGCGTGCCGCTCGGTGCGAGTGGGCTGCGTGGGCCGCGGGCCACGTGGACAGTAACAGAACAGTCAGTTTTTTACAGTTTTTTATAGTCTTATTAATTACAGAGGCATATTTAGGCAGTTTTGGGTCATTTTTTGGCCAAAATTTTGTCTAGTTTTTTTCTGAATAAATAGGACCAACGAAATATTTGTTCAGAAATGAAAAAGTAAAGGAAATGCCTCTGAAAAGTTCAAAGTTTAAAGTTTAGAATTCACAGTTTCCGCTGCAAATAGCAATGATATGTGCATTTATCTCTATTTCTGCCCAACGGTGATATAGTTTTATTTGCATTAACAATTGCATGTTTTAATTCGGACCAATGTTGGATTATAATTTGCAATTGTACTGTTCTCACTTCTTTGTGGTTTTCAGGAGGGTTCTACTTGATGAGCTGCATCAAGGATGTTCCCACCCTTAGAGGAGATAACTACACAGAGTGGAGGAAGAAGGTGGACTTCGCCTTCGTCTGTGCTGAGGTGGACTGGGTGGTTGACACACCGCAGCCCATCAAGCCTGCTGACCCCGTCAGAGCTGACGGGAATACTGATGATGCATGGGCTAAAAAGAAAAGGGACCATGCTCCTGTGGAGATGTCCTACACCCTAGAGAACAGAAAGTGGCAGACTGCCAACAAAAAGTGCATGGCATTTATAAACAATACAATTGAGAACGCCATTGTGGGCTCAATTACAGAGTGTGCTTCCGCTGGGGAGTACCTAGAAAAGATAAAGAGCCAGTTCACTGGTTCTTCAAAGACATATGCAACCCAGCTGTTGAAGCAGCCAGGTGACGTAAAAGTATACTTGGAGGTGCACATGGCATCGGGGAGCACATCCTCGGGATGAGCAACCTGGCCGCAAAGCTGAAGCCCATGGATGTCGACCCGGAGCCGAAGCCTCGCACTTCGGTTCACTTGGTGATGGCTTCATTGCCACAACAGTTTGACAACTTTGTCATCAATTACAACATGAGTCCTGAGAAATGGGACATTGAAAAGACCATTGCCATGTGTGTGCAAGAGGAGGATAGACTCAAGGCACAGAATGGAGGTACCATCAATTATGTGAAGGACAATAAGAAAAGGCCCTTCACACCAAGCAAACATGGTTCGCCTTCAAAGCAATATGGTAAAGCCCCAATGCAGCATCAGAAGTTCCAGCACAGGCCATTGCCAGTGAACAAAGATCAGTGTCTTCACTGTCAGAAGACTGGGCACTACAAGAAAGACTGCCCTGCTTTTCTGAAAGAATTAATGGCAAAGAAAGGTAACAATTTAGTTTCCTTTATAAATGAATCCATGTATACACAGTTTTCGAAATCTACTTGGTGGATTGACTCAGGTGCAACTGTTCATGTTGCAAATTCTTTACAGGGATTTCATTCGACGAGGACTATGAAAAGAGGCGAAGGATGCGTTGAAGTCGCGAATGGAATTGAAGCAGAAGTTGAAGCTGTTGGCGACGTCCTCTTGGAGCTAGCTGATGGCTTGACTATTCTGCTTAGAGATGTCTTATTTGTTCCTTCCATACATAGAAATTTAATAAGTGTATCGCGCTTAGATAAAGACAGTTATCAATGTTATTTTGGACATGGCAAATGTGCCATATGGTGTAATAATTCTTATGTTGGGGTTGCTATACTCCATGATGAGCTTTATTTATTGTCCTTGCGTGAAAAAGTATTGTCTGTGTGTAAAGTGAATGAACAAATACCCTCGTCGGAAAAAGAAGGAAAGAAAAGAAAAAGAAGCTGATGAATCATCGAAATTATGGCACTCGTCGCCTAGGCCATATTTCGAGGGGGAGAATAGAAAGACTCGTTAAAAATGATATTCTTCCTCCATTAGAATTCTCGGACATAGAACGAGTGCATCGATTGCATTAAAGGAAAATTTGTAAAGCAAATTAAAAAGGGTGCAAATCGAAGCACAACAACACTAGAAATAATTCACACCGACATATGTGGACCATTTCCGGTGAAAAGTGTGGATGGATATGATTCGTTCATAACATTCACGGATGATTACTCCCGATATGGTTATATTTATCCAATAAAAGAAAGAACAAAAGCGTTGGATAAATTCAAAATATTCAAAGCTGAAGTTGAAATCAGCATGATAAAAGAATAAAGATAGTCAGGTCTGATCGTGGAGGGGAGTACTACGGTCGACATACTCCATATGGCCAAGTCCCTGGACCTTTTGCAAGGTTTCTACAGGAGACTGGAATAGTCGCCCGAGTACTCGATGCCGGGCGAACCTCGGCAGAATGGGGTAGGCTGAAAGGCGCAATCGTACCCTTATGGATATGGTGCGCGAGTATGATGAGCTATTCCACCCTACCATTGGGATTGTGGATTGAGGCGTTAAAAACCGCTATTCACATTCTAAACGAGTACCAAGCAAATCGGTGCCCAAAACGCCGTATGAGCTATGGACGGGGAGAGTGCCTTCTCTAAACCACCCGAAAGTGTGGGGGAGCCTCGCTGAGGCCAAAGTATTCAATCCAAATATCGCAAAGTTAGATACCAAAACAGTCAGCTGCCATTTTATTGGCTATCCTGAAAAGTCAAAAGGCTATCGTTTCTACTGTCCAGAGAAATACACAAAGTTTGTGGAAACGAGACATGCTGTCTTCTTAGAAGACGAGATGATCAGGGGGAGCATGGTAGCTCGGAAAATTGATCTTGAGGAGAAGAGGGTGCATGCACCTAATCCGATGACTCGGGAGCCATTTTTTGCGCTACCATGTGCACCTGTACCAACGATCCCTGCGATTGTGGTGCAAGCGCCTGTTGTGACTCCACCCATGACAACGATGAGTGAAAATTCGGAACCTGTCCGTCAGGAGCCGAATGAACCATTTGTTGAGCATGAAAGGGAGCAACAACAGCCACCTCCAGAAGCTGAGCCACAAGTTGAGGAACGGAATGCTCAAGAGAATGTGGCCCCAAGAAGGTCTACAAGAGCTAGAAAATCAGCCATTTCGACTGATTACAAAGTTTACAGCACAGAAACAGTTCATATGGAAGGTGATCCCACTTCATATGAAGAAGCCATGAGAAGCCCAGATTCATCAAAGTGGGTGGAGGCCATGGAAGACGAAATGAAATCTATGAGTACCAACAATGTTTGGGACTTAGAGAATATTCCTAAAGGAGCCAAAACAGTGGGCTGCAAATGGGTCTACAAAATAAAATATGACTCCAATGGGAATGTCAAAAAGTATAAAGCACGACTTGTGGCAAAAGGATTTACACAAAGAGAAGGGATAGATTACAATGAGACATTTTCTCATTTTCTCCGGTCTCATGTAAGGATTCCTTCAGAATCATCATGACACTAGTTGCACATTTTGATTTAGAGTTGCATCAAATGGATGTAAAGACGACATTTCTAAACGGGGATTTAGAAGAAAATGTCTACATGAAACAACCTAAGGGTTTTATCATGGAAGGCAAGGAAGAAATGGGATGCCGCCTAAAGAAATCCATTTATGGATTAAAGCAAGCCTCCAGATAGTGGTATCTAAAGTTTAATGAAACAATTAAGAGATTTGGATTTAAAGAAAATATTGAGGATAATTGCGTTTATGCAAAGTTTAAAAGTGGGAAATATATTTTCCTAATCTTGTATGTGGATGATATTCTGCTTGCCAGCAGTGATGTTAGTCTACTGCAAGAGACAAAGAAGTTCTTGTCCTCAAATTTTGATATGAAAGATCTTGGTGAAGCGTCATATGTTTTGGGCATATAAATTCACCGAGATAGGAACAATGGAGTATTAGGACTATCGCAAAAGGCTTATTTAGAAAAGATTCTAAGTAAGTATAATATACATAAGTGCAGTGCCACACCTGCCCCTATAGTCAAGGGCGACAGTTTTGGGAAACATCAAAGTCCCCAAAATCAATACGAGCTCGATCAAATGAAAGCGGTTCCATATGCTTCGGCTATTGGAAGCCTACGAGTATGCATAAGTGTGCACTCGCCACGACTTAGCATTTATCACCGGAGTACTCGGTAGATATCAAGAAAATCCAGGTTTTGAACACTGGAAAATGGTAAAAAAGGCATTGCGTTATGTGAAAGGCACAAAGAGTTACATGCTAACATACAGAAGATCTGATTCCCTAGAAATAAGAGGGTATTCAGATGCAGATTTTGCGGGGGATAAAGATGATAGAAAATCCACATCTGAATATGTATTCACCCTCGCAGGGGGAGCTATTTCGTGGAGAAGCTCCAAATAAACCATAGTTGCATCATCCACGATGTATGCAGAATTTATAGCATGTTATGAAGCCACGGGGCAGGCATTATGGTTAAAGAAATTTATACCCGACTTGAAAGTGGTAGATTGTATTGACAAACCACTAAAGATGTACTTGCGACAATGAGCCTGCAGTATTTTATGCTCACAACAACAAGTCGAGTAATGCTACTAAACCGATTGAGGTTAAGTATTATGTTGTGAAACACAAGGTCCAGGATCAAACTATAAGTCTCGAGCATATAAGGACAAAAGATATGCTTGCGGATCCGCTAACGAAAGGCTTACCACCCAGCGTGTTCAAGGAGCACGCAGCCTGCATGGGTTTAAGGGAAAATCTTACCTATCCTGGATCATAAGAGGCCCAAAAGTAAAAGAATTTTTTTCAAAACAGAGAAGTGTATTGTGGCTGTCTGATTCTATCAGCAATAGAACTGTGACGATGAAACATGCCCTATGGACTGATCCAAAATGAAACAAATAAAGTGAAAGTGTAAAGTTAAAAGAAAAGTTGAGATCAAGGGGGAGAATGTTAGGATGATCTCCACGTCACCGATCCCAACGGATCGATAACGAGTCCTTGACCTCGTCCGCGCCCTGATCGGGGGCGTCCAACTCTCTTATGGTTGGTGGGCCCCTGTGACCTGCGCTATATAAAGAGGTGGGGGCCGGGGCACACGGTACGAGGTTCACCGCGCCGCCAGTCACCCCACCAACATTCCCTACCGATCTAGGGTTGGCGCAGTGCTCACGGGAAGCACCACCACCGTCGCCACCGCACGCTCACCCTCTCCGCCGCCGCCACCATGTCGGCACCCGAGAGCTCCTCCTCGAAGGGAGAAGGTTTGTCTCCCACTCCCTCTCGATCTCTCTCCGATCTTGCAGTATACATATAGATCTAATGTCTACCCGCACGGATGCTACTCTAGTCGATCTAGCAAAAGTAAACATTTCCATCAGTTTTATGAAAATTGGTATTAATATGCTATATTCAGAACTTAGTGGTTAACTAATTTCTGTAGGCAACTCTTATTGTGGAGAATACTCACCTTCATATACTTCCGGCAATGAACCCAGATGGATTTGCTCTTAGGAGGCGTGGTAATGCAAACAATGTTGATCTCAACAGAGACTTTCCTGACCAAGTGAGCACTCCTCTAATGCATTGATTTCTTATGAAAGATTCTACGCTCCAAATTACAATTTTCCTCTTTCGTGGAGCCATTCCCTAATTTATATTCTCAATGCTGGCAGTTTTTTCCCATCAACGATGAGTTAACTACAGGCAACCTGAAACTAGAGCTATTATGAACTGGATAAAGGAAGAACACTTTACAGCCTCGGCTAGTTTGCATGGGGTGATTACTCCTTCCTTACCACTACTTTGTGAAACTATGTGTTATTTATATCATCTCAAAAAACCTTCCTGTTTCAACCAATGTAACTCAAAAGAGAATTTTGATATATTACCCAGATGTGCTTTAACCCCTGAGTCAATAAGAATCGGTGTATGATCAGAATCCGTCCTTGTTAATGCACGAACAGTCACTAAGGGAAATTTCTGTTCCCAAGAGATGGATGCTAGAACTCTATCTAACTTCTCATAAGTAGGTTCATCTCGACGACTCGCCCACGTAAATTGTCTCCCCGAAAGAGCAATTTCTCTTAAATTCAAATATTCAATAATTGCATTAAACACAAATGGCCACCGAGCTTTAAAATTATTATTATTATTTTCTTCCATCTTCTGAATAATATTGAAATCACCACCCACCAACATAGGCAATATTTCAGACTCACACGTTCTCACTAACTCTGCCAAAAATTCTCATTTGTGCATGTCTTGGGCAGCCCCATAAACCGGCACCAAAATCCATTCAAAACCATCTCTTTTGCACTTTCTATGAAGTTTTACACAAAAATCTCCAGTAGTCACCTTTATCACCTGTAGGATATCTGAGTTTATTCCCACTAGAATGCCTCCAGACCTACCATGAGGAGGTAAACAGCAAGTTGGTTCAGAAAAGGAATAGAGAAGTTTGATCTTCCAGTCTCCAACAAGGCTAGAAAATCTAACTTATGTTCCCTAATGGCGTCTCTGACAAACAAATGCTTTGCAGTATCCCCAAAACCCCTTGAATTCCAATTCATTCCTTTTAGATTCTGCATTATGAAAACTACTTTTTAATTCTCCGCCTAGTACTTTTGCGAATATTATTAGTGTCATACGTTTTCCTCTGCCTAGTTCTTTTTTCTTGGACAACCGGTTTTAGATGCTCCAATTGATCACCTAATTCCAGTGGGATACCATCATCCTCAATCAAGTCCTCGCAAAGGGTAGGCACTTTGGACATAACAAGGGTCGAGGGATTCTCCTCCTTATTCAAATTTTCATCTACATTTTGCTGCAAAATTGTTAAAATACGTTAACATTTTGATACCCTTAATAGAGTTTACCACCTCCATTTCCGTTTTTCCCAAAGACACTCCTAGACACTCCGCTCTATGAATAATATCAGACTCAGGAATATTAACAATAGAATATTTCGGGATTGAAGGATTACCTGTATTAAGAGGCTCATTGAGCATTTGTGCCCTCTTCATAGCTTTCTCCATCTATGGCAGATCCCCATCTGTCTGACATCCCAGCCGGTACTAGACCTCACTCCAGATGAGGCCTTTGGAATACCCCCGAAAGAAATAACCTCCTACATAGTAGGACTAACAGACACATTATGAGGTGAGCACTCAATGAGATTGAGAGAAAAAGAAGAATTCATTTCATTTGCGACTGACTGAAAGGAAGGAGAAAAATTACCAATGACCCTCTGAGGCGAGGCAATCCCCCCATATTCCGATCATCCATCTTGAGTTTCCCCTCTCCTTTATGCAACATGAAATCTTCTCCCTCATTCTCTTTTGCAAAATCCAAAGCACTAGGCATAATATGATGACATATATTCCCTGTATCAAAGACATTACCTCCAGCCATCAAAAACTCATTCTCATAAACCTCAGAATTAATATACTTAATTGGAAATTTGAAACTTGTTCCATACCATGAGCTACATCCACTGCATGCACAGAAGATCCACTTTGGACATAATTGAGCCAATGATTGGCTCTGGCATCCTGAACCAACGCTGCCCCACCTCCAACAGATGGCAGGATTTTCTGCGGCCAGGACGCTGCATGGGCGTTGAGCGGGGACTGCATCGGCGCAGACAATCCCGGCCGAGCTGCCCCCTACGCCCTGCTGCTGCTGCACATGCGTGGCTGACAGTGGCGACAACCCACTTGCCTCCTTCCCTGCACCCGGATCTTCTGCGTCGAGAAACCCCGCGTGCCAACGTCCACGTCAGCGCGAGCAGCCGCACCGGATCCAGCCTTGGCATCAGGGTGACAGTGCGCTCGCACATGGCAACCGCGGGTTCGCCCACCTGCTGGCTGCTAGCGATGGCTGACAAGGGATTAACTTATCAATGCCTATGGATTGTAGGCTAGGGTTTAGTTAGAAGTAGAGGGCAAGTAGATCTCGAAGGTTTCAGCCGAAAAGTACTCGACGAATATGAAAACTAGGGTTTGCGAGACAATGATTCGATGATCTCCTCGTCCCTCGACTCCCCTTTATATAAGAGGTGGAGCCGAGGGTTTCGTTTCGTACAAGTTACGTAGTCCGGGATGGTTTCTAACTCATCCCGCCAGATTACAAATAACATCTCCTATTACAACTCTATCTTTTCCTTAAATACATCTTGGGCTTCCGAATCTTCTTATTCTTCGGGTAGTGGGCCTTCAATAAACCCCGGGTACTATATTCGGCATGCCCATTTGGGATGCCTATGTCAGTAGCCCCCGAGATTTTGCTTGAATCATAGAGTCAAGGAAAATCTCTACTGTTTATTTTTACTCGAAAGCTCTAACTTTCATACTTCTTCTCATAAAATTCTATATTGTACAGGGATATTGGTAGTTGGGGCTAGTTCATCTGACGGATCAGGTACTAGTTAACTGCTCTAGTGGCAATCCGCAAAAACCTACTTCAAAATCACGTCCCTGGACATGATCTCGGGATACTGGTGTAAACTTCGACAGGTGCCGCTTAAGGTCTTACCATTCTGTCGAGTCCCAGTCAAATTTATCGAGTACCTAACGCGTCCGTTAGGATTTTTCTTCGTATCTGTTGATACGGATAAAAGTAGCAGAGCGCAGTCTTCGGCGATGCCACGCCCGGCAGAATAGATCTGGGGTCTTACCTTCGCAAATTTGCGGCATTCAGAAATTGATCGCAACTTTGGCGTTCTGAGAATATATTGTCGAGTGCTTTTCCGGCTGCTGGAATGGCACATTTTATCGAGTCAAATATGACTTATATTGCTCTCCCGATGGGAGTATATGTAGAGTTAATTATAACTCGAAATATACTCTCTTGTCGTTCTATTTTTCCTTTGTTAATTTCATCGGGCACGCGAACAGCGTTCCCGATGGGAGTAGCCCCCGAGGCTACAGCCAAGAACTTGTGCTTGGTTGTAGGCTCAACATTTTAGTCCACCTTGTCGCTATATTGCCATTACCTCCCGATATTCTTTCCCTTCTCTCTTTTTTTTTTTTTTTTTTTTTATCGGGTGCGCGAACAGCGCTCCCGATGGGAGTAGCCCCCGAGGCTACAGCCAAGAACTTGTGCTTGGTTGTAGGCTCCCACAATTTCTATATTTGCCATAGTCGAAACTTTACTTTTTTCGAAGTAGCCCCCGAGCATTTGGGCAAAAACTTGTTTCTGACCAAAAGCTCCCGAAAGTATGCAAATAACTCATCCTGTCGCCATTTTCTTTTATTTTTCTTGTCGACACATTTTCCCTTGGCAAATTTTCTTCAACTCTATCACTGGTCGAAATTTTTCTGTTTTGTGGGTCCACCGTTTCCACCATGTTGACACGTCGTGTAAGTGGGGGACACACGTCCTCCGCTTTTTCTGGCGCACGTACGGTAACGCCTATCTCAGTAAAAATACTTTTTTGCCCTTGTATCTAGAAGATCTATGCTCACCACACGATTTCCTCATCCAACGGCACAGCGCTTCACTCAATTCTTATATAAACCTGTCTTCAACCTCCGTTCATCCCCTCGCTTGCGCCGCTCACCTGTTCCTCTTCGCAAAACTTTCCCTGCGCCCAACTCTCTCTGATTTCCCGCACTCGCACACATTGCTCTACCCATTGCCGTTGATGCCACCACGAGCGCGCCTGACTCGCCACAGCACTCCAGAATCCGCGATGGCTGCTGAAGATCTTGAGTGGGAGAGATCTAAAATCTCCAATCAAGACGTCAACCTGATGAAAAGGCTTGGCCTTATGAAGAAGGAAGACGCCATCCGCTTTCCCGCGAAGAAAGCTATCCCAACCCTCCAATGGAGTATCGGGTTAGTTTTGTTGATCATCTCATCCGTGGCCTCTCTCCCCCAATCCATGATTTCCTCCGCGGTCTTCTCTTTGTTTACGGGATTCGGCTTGCACCGGCTGACTCCCAACTCGATCCTTCATATTTCTATTTTTATCACTCTTTGTGAGTGCTTCCTTGGAGTCGCTCCCAATTGGGCTCTTTGGAAGCGCATTTTCTCGCCTTCGCCGCAATGGCGCGCACAACGCCACCTACAACATAGGTGGCGTAGTTATCCGTGTCCGAACCGATGTCGATTATTTCGACGTCAAATTTCCCGACTCTGTCCAAGGATGGCGCAAGAGGTGGCTCTATATACACGAAGAGAGCGCCAATTCCGTGGAACACAACATAGTTCCCTTCGACGGAAACGCGAAGATTCAACGCCGCTACTCCTGGGACGCCGAAGCTTCCGAAGAAGAGAAAAAGGCGACGAAGCTCTTATGTCGCGTATTCATCAACTTCAAAATACTCGAGGCAAGGAGTTATCCGGTGTCCAAATCACCGCCTATTTCCTTAGGATTAGAGTGCAGCCTCTTCAGGCTCGCAAAAATCCCCTTTGGACGTACTCTGGTGCCAATGATGCCAATAGGCTCTCCAATGATCTTTCTGTGAAGGACTTGGAGAAGCTTATTCGAAGAATTACCTCGCTAAGTAAGAAGGATCCTATTCCTTCCTCTTGTCGCGTGGGACCCTACAGCTCCACCAATCCTCTCCCCGAGGTATTGTGTCTTCTCGAATTTATCTTGTTGTGAATTTTCCCTGCATCTCATTGCATTGATATCTCTCTATTTTTCCCTTTGTCGCTATTTTTGTGTAGAATCACCCTACTATGACTTCCCTTCCTCCTCTTCCTGAGGATGGAGAAGTCGAAGAAATGGGCATTGTTACTGACGACAATCAAGAAGCTCCGTCCTTTGTGAATGATCCCGTGGATTCTCGAAAGTCTGCGGGATCTTCCGAGGACACCACGTCAGTCCAATCTCCTCCTCCCGCTGTTTCCCCACAAAGGAAAAGGAAGAGGAACGATGTCGAAGATTCCGGCACTTCCCAAGCCGAAGAAGTTGTTCCTTCTCCTCCGAAGGCAACTTATGATCCTTATGTTGCATCCCTCATCAGCTCGTAAGTTCCTCGGCTTCCTCTTTATTTCTGTAATCGAAGTTTTTCCTTGTCTTGCTTTTTATGCTATTGCTCCTTATTCGCAGTGATGACGAGGAAGAAGTACCAACTCGTGACGTAGCTCCTCGGACGAGCACGTCACACACTTTAGTTATTTCAGAGAAGCCTGTTGAAGGAGAAGAATCGTCGCCTCCTCAACAGAATGTTGATACATCTACTCTTCCTTCAAGCCCCCTTGTTCCTTCGCCAAAAAGGGCAAGGGTTGAAATGATCGTTGAGCCTCCTCCTCAAGTGAGCAGCTCTTCGTCGCAGCTTTTGGATGATGTAAGTTTGTCGATGTCTATATTTCTTCTATTTTGCTTTTGTGGATCCTTACTTTTTGTAATGCCGAAGTTTTCCCCTTCTTTTCTTCTTCTTTGACAGCCTATGATCAAGGATCTTATCCGCATCGGGTCCCAATTTATTGGGTACCGCGAGTATGCCAGCAGAACCGAAGGTAACAACTTTTATCCTTGCTGTTTTTCCTTGATTTTTTACTCCTGCTGCCTGTCGCTATTTTTGATCTTTCTTCTCTTTCTTTTCCACATCTCGACAGAAAAACTTGCAGAGGCTAACAAACGTGCCGAGACACTTGCTCGAAAACTCGAGCAAAGTGAGACGGCTCGCAAGAAAGCTGAACTTGCCGCTAGCGAAGCTAGAGCTGAAGCTGATGATGCCAAAGCAAAGGCCGCTAGTGTCGAAGAATTACAGCAAAGGCTCAAAGATGCTGAATCTGCCTTACTTGAGCAAAAATCTCGCACGAAGCTGCACGTGAGCAAGGGATCATCAAGCGTTTGAAGTCGCAAAGTCGACGTACGGCTGAGTAATATCCTCAATTTCTTCTATTTTGTTGCATTTCCTGTATCTTGATTCTCGACTAATATTTTGTCTCACGTGGCAGCCCAAACAGACCAGGATTTTGATCTGGAGAATCCCGTCAATGACCCTCTCCTTGACGCACTCTCTCTTTTGGAATTGCATGGGCGCGAAATTCGTGAAGGCGTGGCCAATGCCAGTGCGGGTTTGTCGGCGTTGTTCCCCTACTTCTTCCCGAAGAAAGAGGAACCTTCGACTTTCCTTGACCTTGCCAAGCTTTTCAATTCATCGGAAGACCTTGGACCGAAGATGCGCCATGAAAATATGAAGGTGGCTGTTGAAAATACTTGTTGCTCTGGTTGTCGACGAGCCAACGGACTCTAGGCTCGGATGAAGGTTGGCGACAACGATCGGATAGAACGATCGAGATGGAAGTCACTGATTAAGGCGGCCAAACCCAATACGAAGAAAATCTTGGCGTATCTCGGGATCAAGCCAACTTCGACTCCTAGCTCCTCGAGGCCGGAGGTCTAGTTGCATGCCTCCTTGTTTCCTTTTCTGTTTCTTTTGCTATTGTCGCCATTTTAACCTTGGCGACAATTACTCACTTAGTCCTCCTGGAGAACTTTCTTTTGTAATACCCATGTAAATATTCTAGCAAGTAATGGAATTTCCCTTCGTGCTTTTCGTTGATCCTGGTCCTTTCTTTTCCAGTTAATATTTGATAACTACTCGACTCCTCCTTGTTCTGCCGCTGCTTCACCTGCATCTTCCTTCTCGAAGAAAATACTAGTCGACCCTAGTCTCCTCGAGAGTTCATCAAGCGGACATTTGTCGGAAGATTTACAAGAACTTCGACAACAACTTCGATCTATGAGGAAACAAACTTTGGCCATGATGGAACAATCTCGAAAAGCCTCTGAAGGAGAAAAACTTGCTCTTCATCAAGCCGAAGAAGCTTGTGGCTGCTAGGGATGCTGCTGTACTGGAAGCAAAAGGAGCCACAACCCGAGAAAATAGTATGCTTGAGCTAATGCTAGAAGCTAGCACAGATATGCTAGGTACGTTTTTGCCTTCTTTTGATGCCTCTTCTTTATCTTCTTGTGCCTTTCTTCCAATTTCTTGCCCTGTTGCTTTTAACGGGCTCGGTTCTTGATTCTAGCTGTCGAAGATCGGAGAGTAAATGAGAGGACAAATCTTCTTGTTAATCTCTCCCTTAATCATGGGTGTTTGTTCAGGCCACTCCCGAACGAACCCAACAAATTGTTAGGTTCCAAGATCGTGCTTGCCGGGTGCGCGATTTTCTCGGCTTTTGCACGTCGACATTGACCCTTGTCTATAGGAATCTGTTTCCGAGAAACGAGGTTCCAAAAACTCTTCCCGAATTATTGGAGGTATTCGGAGATGCTCCTCGCATCCATAACTTTGTGCGGGCTCAACTCACTGCTGGAGCTAGATTTGCCATGATTATGATAAACATTTGTTATCCAAAGTTGGACCTGACGAAGATTGTTGCTGGCTGCCTGGCCAAGAAAACGCGTCGGAAAAATGATATTGACTCAATCGATGCCATGGTAGCTCCTGTGGCTGAGTCAATGATAGATGAACTTCTTCGGATGGACTCCGAGTTCTTTACCAAGGGTTCTTATGCTTGAACATAAAACAACCGGGGGTTTGTCGGTAGATACTATCTTGGGATTTAATTGACTTGTATCATGTTAGAAACCTTGTATCTCATATTTCTGAAGGAACTCATTGTATGTTGCTTGAGGTCCTCTATGTTGTTGAAGCCCCCAAGCCTAACTTGGCGAAGATTGCACTATTTTTCCTTCCTTGAAATCTATTTTTTCTGCTGGAATAAGACATCTTTGTTTGTCCTTTGGGTAGATTGCCCATTTTTGAGTGTCTTTGATGTCGAAGTTCTATGTTTGTATGGCGAGGTTTTTAAACCAAGGCACATGTTTTTTGATGTGTACACTCGTATTTATGATTGCTTGTCTCCCGATTTTTTTTTATATTTGGCGAGGTATTAATGTACCAAGGCGAAATATTGCGAGTGAATCTATATTGTATGTATTTTGAGACTTGGGCGTTTGAGCCCCGAGCGTGTCGAAAAATAAGAAGTATATCTCCACTATCTTTATTATATTGTAGCACCACGAGCCCGCCTCATTAAAAACCTTTCCCGGCCCCACTCGGTGCCCCGAAAAAGGAAAAGAGTGCGTCTGAAAACTCGTGGGCGTTTCAGTACATTGAAGTTTTACAAGGACTATATTTCGACTCTAGGCGTAGAACCGCCTAAGTTGCGCCACGTTCCAGGGGTTTGGCTCCTCCACCCCTGTCTTCTTGTCTTTTATCCTGTATGCTCCTCCTCCGATTACTTCCGTGACGATGTAGGGACCAAGCCATGGTGACTCGAGTTTTTCATGACTTTTTTGCGTGAGCCGAAGAACTAAGTCCCCCACTTGAAAAGATCTTGGCCGCAAACGTCGACTGTGATAATTTTTCAAGTCCTGTTGATATTTGGTGACCCTTGATAATACTTCGTCTCGAAGCTTCGTCAAGTGCATCTACATCGTCTTCCAATGCTGTTTTTGACGATTCTTCATCATATGCTGTGACTCTAGGGGAGTCGTGCTCTATTTCTATTGGAAGTACTGCTTCCGCGCCATGGACTAGAAAAAACGGGGTTTCTTGTGTCGCCGTGTTTGGTGTTGTTCGGATGCTCCACAGCACACTTGGTAGTTCATCAGGCCAGGTATGTCGAGCTTTTTCCAAAGGCCCCAACAGACATTTCTTGATGCCATTGCAGATGATGTCATTGGCTTTCTCGACTTGCCCATTGGTTTGAGGATGTGCAACTGACGCAAAGTTCAGCTTGATACCCACCTCTTTGCAATAGTCTTTGAATTCATTGGATGTGAAATTGCTGCCGTTGTCTGTGACGATGCTATGGGGCACTCCAAATCTGAAGACGAGGCCTTGTATGAATTTTACTCGCGGATGCTCCGTCCGGTGAATTTATCGGCTTCGCTTCTATCCACTTTGTAAATTTGTCGACGGCTACTAGCATGTATTCCTTTCCTCCCGGCCACGATTTGTGTAACTTGCCTACCATATCGAGTCCCCATTGTGCAAAGGGCCACGACAAGGGTATTGGTGCTAACTCTGCTGCTGGAGAGTGAGGTTTTGCGGCAAACCTTTGACACGCGTCGCAAGTTCGTACTATGTCCTTAGCGTCCTCAATTGCTCGTTAACCGATAGAATCCTGCCCGAAAAACCTTGGCTGCGATAGCTCGACTACTTGCGTGGTGGCCACATATTCCTTCGTGTACATCCTTTAGAATTATTCTTCCTTCTTCGGGTGTGACGCACCTTTGCAAGACGCACTGAAATACTTCTCTTATATAATTCCCCCTTAACCACTGTGAAAGCTTTGGAGCGTCGAATTACTCGCCTTGCCTCGACTGGATCGTCGGGTATTTCTTTCCTGAGTATATATGATATGTATGGCTGCATCCACGGTATCTGTATTACCATGACCAGGTCTTGCTCTTCTTCTTCTTCTTCTTGCTTTTCCTTGGTAGCCCTCGAGGGTTTCTTCTCCTTCTTTTTTGACTTTGTCGACTCAGTGGATCTCTCTGTTATCTCTTCCCAAAATACACCTGGTGGGACCGCAAGGCACCTGCGACCCGATGTTTGCCGTAACGTCGGCTTCGTCGTTGCTCGGTCTACTAATATGATTTACTTCACATCCATCGAACAACTTCTCGAGCTCATTGTACACCTCCTTGTATGCCATCATGCTATCATTGATTGCGTCACATTGGTTCATAACTTGCCGAGCTACCAACCGTGAATCGCCAAAGATTTTTAATCGAGTTGCTCCGCAGTGCTTTCGCCATCTTCATCCCGTGTATGAGAGCCTCATATTCTGCTTCATTGTTAGACGCGTTAGGGAACGTCATCCGAAGGATGTACTTCAACTTGTCGCCTTCGGGTGATATGAGTACTACTCCTGCGCCAGCCCCTTCTAGTCTCTTGGACCCATCAAAGTTCATAGTCCGGGTTCTCGATAAATGCGGGGGTCCTCGTATTTTGCAACTCCATCCACTCGCGATGAAGTCCGGTAGTATTTGCGACTTTATTGCTTTTCTTTTTTCATACGTGATGTCCCGAGGGGAAAGTTCTATTCCCCAAAGGGAGACACGACCCGTAGCTTATGGGTTGTTCAGTATATTTGACAAAGGAGCTTCATTGACCACTATGATCGGGTGTGCCGAAAAATAGTGGCGCAATTTTCGTGCTCGTCGTGAACACTCCATATGCTAGCTTTTGGTACCGAGGGTACCTTTGTTTTGAGGGCGACAAGACTTCGCTCACGAAGTATACTGGTCGCTGTACTCCATGGATTTTCCCTTCTTCTTCTCTTTCGACAACTAACACCGTGCTAACCACTTGGGGTGTGGCTGCAATATACGGCGAGAGAGGTTCCTTTTCCTTTGGAGCCACCGGGATTGGTGGTGTCGATATTTTTCGCTTCGGATCCTCGAAAGCTCTATCGGCTTCTTCGTTCCACTCGGAATTTATCTCCTTGTTTTATCGAGCGCATAAAATGGTAACGCTTTTTCTCCTAACCTGGCGACGAATCTGCTCAAAGCTGCGACTCGCCCAGTTAGCTGCTGTATTTCTTTCAACTTCGTTGGCTTCCTCATTGTTACTATGGCTTGTATTTTGTCGGGATTTTCTTCAATCCCTCTTGCTGAAACTAGAAATCCCAGAAGTTCTCCTGCTGGGACGCCAAAAGAACACTTCGTCGGGTTCAGCTTGAGGCAGAATTTGTCGAGGTTGTCAAAAGTTTCTTTGAGATCCTCGATCAACGTTGCCCCCTTTTTTGATGTTATAACGACATCATCGATGTATACTTGCACGTTTTTCCCGATCTGTGTTGCTAAACACTTCTGCATCATCCTCTGATATGTTGCTCCCGCATTTTTTAGACCAAAGGGCATTGTCTTGTAGCAAAACACGCCGTAATGTGTAATAAACGCTGTCTTGGCTTCATCATCTTCTTTTAATCTGATCCGGTTATAACCGAGTATGCATCCAAAAAGGAAAGACGTTCACGGCCTGCCGTGGAGTCGATGATTTGATCGATCCTTGGGAGGGGAAAGTGATCCTTAGGGCAATGTTTGTTGAGACACGTAAAGTCGACGCACATGCGAAGGACTGTCGTGTTTTCTTCGGCACCATCACCTGGGTTAGCTACCCATGTGGCTTCGTAGATATCTCTCCGATAAAACCAGCTTCCTCTAGTCGATTTATTTCGATAGCATGGATTTGCGGTTTGGTTCCGAAAAACGCCGCAAAGGTTGTCCGATTGGTTTCTGTTGTTGGATCCAAATTTAGGTGGTGCTCGGCAAGTTCCACGGGTACTCCTGGCATGTCAGCTGGACACCATGCGAAGATTTTCCAGTTCTCACGGAGGAACTCGACGAGCGCGCTTTCCTATGCGATATCCATGTTGTTTGCAATGGATGTCGTCTTTTTTGGATCCGTCGGGTGAATCCGCACCTCCTTAGAATTTTTCTCCGTGTTGAAAGTTGATTCTTTGTTTGGCCTTCCAACGTACGGCAGGTACGTCGTAATCGGTCATGCTTTTCGACGCCAAGTATTCAGCTTGCATCCCGAAGGTTTCGATAACCGATGGAAATCCTTGTCGCACTTATCAGCTAAGGCGAAACTCCCTTTGACCGTGATTGGTCCCTTGGGTCCGGGCAATCTCCATAACAGGTATGTATAGTGTGGTACTGCCATAAATCTAGCGTATGCTGGTCGTCCCAACAAAGCGTGGTATTGCGATGGAAAATCCACGACTTCAAACTCCAATTTCTCGATTCTATAATTTTCTCGGGTTCCAAACTGAACGTCGAGGTTGATTTTTCCCAATGGGTAACTTGGTTTCTCTGGTGTGATGCCGTGGAACCTTGTGTCCGTTGGCTTCAGGTTTGCTAAGGATATGTTCATCTTCCTCGATGTATCTGCATACATAAGGTTTAAGCTGCTGCCACCATCTATGAATACTCGAGAAACGTCAAATCCTGCGATAACCGCTGGCGATATAAGTGCTCGACTGCCCTGGTCGAGGAACCTGTTGCGGGTGGTCTGCTATGGTGAAACCGATGTCTTGCCCTGACCAATTGAGGTACTCAACTGTTGGTGGAGGCATTTTCTCTGCCATGAACACCTGTCGCGAGATTACTTTTTGAGCTCTATTGGACGGCCTTCCCTTCTGAATCATCGACACTGCTCCGTTGGAGTTAGGATCAACATAGGGTGGTGGTGCGGGTGCTGCCGCTATTCCGAGCTGGTGTCGATTGTCCTCTGTAATCGCGGGAGGTGGCGGTAGATGAACTTCGCTCCTAGGCTCCCGAGGGTTTCTCTCGTGCTGCTCGAGCGTGAGCATTTTCTCGCACATCCGAACATTGCTTGGAAATTTCGACGGTCTTCTGCAGGGTGCCCTGACTGTCTTTTCCCGTTGCTGTCGAGGAAGAAATGCATTTGGCACGGTCCGTTCAGCATTTCTTCGGGGGACACAAAAGGTCTTGGAAACCTCGGCCCACTATTTTGTCTATTGCGGGAGTCGTCTCTATTGTCGCTTCTCTGCTCATTGCTTCTCTGATAATCGTCTCTGTTGCTTCCTCCTGTATTTGCCCGAAATCCTGCCGAAATTTGCCCTGGGGCGTCATAATTCGGATACTGCCGAGGAAATTGTCGCCTCGACTGATAACTTCGACCACGGTCCTCTTCTGGCGACCTGTGTCGTTTATTGTGGACAGCGTCTTCTCCGTCTGCCCATCTATTTGCTATCTCCATCAACGCGGATACTGTTTTTGGATTGGTCCTTTCCAAGTCCTCGACGAAATCTCCACGCTCGATTCCTGCGACAAACGCATCTATTGCTCTCTCGTCGGATATATTTTCTGCCGAGTTTTTTATGATGTTCCACCTTTGGATGTATTTTCTCATTGACTCATCCGGCTTTTGTCGACACGCCCTCAGCTCTTCTAACGACGCGAGCTTCTTGCATGTGGACCCGAAGTTCTTGACGAATACGTCCTCGAAACTTTCCCAGCTGTCGATGGATCTGGCGGAAGTTTTTTGATCCAAGATCGTGCGGCTCCACTTAAGTGCACCTGAATACTTTGCATCGTCGTTGCTCTAGTTCCTCCAGTTAGCTTCACCGTTTCGAGGTAATCAATTAACCGGTCCTCCGGATCTTGCGGGCCGTCGAACTTTTTGAAGTGATCGGGTAACTTGAATCCCGAGGGGACTCGAGTTTTTCGGACTCTTCTCGTGAAGCACGGTAGACCGCACATATCCTCGTCATTAAGCTCCGGGACTGCCGATGATCCCTTCGCTTTGCCTCGCCCTATCGACCCTTGCTTGTGCTCCTGTATCTCTTGCTCTACTTGGCCCTTCCGGAGCTGCCGCCGTTGCTTCGCTGCGGGTCGTGGACTATTTTGCCTTGCCGCTTCTTCGGGAGGCGTTGCTACGAAGCGCTGTCCCCATAGCTCCAACCCCCGCTAACGCCATATTGTATAATGTTTCCCTTGGATCTCCCGGGGTGGTCCGGATGCAAGGATGTAAGCTTGTGTCGCCATATACCCAGCTTACGGTGTCTTAGGGATAATATTTCCTCTTGTATCTATCGTCATAAAAGACATGTCGAGGTTTTGAATCAAGTGCTCTCTTTACGCTTCGGGTATGTGTTGTAACCTTGATCTTCCTCTCGTTCCGAGCCTCTCTCGTGGCTATCACCCGAAACTCTAGATTGTCCACTTAGATCTGCCCTTCTCCTCGCTGGATGCGTAAGCTGCCTCCTTTCTCCTCGTTCAACTCAGTCATGCTGTTTTTCTATTTCTCGGGCAGTTCGTGCGAGCATATATTGATAAGCTTGCGGTTCTTGAGCTGTAGCTGTCGTCGTCATTGGTTCCGAACCATCTATGGCTTTTGCCGCTCTATCCCGGGCTGCCTGTGGAAGTTGAACTCTGACGCGTGGTGTGGGCCCGACATATTTAGTGCCCATACCTCTCCTTAGATCTGAGGGATCGACAAAAGGATTTCCCAACTCGTCGAAAGCCTCCGATGTTTCCTCTTGATTTTCGATAGCATAAATCTGATGATATTTTGTACTCAGATCTATGTTGGGTTCGGTGACATCATTGTTGAGATTGATGAAGACCTTGCCCACCGTAAGAGATTTGTCGATGAAGTCGTAGCTGTCGACATCGCTTGAGCCATCGCTTATATATGAGTCCGCAGATGACTCAAACGATGCGTTGCTGAGGATCTTGGCGAGTTTCTCTCTTGCTCTGATGCTGACGTAACGTGTTGCCGAAGTTTCTTCTTCTGACTCAGTTGACGATGCATAGCTTGAAAAATCGGAATCGACCGCCGACGATCCCGACGAAATCGGAATTTCGACACGATACGATCCTTCCTTCTCGACGCGAAAGTGGAATCTTCCGAACGTCATCTCCAAGGGCTCCGCCAGATACGCATATGCATCCAAACGGGAGGGTGGGTGAGGAACAAAATCAACAAGACCGACGACGACACTGTTTACCTCGATCCATAGTGTTGCTTCCGGTTGACGATGTCGAAGATCTTGAACGTGCCATCGAGATCGGATCCTTACGCCTCTAATTCCCACAGACGGCGCCAATTGACAAGGGATTAACTTATCAATGCCTATGGATTGTAGGCTAGGGTTTAGTTAGAAGTAGAGGGCAAGTAGATCTCGAAGGTTTCAGCCGAAAAGTACTCGACGATTATGAAAACTAGGGTTTGCAAACAATGATTCGGTGATCTCCTCGTCCCTCGACTCCCCCTTTATATAAGAGGTGGAGCCGAGGGTTTCGTTTCGTACAAGTTACAGAGTCCGGGATGGTTTCTAACTCATCCCGCCAGATTACAAATAACATCTCCTATTACAACTCTATCTTTTCCTTAAATACATCTTGGGCTTCCGAATCTTCTTATTCTTCGGGTAGTGGGCCTTCAATAAACCCCGGGTACTATATTCGGCATGCCCATTTGGGATGCCTATGTCAATGGCGCCCTGCTTTCCGCTGTTGCCGACACCGCTGTCGGCTGGCAGCACGCTGGACGAGACCAGCTGCAGCTGCTGCCCACCTGACTGGGACAGCGTAGTCTGCCTCCAGCTCTGCGGCAACGATCCCGAGGCATTGATACCCACCTGGGGCAATCCCAAGGTAGGTACGCCTAGACCACAATCTGCATCAAAATCAACACTAGTTTTGTCATTTAGCATCTGAATTTGAACATGTGATAAAGTGTTGGAAAATTGCTTTTTTTTACCCAAATTTTCGACAGATAAAGGAGTACCTGTGGGACTAAGTGGCACTTTAATATACCCAATCTTAACTTCATCTAAAGGTTGAGCATGCAATTGCATCCCTTGGATTCCATTGTTGATAATAGCACCATCTTATCCTCGATTGTTTGAATTTTTTCCTTCATCTGGCCCTTTGGGATCCATATCCATGGCATTACCCCCTCTTTGTTGTGCTCTCCATTATGTGCATCATCATTTCCATTATTACCATTGTTCACCTCAGCCGTATCAACTTCTTGAGACCCATTGGCTTCCTCCACCTCAAAAAGTAGCTTAAAGAAACCCCTTATAATGAACATATCACTGTCTTTAGGAATAAGATTACGGTCCAAACACCCAATCTTGATCCTAAGCACCTTATTATTCCTCGTGTATGCCATGTCAACATCTAGAGTCTTTCAAAAAAGAGTCCCCACACCCCATAAGGATAAATAATCAGATCTAACATCACTTGGCAAACCAAACACACGAACCCAAACTTCTGGCAATGTATACATTGGCTCCTCCAATGAAGACCATATGTCAAAAGATAAGCAAGCTTCCCTGTCATTACAAATATAAGTACCAAAAAATTTCAACCTTTGAACTTCTTGCTTACTTGGTAATTTAATCCTGTATATATTCTCCTTGAAATGAAAAACTTCCCAATTGAACTTGTCAGAAGGAACAATCTTCTTTGAGTTGATCAATGAGTTCAGGGATAGTCATAACATCTCCATCAACAGTGACCTTAGCTAATTTTGGGTTCTCCACCTTTGCCTTAAAAGCACCACAATGAAGCTCAAAAAACATAAGACTCTCATTTGCATATCCATGTAAAATTGTTGTGGGCTTAGGAGCTTGATGCAGGTGACAAGCAGGGGTAGCATGATGGACTGACTCACATAAATCACAAAAAGGGGTAGGACAATTCGTCAATGTAATGTCCAGGTTGTTTGCATCTAAAACACCCTGACTTTTCCTCCTTCTTCTTCTTCTGAGGACCCTGTCCTTCATTGTCCTTCCCTTTGGCTCCTGCCCCTAATTATCTTGTACCCCTGTGTTGGCTGTGGAACTGCATTGGGCGCCGCAACCGATGTCATCGCATGCTGATTCATACCCCCTGTCAAACTATCAGATGCCCGCCGCCGCAGCAGTGGTTCGCCTGCGTCAATTCTGCGCTAGGAAAACCCTAATAATTTCCTGAACGCACGACCCGCGATGGATGAACCAACCTTGACCTGCCTTGGCCCACGGTCTCCGTCCGATCGAGCCACGGACGCTGCTCGATTCCTCGCATCCGAGGGGTTCCAACGAACCGAATTCTTGTTTGGGCTAGCCCGCAGTCTTGCTAGGCCCAAACCCAATTTTTTTGAATTTTCCGCAAGTTTCGGATCATGTTCCCTCCCGGTGATCACCGGCGGCTGATGCCTCCAGCGAACAACCGTCCAACCTCCATTATTATCGTCCATGAAGACCGATGGCTCCATGACCAGCCTTGCCTGGACTTTGTTTTTTACAGATCCTTTGCCCAATGGCAGCGGAGAAGACGTACCTTCCGTAAGCTCGAGCGCCATGGCCGCCTTGGTCGCCGCTTGCTGCGTGTCCCGCCTCTTGATCCGTTTGAGGGTCCGCCGCGCCAGCTCCCTCGAGTCATCGTCGATGTCTCTGCCGCTCGCCGGTGACGGAGTGCGACACAGATACCTGATCGGCATGTCGAAGTCCTCAACGCCCAACGAGAGCTCCTCCTCGACTCCTTCTTCCTCGTCATCAGTGGATTGGAGAAGCCAGAATCGACTCCCCCGGAGCCACTCCGGCGATCCTCCTTCATCACGTACCTCCTGCTCCCTTGCCGGCGATGGAGTGGCGAGATCGCCACTCAGATCGCCAGAGCTGTCTCCAACGGTCATGTCTCACCACCCCTTTCAGCTGTAGTCTGTAGAGGATAGACTGCATGTCGAGATAGGAATGGCGTTTACCTAGGTGCCTCATCAGTTGTCTGTGTTGGAATTACTGATTCAGCGGCAGTTGAAGCCCTAGCCTACCGTGAAGCGTTTGCACTTTTTGAGGACCTCGCACTAGCTCGTGTTCGTGCTGCCTCTGATTGCAAAACAATAGTTTCAAGTATCAAGAAGGGAAGTAAAGGAAGGTATAGATCGACAATTACTAGATCATATCATGAGCTGCACATAGTGTAGTTTCCCATTCGAATATAGAGGTTCAAACTTTGAAACACATAATTTAGTTAGGCACATGTTATTACATGGAATATGGTGCTACTTGTAATTATAATCAAGCAATAAACTCTAGCCGATAGTCCCAAAATCTACACTACTTAAAAAGGAGGAATGTGTTCCTTATTCTGCCCATACGTATCACTACGACAAAGAGTTTCGTCGTCCTTCTTCCGCACCTGGGCCGCTTCCGCTCCCCTTCGTCAACTCCGTCGAAACCGCGCATCAAAATTGTAAATGGGGAAGGTAGAAACTGTTCACGCAATTCTCGCGTGTCGCTCAAAATAACCAGACCCAGGCGATCCATCTTTCCATGTGGGTGAAGAAGCTAGACCTGCACGAACGCATCCACTCCTCCAGATCATTGTACGCCCCATCCCCTCGTGGTCCCTCCCAACTCCGGCCTCTGTCTCCGGTCGCCGGAGCCGACCTACCCTCTCCTGTCTCCCACAGATCCGGAGCTACAACCCGCGCTGGTGCCGGCCCCGTTCACCGGCTCACCGGCGCGCTCGCCCGTGTCGCGGCCCTACTCAGCCGTGGTCCCTGCTCGTCGGCGCGCTCTGCCCCAGCACGTTCCTGTTCACCGGTGAGCTCACCCCAGCACGTCCCTGCTCGCCGGCGCGCTCCGTCCCAGCATGTCCCTGTTCGCCGTCGAGCTCGTCCCAGATTCGTCCCTCGTTGTCCTACTCCTCTTAGACCAGTCGTGCCGCCGTGCCGTGCTCAGGAGAGTCCCCTCCTGTGGCGATACAGCCAGGCCTCCTGTGCCGAACGCCGGCAGGCCGTTCCCCGCTCGGATTCGGTAAGGATTGAGATCAAGATCTCGCCGCTGGTGGATGGCTCACCAATGGAATTGGATAACGGGGCTGGAGAAACGAGTGGCCAGGGGGATAGGGATTTAGATGGAGCTACAGCCTCGGCCAGGGAGAAGCTCGGCTGCTCAGGGAAGGGGTTTCTTCGTGGAGACGGAGCTAGAGGTCACAGAGGCATATCGTCCGCGCACCTCCTGGTCGGAGGCGACCTCGAGCGTGCCCCGCCGGCTGGTGCTCCTCCGCCACACCCAACAGTTTCCCCTCTCCCTGCGTGTGCAGGGCAACACTGACCACGATGATTCGGGCCTAACTGGTGTGCTATATCCTGTAATCTTGTTCGCCCAGGCTAGACTGCTTGAATCTAGAGAATAATCCGTGCAGCTTATCCAGCATCTAACGATCTGACGGCAAAGTGGATATTTTTAAGTACCAACATTTTTCTGTAAACTGACATGTGTGAGTTTCTTTCCTAAGCTTATCTCGATTACCAGAATTTACTTTTAAGCTCCGTAGCAAGTTTCCGGTTGCTGTTGATGACTTGGTCAAGCTTTTCTTCTGGTTCATATTAGATGCTTCTCGTCAACCTGTGGGTGGTCATATCTCAGGACAAGTTCCAGAAGAAGATGGATTATACTTTGATTGACTGTAGCAATTCATCTACACATATGTTCGAAAAAGCTATGTGAATTACCCATACTTTCAGATGTGTTCGGTTACAGAACCAGGGTGACGGAACGGAATGGTTCCATTCCAACGTCATGGGATGGTTCCAACCCCGTCTTCGGTTCAGAAAAAGTCGCGAAGGCTACTGGGCCGGAGTGCATCATGCCCAGTCAGCAGGCTCCGCTGCGGCTCATGAGGATCAAGGTACAAATTCATCTATTATTGCTAGCAGTATGCTAATAGTAGCCTGGTCCTTAATTTCTCATCACGTGCAGATTTTTTTTTCCATTTTCCTGAACTTTTCACTGTATGTTTTATGTTTCAGACTGATTTAGTGCTGTAGAGGAGAAATTGATTGGTTATATCTGTAATTGTGTGTGTGAAGCAGGGAAGGTACATATGAGAATGGGGCGGAGAGACACGCAGCCAAGCAAAAGGCACCTACGAATTGGGTCCCGTGCACTTTCTCTGATATTTTGGAGTTTATTCCTTTCCATAAGTATATCATTATTGTATTGGGCGATGCTGACAATGTAGAAGGTACACTATAACATACTCCATTCATACCGCTGTAGTTGGTTGCCAATTTTATGTGGCTAATTCTAACAAATCAGCGTATAAAAATTAATTTTCCCCAAATTTGTT
This sequence comes from Lolium rigidum, assembly GCF_022539505.1. NCBI lineage: Eukaryota > Viridiplantae > Streptophyta > Magnoliopsida > Poales > Poaceae > Lolium > Lolium rigidum. The sequence continues at coordinate 352,466,020 of NC_061514.1, read as the reverse complement.
TCATATCAATCCTTGGTCATCTGAAGACAAATGAGCAATTATTGACACTTTTGTAGGCATGCCGTTTGCTAATTCTCCCTGCAAGCATGCAAAGCTTGGTTCGCTTCCAAATCAACAAGGAGCATATGAATAAGTTTCTACATGCTACAGAGATAGGTCATATCGTACCAGAATATCAAAGTCTGCCTACCGCCTCTGGTTTGTGTCGCACTTTCATCTCCTTCCCCCCAATTTATGTGTGCCCATCTCGTTATGTATTCTGATGAATGAGCACTATGTGTCTATGTTGTTTTTTTGTCTTTACGGTTTGTAGAAGAAATTCATTGCTACTGATTTCTGCCTCGTGTTTTACAGGTAATAAACGAGACGGTCTGGTTGGCCAACATTGCGCCAAAAATTTCTAGGAAGACGCTGCAAGATGTTCAGTTCAACGGTGAAACCCTCCTTATACAATTGAAGAATATAGATCTATCATGCATAAAAGCCAAACCATTTTATCTTGATGTTATGATCTATATGAAATAGAAATAGTAACTGAGTAATTATCAAATTATAAACCTGGAGAGGAGATTCTTTGCACTACAATTCAAATGGATCTGGTTCAGGTTAATACCTGGATTATTATTGCACTGAATTTTTTACACTGGGATTATAAAAACACGAGCTGGGACTGGATAGCTTTTTTTTTTTACGCTTTGAACAACTTGCATCTTAACACTATCATGATTTATAGTTTGAACAACCTACAGTGCGATCCATCTGATCTGAAAGGTTGGGTGGTGCGGCTGATTCAGGTATGCTCTATTCAAAGAGGGATGCTACTTAATAGCTTTTGGAGCAAATGTTGCATCCTGGTTATGAAATGATATCTTTGTCAGTCATCAAAGTACAACAACTAAAAAACAAATTATAAAAATACTATTCATAGCAGGCTTTGCTTATCCAATTGTAAATGATACTTACAGTTGATGTATGAATTCCAAAAATGCGAGTGGTCCTGTGAACATCCTTCAAAGCAGAAATTGATTCGATTTGGCCAAATTCATTCATGAGATGATCTGTACAAAGTATACCATAGTTCAGGCACTAATGTGATTATTAATACAGATACAAGATAGTTTGTGGTGCTATCAGAATCTGAATAATGAAATTTTGAAACCCAATGGTGTTACACTGCATACAAACCTGGAATGGTTGCCACAAAAAGGAATTGCCTATTAGTTGACCTACATCGTCTATGGTTTACAGTATATAATAACTGTCTCAAAGAGCAAATCGAATAATATGTGCTATTGGCAATATAACTTATTACATTGTTCTCTCTCATATGTCAGGTTGTGTTGTTTTAACGGAGCAGCAAAAAATCAAGTTGATAATGTGTTGATATATGTTACTACTGGAATATCATCTCTCATGTATTAGCTTATTGGTGATTCCTAGATGATAGTGTAAATATGAACAAAGATGCAACCTTGACAATATTGCATAAGAGATTCAGTTGGAACTCCGCAAAAGAAGGATTTAGCTGGGATTTATGAGCACTGATGTTAGTATTGTATAAAATTGAAGTGGTATGCATCAAATTTATAGAATATGGCAGAGAATTAATTTGCAGATCATATTTCTCTTCTTTGCAAGTATTTGGGATATGTGGAAAGAACAAAGCATGATTGTTCTACTTATTCAGGTCTTGACATTCTGGATATTTTGGGACATTTGAGTCGGGAGAATATGCTTCAAGAGGATGCAGGAGTTTTTTCTCGAATGATGTGAATAAGTTACACGAGCTTCAGGTACGTAGTGATGATTTTTTGTAAACTTTTTGTTGTTGTCTTGTGCTGACTAGATTTTAATTTGTTTCAACTACAACATGCTTGTAGTAGTATTCAGCTTCTTGGAACAAGCAAATTTTATTCTAGACTAAACAGGAATAATGAATAGAAAATCGGATGCTGTTATTGTTGTCATGTATAGTGGACAAATTTTGTTACTTGGATCCGATCATGTGGTCATTTGATATAAATAATTACTCATTGGTTATTAGTTTTCAGGTACAGTCAGACTTTTTACGAGATACCACACGGTATTATACTTTTCACATTATTACAGTGGCGCCATCGATAGTACACATGACAATCTCTAATACTATGAAGAGGGAGATTCATCATTTGTCCTGCGCTGCGACCCATGATCCGCACTTGTAAGAAAAACCGTTGCCAAAAAAGATCATGGCGAAAGAACCAGTTTGCATGTGTGTTCATGCTAATGTGTTTCAATTCGAGCATGACAAAGTAGTCAGCACGGGACATCATTGAGGTGTGGAAGGGTTAGGTGGAAGAGGACAGCATCGCCACCATACCAAGGCCGTCAGCGAGGCCATGGCTATGATGCTGTACCTGCAGAGGGAGAAGGCCCATGTGTTTGTTTCAGCGAAGGAATCAACATGATATTCGACGCCGAAGAGAAGGGTTTGAGATTCACCACATCTTCTCTCTGCTCGTCTACATGCCTCATATGCTCAGAGTGTTCTTTGCTCATAGAAGGTTATATCATAATTTTTAAGAGGAGAAGCGTATTATCGTAACAATAGTAATTCATGTTCTCTGCTAGATTGAACTATCAAAGTGATGAACTGTGAAAGCTATTCTGTTTTTACTTGCATACAGAGGAGGCTTTTTTTCACTTATGGGTTTCTAAAATACTACTATTTCCAGGGCCTTTTTGATGCCTACGGAAAACCTTATGTTATCAAAACTTATGTTGCGTACGGGTATAGGTATTTGCTAATAGTATGAAGTAGAGAGATTCCATATTCATGTTCAACGACACACTCGTTTCTATTTCAAAATTCCGATAGTAGTACTATTTTCACTACTTACTCGTTCAATTGTGTCGAGCAGGAGCACTATGTTTTTCCCTTTTGTGAAAAAAAAAGTAGCATTTATGTTTTGAAAATACCTCATTTTAAACTATGGCATGATGTTTTAGACAAACAACAGGTGTTAAACAGTTGGGTATTACTTTGTGTTTTCTATTATTAGTATAATTTAAACTTGACGAAAGGAGAGTTGTAAGCAGCAATTAATACTGTAACTTACCGAAAGTATTTATTGAATGCGGCAGAGAATTAATTTGCAAGGTTTTACTTGATGATATTTCTCTTTGTTGCAAGTATTTGGGATATGTGGAAAGAACAAAGGCATGATTGTTGGGAGAATATGCTTCAAGAGGATATGCCACTGGTCCTCAAACCAATGCAATAACTGAAACCAACCATTAACTCAAGAATACATCCATGGACTTGAAAAAAATTAATCATGACGAAGCAGATAAGAAATCATGTGAAATTCAGCCTGGCGGTGAGGATATCCTTATTGGCTTCCTGCAACGATCAAACGGTAACGGAGGGAGAAATCAACAACTCGATTGAAAACACGGAAGATTGAACAATGAGGTGGAAGCATCATGATACCTGCTTGCTCGCCTTCGCTGGCGGATTGACGAAAGAGAAACATGACATGGTCGACGACACGGATAGGACGCCGCAAGGAGGAGGCTCGCTGGTGGTAGATGCTACTGGCTTGGTGATAACATGTTGAATTGACATTCTCATGTGATATAAATAACATGAATAATATTAACTTTTCAAGGGTAAGAAATAGTCTTAAGCCATATGTTGGTGATGTTGAGACTACAACAGTTCCATGAGGTCCCGAATGCGCTATCGGCAGTAAAGTACATGATCGTATAGATGTACAGGAATTCTTGTTCCTCAATTGAGATCCCGTTTCATAAAGCTATGCCTTTATGTAGAAGTGTACAACTACCCTAATATCATGTTTTTAAACATAGATAATGAATAAACATGGAAAATGAAAGTTTTGGAGTAACTGTTTGTTTTGAATTTTCATAGTGAGTTGTGAATTATATATGTGCATTGAGAAATAAAATTTGTGGACCCGTAGCAACGCACGGGCATTTGTACTAGTAAATAAATAAAAGTGCTCCATCACCCCCCGTGCATCTTGTTCTCTAAAAACACTCAGGGCTTCTTTTATTTATAGGATAGAAAAATTACAAGAATATGAAAAGTATAGGATTGCAATGTCATGGCGAATCCTATGAGAAGATGAAGTGTGTTTGATTATAGCAAAGGAAATTTTACATGAGGTATGACCTCATGATTTTTTCCTATAGGATTTAGGGTATGTTAGTTTGGGCTGCAGCTTTTGAGAAGCAGTTGTAGCTGGTGAGCTGTGGAAAAGCAGTTGTGGGAAGCAGCTGTGAGAAGCAGAGATTTGATGTTTGGCAGGAGTGCTTTTAATAGCTGCTAGGATTTAAAACAAGTTAGCTATTTTGTATTACATAATTACCTCAATTATCTATTTCACTAAAATAGTTCTGAATGCGCTTTGTATTGGAAGTAATTTAGTTAAAATTTATTTGGGATTTTGGCTTTTGACTTTTGACTTTTGTCTTAAAAAACGAATTATTCGTGACAACTATATTTGGAGTACAAGTTTCTCATGTGTGCAATATATTACAACACGTGTCCATACGAAACCCAAAAGATTACACATTATCTGAGCAAAGTTTCTCATTAATATGATATTTTGAACATATTGTGGAAGTAGGTAATAATCAAAAAGTAATTTTCGTTGGTATTGCATAATACTACTGACCAACAGATCCGAAACATTCAGAACTGATTTTTTCTGGAATACATACATACATCGAGCATATATGGGCACAACGCAACTGCGCACATCCACCAAGAATACATGAATTTTGAAGAGCATCACTCATCGCACAAGATCCATCGGCCGGTGCCTTAAAAACGTGTAACCGGTTGGACAGCACATCGCCGAATCGTCGGAGAAGCTCACCGGGACGGTGGCGGACGAGAAACGGCGAGGTGTCGGCGGCTCGAGATCCTGTCACCGGCGGCCAACGGAGACAAGATCGACCCGCGGGCACCCGGCTGAATCGGCGACGGAGAGAGTAGTAGGAGGCAGGGAACAGCGCGAAGGAGCAGACCGCGGACGGGGGCGACGGGGAACGGCGGCTCACAGAGCTCCTATCACCGGTGGCCGACGGGGACAAGCTCAACCCGTGGGCGGGCGGTCGATTCGGGGACGGTGGGAGTTGTACCAGGCCGAGAACGGGGCAGGGGAGGGGAGCTCGCACTACGGCGGCGGGGAATGGCGACGGCGGCGGCGAGGAACGCTAGCTCTGTCACGGCATGAACGTGAGAGAATGGGTGAGAGAATGGGGAAATGAGGCTGTTTGTTTTCTTTTGAGCTGATGAAACAGACGCTGTTTGGGGTTGCCTCGTTTGCATCGCGGCCGGTTCGGTAGTTCATTTTTCTTCCGCGCTTCTCGTTTGGACTTTTTAGTTTTGAGGTGTTAGTTTGAGCTTCTGCTTTTTTTACTCAAAAGCAGAAACAGAAACCCAAACAATCGGAGTCTTACACTACAAGATTTCTATAGGATTTGTTCCTATAAAATATGTTCCTATGAATCAAATAACATGTGTAGAAAATTTTCTATAAGATTCAAATTTTACACAATTTCTATGAAATTCCTATGGATCAAATGAGCCCTCAGGGCATGGCGGGCCGGCGCACTCGACTGTCGTCTCGGGGCTCGAATCGCCTGTCCGCTGGGCCTCATGTTGCGAAGTTTAGGCATCGTCATCGCAAACCTAAGGAAGGGCCCAGTATTAACGGACCTCCAACCAATTTGTAAGTCAGCAGTTGAGGCCTCCCGTTTGTTACAGACGTTGAGGCCTCCCGTGCTCGGCCGAACCGCCGTTCAAACCCAACCCACCGCCGCGTCACCCGCCACAAACCTTGCCCCGCTCCTCCCCGACCCATCACCCAAACAATCCGCACCGGCTTTCTCTCTCCTCTCCGTTCCCCACCGTCATCTCGACCCCGCCGCCCCCTCCGCGGATGGCGCCGCACCCGTCGTCGCCGCACCGGCCGGCGCTCCGGCCGGGCAGCCTACAGCGCCTGCTCCGCCCGCACGACCCCTCCGACGACACGGACGACGCCCCCACGCCGCGCTCCTGCTCACGCTCCCGACCCCACGGCGGCCGCGTCCTGCTCCAGGTCACCAACATCACGCCCGCGCTCTCCGGCGCCGACCCCTTCTCGGGCCACCAGGGCTTCTACCTCCGCCTCTCCGACTCCTCCCGCTCCTGCTACGTCTCCCTCCACGCCGACCACGACGACCTCATCCTCGCCAACGGCCTCCACATCGGCCAGGTCATCGAGGTCGACCACCTCCTGCCCTCCGTCCCGGCGCCCGTGCTCCGCACCTTCCGCGTCCTCCCCGGCCGATACCCCTGCATCCAGCTGCACGACTCCACGGATGACGACGCCGCCTGCTCCGCGCGCGCAGAGGTCAAGGACAAGGAGGTCGTTTCCGAGCGCCCGCGTCGGCCCTCGCCCACGCCGCCCCTCCCGGAGAGGAAAGCGCGGCAGTCGGGCTCCCCTGCCGCGATCGGCCACAGCCACCGGTCGCGGTCGATCACGAATCTGTCGGACGCATGCGCGGCGGCGTCTTCTCCCGTGAAAACTCGCTCCGGGGAGCGGAGAGGCGCCGATTTCCTGAAGAAGGTCAGGAAGATCAGCGTCGCGTCCGTCGACAGCAACAGCAGCGACGTTGACGACGACGATGACGAGTCGGACGTGGCGTCGTCCTTGTCCTACGCCAGGAGGAACTGGGATTTCTCCGGCAACATCAAGGGCACGCGACCCGTCGCCCCCAGGAGACGTAGCAACAGTGTAATGAAAGCCATTTCCTTTCCCCAAGATTACAAAAAAGAAATATGTACAACAGAAAACCCACCAATTCAACCTGAATCAAATCGATTTTCTGTAATGTATCATGTAGATTTCGCCAGGCAAATCAGGCCCAGACTCCACTGCGCACCAGAATGATCCGCTGGAGTCGGTGAGAAGGAAAGCAGAGAAGGCGTTCAAGGTGCTCTCCAAGAGGAACACACACGGCTCCAGCAAGACACCAAGAGAGAGCTCCAGCCCGGCAGCGCCGCAGCAGAGCGCGTCGACGAGCGGCATAAGGTGGTGCGAGGACAATGTGTTGTGGAGCTCGCTCTCCTCCAGCTTGGTGAGGCATGGGAAGGTAGGTACACGAGCACATTTTAGTAGGAGTACTTCGTTTCCTCTGTTTCTGTCATCTCAAGAAGTAAACTCTGACGGCAGGAAGCAGTGAAGCAGAGGGACATGGCGCTTCAGGCTGTGCTTGACGGTTTGCTGGAGGCTTCTACCACCGAGAAGTTGATAAAATGCCTGATGTGAGTAAAACATGTCTCATTTATCCATCTTTGTAAAACTGATAGCATGAATTTTAGCGAACTTTACACAGATGTTAGAAGAATACTGGGCAATTCGTTCAACATGTCTCATTTATCCATCTTTGTTTACAGTACATACTCTGAACTGCAATCTGACAAGGACGACGACCCGAAGGAGCTCATTGACAGGTTCTTGCAATTCTCCCAAGAACTGGATCATGCCATCTTCCTCGCTCAATCACAGACCAGACTTAGGCACTCGAAATCATGTGGTTCCAATTCAACATCCTCAGCCTCGGCAAAAACTGCCATCAAGGCTGCTTTGGACAGGAAACAGTCCGCCATCTCATGGGTTAGAGCAGCCATTGAAGCCGACCTCTCACCTCTCTCTAGCCATACAAGAGTCACCTCTGAATCTGCAAAGCTGTCACTGTCTGAATCAAAGCCTGTCACCCCACGGTTCTGCTGTTCCAAGCCAAAGTGCAACTGTAATGGCAAGTGCTCGTCGAGGAAACCCGGCGATGCTTGTGCCGAAGGGAGCAACCTGAGTGCGGCCATGGACCTGGCCGTCGCATTGCGGTCGGAGTGCACCCGGTGGTTCCTCAAGTACATCGACAAGTTCTTGGACGAGACCGAACGTGATGCCGGCTACGTGACGTGTGATTCGCAGGTGGCAGGTCTTCTGCAGCAGCTGAAGAGAGTGGATGACTGGCTCAACCATGTCGTGCGGCATGATAGGATGCTTCCAGCTGACAGAATCAGCAGGGATGGTGTATTTTCGGAGGAAGAGGAGAATGATGCGTGCGAGAGGGTACGGAGGAAGATATATGGGGCGCTTCTAAGGCATGTCCAGTATGCTGCAATGGCGCTAGAGAGTATCAATAGTGTAGTAACTGAAGAGGATAATTAGATGTTAGTGGCAGTAACTAAGTAAGCTCTAGCCATAGATAGAATGAACATTTATGTTTAGTGATAGAGTTGCTCTTAGTAGATTGTCGTCAGACACCAAGTAATAGGAATAACTGGTTTTAAGCCTGTAACTGAGAGATCTAGCCACACAAAGAATGAACATTTAAAGAGGCATTGTGTGGTCTGTGGGTGTCAGGGCATGTTCTAACCAGATCATCTTCAGACATCAGGTAGCATTATCTTTTGACTAACTTGCAGACGTTTAATTGTGTCGTTTCCCTGTTATACTGTGTGGAAAAAAGGTTTCAGTCGTAATGTTTTGCAACAATCCTAGTGTTTCTATGGAGAAATAAGGTCCAACTATTTGGTATCATGGATGATGGGCTACCCAGGATTTTGGTCAGGGCCGGTAAACAAAATACTGTTTGAAAATACCGAGCTGAACAAAACTTGTGTAAAATCAACTAACTTTACTGAAATTTGGATGGACCCCAAATTTTTGGTGGTAAAATATTTCTATTTTCGATTACCGGCTCTACTGCTCTGGTATATTTTCCTAACCAGTATGGTGGTACCTAAAACCCCTTTTAGATTTCTTTTTTACCAGTATTTTTATAGGGCCAGTTCTTTTTTGAAACACCAAGTACACATAGGCACGCACACTGAAATTGATGAAGCCAGGATTTCATTGACATGTCATGTTAATAAGATATAGAGTTACATATCATAACCATGAGACATGACAAAGAATGATCTAAGAGGTGAAGTCAATCATATCACTCTGACCTTCGATCATTTACATGATCATGATTACTTCTTTGTATAACTCTCAAGAAATGCTAAGAAAAGTATCAAATAGAACACATAGTTAAATGATCGAGAAGAAAAACGAAGTATAGTTACATTACACGTATGGTACTTGGAATATAGTAAGAACCAGAATCAATTAATCCCTGTGCAGTTCAGTGTTAGTGCCTCATCTCCGGAGTTGTATTTATTTTTGCAGAGCAGAGATGTGCAGATCAAGACTGCTGACGTTCATCCCATTGTATGCGAGAGGTGCGTACATCCACATGTCGTCGGAGCTCAACAACTACACATGATAGTTTGAAAGATATTTAGTACATCATACATACGCTATATCAACGCTCATTTCTTTATGACCAATATGGTTTGCTGACAAGGAAATGTAGGTGTTACACACCTTAATCTGAAGCTGCATGAACTTGACATACTGCACAGCTTCCTCCAGCATTGTACTGATGTCAACCTGTCGGATCACATTATCCGAGTTAGACCAGAATTTACTGTACCGACATATTTAGGCAGAATTAAGTCCTTGCAGATCAACACATCCCAGGCAGGAACCTACCTTTGTTCCATTGGGAACCAAGTTTTGCAGGGTCTTCAGTCTTTCATTGATCCTCTCTCTCCTTTTCTGCAAAATTGACATTAATTTACACTCATCAGAAAAAATCACACGCATCATAATTCAGAAACAAGCCATTCATCTACCATATAACCATTTTATTTTGCACCTTGAGATATTACACACTTACCCTTGCATAGAGGCTCTGAGGATCAGTAGCCTCCCCACGGCTGGCTCTGGTTCCCGCCTTCTTCGAGCTCGACTTGATATTGCCATCCAAATCCCCATCCTCTGATGTGCAGCTGCTCGAGCTTTGTGGGTCGACAACATAGGCGTCTTCGTTGTTGCCAGCGGAATCCCTTTTGCCCGCCTTCTTGGCCTTCTTGGATACCTACATAGGTTCAGGATTATAATAAGTATGGATCAAAAGCAACATTGCAACTGAATTAAGTCATCGATCCCTTGGCATCTCCAAAAGCTTACCGTGGTGGTTGCTCTGGACTTCCTCTTGTTAGTCACTGGTGTATGATCATTTTTTGTCTCCTCCTCTCCGACTAGCGAATGGTTGCCATGTAGATGGCTCAGATCCTCACCAAGGAATGGGATGGCGAAGTCAGCATGCGGGAACGGGTCCATCAGCGGAAACTCAAAGCTCTCGTAGCCATGAGCAGGATCAAGGAAACTAGTGACACTGGAACTATTGCCTGGCTGTGGCTGAGGCCAGCATTGTGCAGACATGTCATGGTTCAGGCAGCTGGAGGAGGAGTTCGATTCGGTGTCGAGGCCAGGCAAGAACATGGCCGCCATTGCGTCCATGGACTCGTCCTGCTGCTCGTAGGCGAAGCAGTGGTGGCTGTGAGCTCCAGCTTCGAAGAACTGCGCCATCACGTCGGCCTCGATCGGCAGGGCTGAACTGTAGGAGCCTTCCATTTCAGCTAGAAGATGTGGAAGGAAAGGCTCGAGGCAAGGGAGGACACTATACTAGCTTAGAGAGACGATGCTGGTGGTACAACGCCTTGACTTGAGTGCTTCTGCCGTGGGCTTGTGCAGGGTATTTGTAGGTGTGCAGCCGTGAAGCGTGGCTTGGCCTCTATTGTTGACAAAGTACGGCGGCACAACAATCGCCTTATCATCACCAAGTTGTCTGTTTCGAAGCAAAGAAATGTTATCTCGAGAGTCAAACCGGCACCGTCCGTGGGTATGCTAGCTGCTGAGGTGTTGCCGCCGGATTCTTGATCCTGATATCGACAGGCGATAAACAAGACTCGCATGCGCAATTATGCAGCTATGGTGTGACGATGTTGTTTATCGTCCAGGGAAGATATGTTTATCCTGGAGGTGATGCGGAGATTGGCTTGGCATTTGCACAATCACTCGTTCAGTAGAACGTGGGAAGTGGTGGTGATGGTGGTGAGTTGAGGTGGGAGATGGAAGGGGGCAAGACCATTATGGGAATTAAGTTCCTGCGGTGTTATTGAGATCAGTAGATAGATATCAGTTGATGCCTGTGCGATCTTGTGCTTCCCATGAAGGTTGCAAACACTATGCTGCTGCCATCTCCTGCAATTTGAAGAGCTGTAAGATCCTCAAGATGGGGGAAGATCAGAACTGTGTGTTCATTTTATTTGCTTGGTGTAACGCCTCTGGTTTCAATTATAGCTTTAAAATATCGTTATAAAGTTGTGTACATTCGTTTATGTGAAGAGTGTGAGATTATTGTAAGAACTATGTAAACCCCCTTAATCAAACTCTTTTTTAGAAAAATAAAAGCTCTATGTCATATTTTTTTTCTCGAAAAAAACTATTGTGTGTTTTCCAAATTCTGCATGTTCGGTCATAATATAGCTCTTCTGAAAGAGCCGTGAACTTGATTTGTTGTGTACTTCGGAATCTTAAGCTCAAAATTATCACATGACCTCCTCATTAATTGTTCTAACCTTTGTAAACTAATTTTTAACTATATAATTAAATAATTTTCAACTAGCATTTCTCCATCTCCTTACCAACCCCCTCCACCTAACCCTAGCCTTCACCCTCCCCAACTCCTTCATCGCCGCCGCCGGAGGTGGCTACTGGGCAAAGCCCACTTAGCGGACGGTGGCGGGGTCCTTCTCCACGGGTGCGCGGTGGCCCCCTTCATCAGGCGGTAGTGGGGTTTCTACAGCGCGTGTTGCGGATCTCCGAAGGCGGTATCGGTTCATACGGCAGTGGTGGGGGCTCCCTCGGCCCGGTAGTGCCGCCCGAGGTGGCTAAAACACGCGGCGTTCGGGTCGGTGGCTATAGTCGGTGGGGCGGTTCGTCCTGGCTGCGAAGGCTGCCTAGTGCCATGGTGGTGTCGGCGTTGACGAGCTAGGTTGCCATGGCCATGGAATGGTCGGGTTGTCATGGCGCAGCAGCTTCCGGTGATGGTGGCGGCACCGACCTCGCGGTTGGTGGCATTCTAGCTGGCTGCGGGTGTGGGAAGGCGTGGCTGTCAGTGAAAACTGAGCCCGACTTTGGTCTGGCGGATGATGGCGGCGCATGTGCTTCACTACCTTGTTGAAGGCATTGTTGGTACAGCCTCGTCTCCTCGCCCACGATGCTCTAGAAGAAGCACACATTTGGGTCACCTGGATCGGACGATGGTGACGTGCGGCGCCGTTCTGCCCCCGGGGCATTGTTTTGTAATAGATGTTGGATGGGGGCTCTAAGGTGGAGTGGCATAGTTCTTACCGCGTTGACGACGGTAGGTATCAGCCACGTGGCGCCGCAGAGTCTCGACGGAGGACTCATGCATGGAGGAGGTTTCGTCTGGCACCATGGTGGTCTCATCGACATGATCGGCGAAGTTTATGCGGATCTTAACCATGAAGATTGCTCGGCAGTAACGACATCTTTAGCGTATACATGAGATGCTCACTAAGAGCCTGCTAAAGCGGATGAGCACTCTTATTTCGCCTAGAGGGCGTCTCATGGTATGCGATATGTTCCCGGTTCCTAGATGATTGAGGGATTTCTTTGTTTTCCGTATAATGCTCTTTTGACATGATGTTCACCTATTGTCGGATTTGTAGGTGTTATTTGAAGGCTTTATATTTTTTGTTGTAAGCACTTTATCCTTCCTTTATTGAATAAATTAATAAAAACCGTATAAATCTTTGCAATGTGTAGGTAGGGTATCTCATCCTCCATTTCAAAGAAATAGCTATAATTAATTCCAGTCACCTACTCGTCTGATTGGTACCATAAGTTTACTAATGGAATTGATCGTACTTTGCTTGTATGCCCTCCGTTTCAAAATATAAGACGTATAAGTAAAGTCAGAATTCAAATCATACTAAGTTTAACAAAAGATTTACAGAAAAAATATGAGCATCTACAATATCATAGACATATTGAAAAAAATACCTTATGGTGAATCTATTGATATTGATCTAGTTGTCTAGATGTTCATATTGTTTTGTATTTTTGTAAAAACTTGGTTAAACTTAGAAGATGTTGGTTTTGACTGAACTTATATAACTTATATTTTTAGACGTAGGGAGAATTTAATTTCAATAAAACTTACTTGTTGTTCAGTACACAGATCAATGAGCCTAGGACTACTTCTGAGAAAAATCTGTAAAGATCAATGAGGCTGGTTCTTTACATGTTCTCTGTACTTTGCAAATGATAGCAACAATCAGTCAACTTGAATCATCCACTAATATGATTCATACGTTGTTAACGAAAGTCTTGGTACTTTGTTTGTACTTACTTCATATTAACATCACTGGTCGATTAGTACAGTTCTTGTCATGATTTGAGAGAATAGAAGCTATTCTCGAACCTGTACAGTATTGTTATTAAAAAAATGATAGCTCTAAAGTCAATGGACAGATTGTTTGTACAATTCTTGTCTCCTAGTCATTGCTGGACCAATAGAGACCATAAGCTATAGTACTATTTCTCCAAATTTGTCCTTTAAACGCATTGTGCATCCATTCTTAACTGGAAAAGGTTGTACCTCATTTTTTAGAAAAATAAAAGGAAAGATGGAGAGAGAGAGAGAGAGAGAGAATGAGTTAGCTTAACGTGTTTTGTCGGCTAGGGGTCAAAGAGGAGATATTTCTCTTCTTGCATATCAAACCCAAAAGGGAAAACAAAACACTAGTAAAATGCACTACTGATCGCTTGTCCTTGTCTAGACACATAACTTACTGCTAACTCATTATCAGCTAAGACAGTTGACATTTGGTTGGGATGATTTGACATGTTCACATCTGAGTAATGAACAGCAACACATTGGTTTTCTCCACTAATATTGATTGACTCTTGGTTTATATATACAGAGAAGGAAGTTTCGTTTATGCCATCATATCTCCAACTTCTCAAGACAGTGGGCATTTCGATTTAATTAGATCTCCTTCACATGTGTTTATTCTGTCATTGCTTGTGCACTGAACCCACTCAATATTATGCTCAGTTTGTCCCAGTTAATTACTGCAACTGAATAAGTCTACTTAGAAAAATCATGCTAAATACATTGAACATTCTTAATTTCAGACAAGAGAGTTCATAGTTGAGTTAATGCAAGAATGAAAAGGCTTGGCCTTTGCTGTCAATGTTGTCACCAATCGAGGAAGCAAATCTTGTGTTGGAATAAAACCACACACTTGGAATCCGTCAGTATTTGCCAGCACTCTTGGTCCATTGCATTGGGCTACAATTACTACTCCATCATTTCACTAGCTAGTTAGCACTAAACAAAACTGTCTTCTTTTTAATTCTGTGCAAACGTGCCCCTGCTACATAGCATATTATCGTATGGATAAGCTCACTAGTTTTATCACTAAGATGAGTTGAATTGCAACGATTAAGAATCAATAGCATCATTGGCATGCAAATTAAATTAGCATATCAGGAAGATGCACGAACTCCAAGAAGGGAAGCGTCATGAAAAGTGAGGACAAGTCGTTTAATGATTGTTCGATCATTGTCATGTTTTGACATGATTAAACTGTCTAACCACCAAACCCTAACTACCTAGCATCCGATTAACCCCTTGTCTGATGAAACTAACCAAGATCGGATAAACTAAGGTAGCCAGTACAAGTGCATGGACCAAAACGGAAGCACCACATACTTATATTTGGTTTTTATCAAGAACACCATCCCAACATGCAAATCTTAGCATAACACGCAATCACGGAAGAAGGTTACTCTTTTCCAGTGATCCTCTTGTGGGGTTCTTGGAACAATGATACAAAGTGTCCAGTATTCTTATTATACAAAATTAACACAATAAGACCTCATATAATTAAAATATTACTAGTACATCATTAACACAAAAGTATCATATCGTTGACAATTACATGTAATTAAGTCTAGCTCTGCACTAAGCATTTTAAGTTGACAATTATGTATATTCTCTATAGCTTAATCTTCATGTACGTATTCATCATTACCAAACATGAAATTTCATTCGCTTGTTGGCATCTACCATCATCAACCAAATTTACATTTCTGGTTGTCTTTTTCAAAATGGGAGTTAACCTGGCATTTGCATCAATTGATGCACACAACCAAGTTATACCTATAGCCACACAAACAGCCGAACCGATACAAGGTGATGAGAAAACTCTCTTATAAAGCAGATCAAAGATAAGAAAAAAACAATAAGAACAAAAACTTGCCACCGGCGACACCGGAAAGAGACCAATGGGTAAAAAGCTCCATGACGATGCCTGCAAGAGGCAAAGACGGACCTTGAACTTATAGTTTAAGTGTGTTTAAAGCGTACTTTAAGGTAAGCCAAATATTCCTTGATGAGCTTCTCTCCAGAATAGACTAATCATGATCTTGAAAAAGACTAATCGTGTACTCGATGCGGCAGAAAACAGTGCTAATGTCACGAGTCCTCATTAATAGTGCGGCCAGCCCACTAATCTCTCACCTAGAAATCGTTGATGCCAACAAGTGAATCAAATATCCTGTTTGGTAATGATGAATACATGAAGATTAAGCTATACTCCCTCCGTTCTGAAGTAGTCTACATTCTAGCCCCAAAATTTGTTCTGAAATACTCTACATTCTAGCTTTTATTCAACAACAACACTGAAAACGAGGTGGTTTTACTCTTTTTATTGGATGTTGTTATTTTCAATGTAGCTTGGAGTGGTTGTTCAAATATCTAAGTAGTACTAATAAATGCACTACTAATTTGTCTCATTTTTTGTAGAATGTAGACTAAATCAGAATGGAGGGAGTACAAAATATACCTAATTGACTGAATTTATTTTAGTTTTTGCGGTGCATAAGTGTCATTAAACTCTCTCTAAATAGTCAGTTTACTATGTATTACTATAGTATACCTCCGGATGTTTTGGAAAACTAATTTAATTCATCAAAACGTCTTACATTAAAAAAACAGATATTATAGCAGCTAAGTGGATATTTCGTATTACATGGCATTATTTACTATATTTCTATTGTCCCATTAATGGTTAGTGCTAAGAAACCTTCATTTCGTAACCTTATGTTTTTTAGCTATATTTTATTTGGAGCCTTAGCACTTCTTTCCATCCATTTGTTATCAGCAACTTAATTTGGTACTCGATTGGATACAAATGATCTTAACCCTTTGTAAAACCAGATTTGGCCGCAATTCAAATTTCTGCGTAGTTACATACTAATACTACCCCTATCCGTAAAAAAATGTTGTAAGTTTATCTAAATTTAACACATTTAAACTTAGACAAATCTCCGACATCTTTTTAATGATGGAGGGAGTACTATTTAGAACATAAAGATACACTTTGTTAGAGACGTGTTCAAGACAGTTCTTCAAAGTTACACATGCGATTTATATCCTTTCGATTAGATAAATCCATCTCGAATATTTTCAAAGAAAGTGGCATACTTAAGCTGGAGGTACAGCTGAAACTCCGCAGGCGGAAGTCGGCATGGCCGGCAAACCGCTAGACGAAACCGATGGTACCTTCCGCGTACGTAATAGTACCAACTCGCTTTCTCCAGGTACAAATGTTCCAACTGGCAGAAAGGTAGATCTGACCGGCAGAACGAATTTTCGCTCTTTTTAATGAACTGATACTGGCTGCCTGGCGATGGTTAACACCACGAGAATCCTCTAGATATATGTCAGCCTTTTAAAGTATGAAATCCTCGAGATATTTCTAAGTAGTATTATTTCAACAGGTATTGCATGGCCCGCCAAACTTTCGGGGGCAAAGCTCTTTTAAAATCTTCCATGGGGAACTAGAGTTTCAAGTCATCAAGTGCCACAGCTACTTGTCTTATGCTTCGCAAGTTGAGGTCGGTGAGATCCTTGTAATTAATGAAGTTCTGGGTACAGATAGATCGTGTGATCTTTAGAGCCATTCATATGGGCCTTGATCATTCGTTCTATGTCTAGCTGTTGCCAGTAATTTCTCGTTTAGTTTGTTAGCAAACGATATGATTTTCTTGTTTAATTTATCTGCATTATTCCTTGCTGCTATATAGCAGATTAACAGTATGTGCATCTATATACGACTATGTACATATTCCTACAAATAAAATGGTACTGCACATCAGTGCTCTAAGTTCGTCCATGTTTTCACCAAATCATCTATTCCAATGCAGGAGTTCCCCACTCCGTATGTCATCGACAAATATCTTATATTTACAAATTAGACAAATTGATTTTCTACTGTCTGAAATTTGTGTGTCTTCTGGTGTGTGGAAAACTACTCCTCGGTTTATCAACTTTTTTTTTTCTTTCCTAATGGAGCCACTCACTGGCGGGCCGTCTTGGAGACCATACCGGGCCATGGCTTAGTCTTCACAAAAATTTTAAGACTCATGTACAATTTTTGTTCTTTATGCGATCATTTACCATACTGGGCCACGGTCTGACTGTCCGCTAGTTGTGACGACAAAATTTGCACAAGGTTACGTGCAACATACAACTTCTTGAAGTTACTCCGTATGAATTTAAAAATATACCAGGCTTCTAGAAAACAAAATATTAGCTCTTACTTGGCTTTGTAGCTCTAGATCCCAAGTAACTACGGATGTGTTCGTCTACTCAAGCCGTGTCGGCTTGTCGGGTGACAAGGTATCAACTTGTCAATGCCTACGGGTTATAGGTTAGGGTTTAGTTAGAAGTAGAGGGCAAGTAGATCTCGAAGGTTTCAGCCGAAAAGTACTCGATGATTACGAAAACTAGGGTTTGTCAACAATGATTCGATGATCTCTTCGTCCCTCGACTCCCCCTTTATATAAGAGGCGGAGCC
>NC_061514.1:352437199-352448066 GCF_022539505.1 Lolium rigidum | reverse complement strand
TAATATGTTTTGTGAAAGCCAAATTTATAGCACTAGCATTGGGACTCTTAGCCAGTTTTTGTAAGAACTTTATAACTTCAGAGATGTGGCAATCATAAAAATCCAAACCATTATAATCTAAAGCAATGGGATCATCATCCCCAATGTTGGAAAAAATTTCAGCAGTTTTATCACAGAGCGATTTCAGTGGTTTTATGAGTTTCGAGCAATTTTGCACGCTTTGCACTAGGAGTAGTAACATTGCCAACACCAATTATTTTACCATTAATAGTAGGAGGTGCAGCAACATGTGGAGCATTAGCATTACTAGTGGTGGTAATAGTCCAAACTTTAGCTACATTATTCTCTTTAGCAAGTTTTTCATTTTCTTCTCTTTCCCACCTAGCATGCAATTCGGCCATCAATCTTATATTCTCATTAATTCTAACTTGGATGGCATTTGCTGTAGTAACAATTTTATTTTCAATATCCTTATTAGGCATAACTTTCGATTTCAAAGATCAACATCAGAGGCAAGACTGTCAACCTTAGAAGCGAGAATATCAATTTTATTGAGCTTTTCCTCAACAGATTTGTTAAAAGCAGTTTGTGTACTAATAAATTCTTTAAGCATAGCTTCAAGTCCAGGGGGTGTGTTCCTATTATTGTTGTAAGAATTCCCATATGAATTACCATAACCGTTACCATTATTATAAGGATATGGCCTGTAGTTATTACTAGAATTGTTCCGATAAGCATTGTTGTTGAAATTATTATTTTTAATGAAGTTTACATCAACATGTTCTTCTTGGGCAACCAATGAAGCTAACGGAACATTATTAGGATCAACATTAGTCCTATCATTCACAAGCATAGACATAATAGCATCAATCTTATCACTCAAGGAGGAGGTTTCTTCGACGAATTTACCTTCTTACCTTGTGGAGCTCTTTCCGTGTGCCATTCGAGCAATTAATCATCATATTATCAAGGAGCTTTGTTGCTTCACCAAGAGTGATGGACATAAAGGTACCTCCAGCAGACTGAATCCAATAGGTTCCGCGAAGAAAAGTTCGATCCTGCATAAAAGGTTTGGATGATCATCCAAGTAGTCAGTCCATGGGTTGGGCAATTTTTAACCAAAGATTTCATTCTTTCCCAAGCTTGTGCAACATGCTCATTATCCAATTGTTTAAAATTCATTATGCTACTCCTCAAAGATATAATTTTAGCGGGGATAATATCTACCAATAAAAGCATCCTTGCATTTAGTCCATGAATCAATACTATTCTTAGGCGAGAGATAGCAACCAATCTTTAGCTCTTCCTCTTAAAGAGAAAGGAAACAATTTTAATTTTATAATGTCACCATCTACATCTTTATACTTTTGCATTGCACACAATTCAACAAAATTATTGAGATGGGCAGCGAGCATCATCGGAACTAACACCGGAAAATTGCTCTCGCATAACAAGATTCGAGTAAAGCGGGTTTAATTTCAAAGAATTCTGCTATAGTAGCGAGGTGGAGCAATAGGTGTGCATAAGAAATCATTATTATTTGTGGTTGTGAAGTCACACAACTTAGTATTTTCAGGAGTAGCCATTTTAGCGAGTAGTAAATAAAGCAAACTAGATAAAGTAAATGCAAGTAACTAATTTTTTTGTGTTTTCGATATAGAGTGCAAGACGATAAATAAAGTAAAGCTAGCAACTAATTTTTTTGTGTTTTGATATAATGCAGCAAACAAAGTAGTAAATAAAATAAAGCAAGACAAAAACAAAGTAAAGAGATTGGATTGTGGAGACTCCCCTTGCGGCGTGTCTTGATCTCCCGGCAACGGCGCCGGAAAATATGCTTGATACGCGTACAACACGCGTCCGTTGGGAACCCCAAGAGGAAGGTGTGATGCGTACAGCGGCAAGTTTTCCCTCGAGAAAGAAACCAAGGTTTATCGAACCAGGAGGAGCCAAGAAGCACGTTGAAGGTTGATGGCGGCGAGATGTAGTGCGGCGCAACACCGGGGATTCCGGCGCCAACGTGGAACCTGCACAACACATCCAAAGTACTTTGCCCCAATGAAACAAGTGAGGTTGTCAATCTCACCGGCTTGTCTGTAACAAAGGATTAGATGTATAGTGTGGATGATGATTGTTTGCAAAGAACAAGTAAAACAAGTATTGCAGTAGATTGTATTCGATGTAAAAGAATGGACCGGGGTCCACGAGTTCACTAGAGGTGTCTCTCCCATAAGATAAATAGCATGTTGGGTGAACAAATTACAGATCGGGCAATTGACAAATAGAGAGGGCATGACAATGCACATACATGATATAATGAGTATTGTGAGATTTAATTGGGCATTACGACAAAGTACATAGACCGCTATCCGAGCATGCATCTATGCCTAAAAAGTCCACCTTCGAGTTATCATCCAAACCCCTTCCAGTATTAAGTTGCAAAACAACGGACAATTGCATTAAGTATGGTGCGTAATGTAATCAATAACTACATCCTCGGACATAGCATCAATGTTTTATCCCTAGTGGCAACAAAGCACATCCACAACCTTAGAACTTTACGTCACTTGTCCCAGCATTTAATGGAGGCATGAACCCACTATCGAGCATAAATACTCCCTCTTGGAGTTAAGAGCAAAAACTTGACCAGAGCCTCTACTAATAACGGAGAGCATGCAAGATCATAAACAACACATAGGTAATAGATTGATAATCAACATAACATAGTATTCTCTATCCATCGGATCCCGGCAAACACAACATATAGAATTACGAGATAGATGATCTTGATCATGTTAGGCAGCTCACAAGATCCGACAATGAAGCACATGAGGAGAAGACAACCATCTAGCTACTGCTATGGACCCATAGTCCAGGGGTGAACTACTCACTCATCACTCCGGAGGCGACCATGGCGGTGAAGAGTCCTCCGGGAGATGATTCCCCTCTCCGAGCGAGAGTCTTGGAGGCGATCTCCTGAATCCCCCGAGATGGGATTGGCGGCGGCGGCGTCTCGGTGGGTTTTCCGTATCGTGGCTCTCAGTACTGGGGGTTTCGCGACGAAGGCTTTAAGTAGGCGGAAGGGCAACGCGGGGGCCACACGAGGGCCCCACACACCAGGGCCGCGCGGCCAAGGCTCGGGCCGCGCCGCCTGTTGTGGCGGCGCCTCGTGGCCCCACTTCCTTTCCCCCTCGGTCTTCCGGAAGCTTCGTGCAAAAATAGGACGCCGGGCGTTGATTTCGTCCAATTCCGAGAATATTTCCTTTGTAGGATTTCTGAAACCAAAAACAGCGTGAAAACAGACAAGCGGCTCTTCGGCATCTCGTTAATAGGTTAGTGCCGGAAAATGCATAAATACGACATATAATGTGTATAAAACATGTAGATATCATCAATAATGTGGCATGGAACATAAGAAATTATCGATACGTCGGAGACGTATCACAGCCACCTACCGATAATCGGAGTACAAGAGCCGACGAGTTTGATGCTGCCAAAGAAGCAAAGAAGCATTAAGTACATCCCTCTGGTCCGAAGAAAACAATCAACACGTAGGCTGATATTATTATCGCATAGGAAGGCGCGCTCATCGAGTTCCTCCGTGAGCACTGGGAAATATTTGCATGGGAACCATCTGACATGCCATGTATTTCCAGGGAACTCGCTGAGCACGCCCTCAATGTTGACCCTAAAGCTAAACCTGTCCAGCAAACGTTGCGTCATTTTTCAGAACCAAAACGGAAAGCCATCGCGGCAGAAGTTAATCGGCTCCGAAAAGCTAGGTTCATCCGAGAACTCAATGAAGCCAAGTGGGTAGCTAACCTAGTAATGGTGCCGATGAAGGATACAACAACTCTCCGTATGTGTGATGGTGCTCCGCTGATGGCGCCAGACAATCTTGGTGACGGTTGTTGTGGAAGCGGTTGGGAAACCACAAGAGGAAGGTATGATGAGCACAGCAACAAGTTTTCCCTCAATAAGAAACCAAGGTTTAATCGACCAGTATGAGAAATGCGTGACTTCTGAAGGTGTTGCTAGCTTACTAGTGGTAGGGCGCACTACCGGCGTCAGCAACAACGTGGAACCTGCACACAACACAACCAAAATACTTTGCCCCAACTTACAGTGAGGTTGTCAATCTCACCGATTTGCTGAACACAAAGGATTAGACGTATCGAGTGGAAAGAGATGTTTGCAGTAATAAAAGAGAACATAGCTTTGCAGTAAGTAAACAGAATAGGATTATGGTGGTTGAATTTATCAGTGTAAAGGAAAGGACCGGGATCCACGGTTCACTAGAGGTGTCTCTCCATAAAGATAAATAACATGTTGGGTGAACAAATTACAGCTGTGAAATTGATAGAATGTTGACCATACATGACAAGATGATTATTTTGAGATTCGTTTGGGCATTACAACATTATACATAGACCGTAATCCAACTGTGTCTATAAGTAATAATCCACCTTCCGATTATCATCCGAACCACTTTCAGTATTAAGTTGCAAGCAACAGATTATCGCAGTAAGCAATGTGTGTAAAGTAAACAATAGAATTACCCTTGGATAAAACATTGATGTTTTCTCCCTAGTAGCAACAACACATCTACAATCTTAGAAATTATTTTCACTCTCCCAGAAAACTAGAGGCATGAACCTACTATCGAGCATAAATGCCCCCTCTTGGAGTCAGAAGCATCTACTTGGCCAGAGTATCAACTAGGAACGAAGAGCATGCAAGATCACAAATAACATATGACATGAACATATAATCGACCTTAACATAGTATACAATATTCATCGGATCCTAGCAAACACAACATGTAGAAGTACATAAGGATGATCTTGATCATGTAGGGCAGCTCACAAGATCTAAACATGAGGCACAAATTGGAGAAGACAACCATCAAGCTACTGCTATGGACCCATAGTCCAGGGATGAACTACTCACGCATCACTTCAGAGGCGGGCATGGTGATGTAGATACCTCTGGCGATGATTTCCCCCTCCGGCGGGGTGCCGGGAAGAGCTTTAGAACCCTCCCGAGCTAGGGTCGTCTGCGATGGCGGCCGCGACGGAACTTTTCATGGATGGAGGCTCGGGTGCCCAGGGTTTTCCCGAGATCGTGATTAAATAGGAGGAGGGGCGATGTCGGTGGAGGCCAGGGTGACCCACACCACCCCTAGGCATGGGCCAGGGCCAGACCGCGCTTAGGCCTGGGTGGTCGCCCTGCTGCCCCCCTTTGGCTCCCCTCTGGACTCTGTCTCCGTTACGGAAAAATATTGACTTCGGCTTTTGTTTCGTCCAATTTCAAGAATATTTCCTCTACAACTTTTCTAAAATACAAAACAACAGAAAACAAGGAATTGGAACTGTGGCATCTTGTTAATAGGTTAGTGTCGGCAAATGTATAAAAGTGCCACAAAGTATGAGCACAACATATATAAATTGGTGTAGAACAAGTATTGAGCATCAAAAATTGTAGATACGTTTGAGACGTATCAAGCATGCCCAAGCTTAACTCCTGCTCGTCCTCGAGTAGGTAAGTGATAAAAAAATAATTTTCGAGGTGACATGAAGCCAACACAATCTTGATCAAGCATTGTAAAGCGTTGTTAGCTGGGATCAAAGTACTCTAAACATAGGCATGATAGATATAATTCAATATAACTTAGCAACGATGTTATAACATGAAAAGTAACTCAAACAAAGATCATGAATAATAGTGCAAGAAAGTAAATGTGCCATCAAGTTCGTGAGAGCTTTACTGACTAATTTTCTCATGCCAAAATGTAATTTGAAAGATAAATAAAAGCATGATGAATATACTTGGAATACAAATAATGCCACTAGGTAGATATGGTGGACACAATTGGTAAACTTTGGTTTTAGGTGGTTGGATGCACGAGTAGAGTTCATACTCAGTACATGCGAAGGCTAGCAAAAGACTATGAGCGACCAACTAAGAGAGCAGTAATGGTCATAATCATGCATAGCGACAAAACATATCAATCAAACATAAAGTGATATTACAAGTCAAAAACTAAATGATCATAGAAGTTTTAGACTGATTATAGTCATAACATGGTATAAGCATGTGCCAAGTCAACCTAATAAAGCATCAAAGGAGAATACCACAATATTATGCTTTTATGATTGAAACAACACATGATTCTTTCAATGACACTTTATGCACTCTCAGCCATTTGAGACAAATCATGATACAACAATAAATAAGCATATGAAAAGAATAACATCCAACATGACATGCCAAAGTTTATGCCACAGTCTAAACAAGATTCATTTTGCATCATTATAGGCATGAAACATTTTACTCGTATCCAACACCAATCAACTTATTTGAAATAGCTCTCAGAGATGAAATACAATATGAACCAGAATGCTAATCATACATAAATAAAGAATACTAACGATCTCTGGAAAAAAATGAAAGAACAAGAGCTAAACGCAGTACTAGCAAAGTAGAACACTCACAAAACAATAACAGCAAAAACTAGAGCTTTATGTGCAACTAAAACGGAGCGGGTTTTTCTCCAAAACAAATGTGCCGGGATCCAACATATGATACAACAAACAAAACAAAAAAAACAAAAAAAAAAGACGCTCCAAGAACAACACATAGCATATGAAGCAATAAAAATATAGCGCATAGAGAGATGACCTGTTGCTTTGTTGTCTCGAATGAAAAGCTATTTGGGAGAACCCAAATATCCATCAAGATAACAGAAATGAGAGTGTCTAGCAGGCTTTCCAAAGTTTGATCTATAAAGGGCAATGGGCAATGATCCTTCCTAGTTTCTTTATTTAGTTTCCTGAAATCAATGCACATTCTATATCCTACACCAATTTTAGTTGGGACCATTTCATTGTGTTTTAATTGGTATGGGAATAAATCCCCCTTTCTTAGGGACACAATGAACATGACTTACCCAATCACTTTTTTTGACATGATAAATGATACCTGCGTCGACGATGCGGATGATTTCTTTTCTTACCACTTCCTTCATCTCAAGTTTAAGTTTTCTTTGAAAATGAGCCGAAGGTTGGGATCCATCTTCCATGAATATTCTATGAGTGTCCATTGAGAGACCGACCCCTTTAAAGCCATCCAAAGAATACCCAAAGGCCTTACGGTGCATTTTAACCACCATCATTAACTGTTCTTCCTCCTTTTCTGAAACGTTAGTGCTTACAATAAAATGATATATATTTGTTTCTCTAAGAACCTATACTTTAAATCTGGTGGGAGATGTTTTAGTTCTGGAGGTGGTAAATCTTCATATCCCTTTCTTTCAGGTGTTTCATATTCCTCATTAGTTGAATTATCAGCTATAGGAGGAGATTCCAAACATTTTTCAGCATCGCTTTTATCTAATTCTATCATAGCATTTTCATTTCCAAGTAAACTTGCTTCCAAATCATCTCCAGGAGTATCATAAAGTATCACGGAAAGATTACCGAGATTACCTTCCTCCTCAAATTCCTCTTCTTCAAAATCTTCGATAATTGGTTTATGAGCGAACTTTGAGAAATGGAAGCTCATTATTTCCTCCCCAAACTTAAGAAAGATGGTTTCCTTCCTACAATCAATATTAGCTCTTGCAGTGTTTAGAAATGTTCTTCCGAAAATGATTTGACAGTGAGAATCAATTAGCATATCAATGACAACAAAATCAATGGGATAAGTGTAAGGTCCTATCGTAATAGGTACATTTCTTATTAATCCCATAGGGACTCGAAGAGCCTTATCAACTAGCATTATTGTCATATTTGTGTATTCTAATTGTGAATGTTCAAGTTCATCTTGGATACCAAAATAAAATCTATAGGAAATAACATTAACGGTTATTCCAATATCATAGAGGCCATGATTAGAAGATCCACCAAAAGTGCAAGGTAGGACATGTTTACCCCACATTTTTCTCTTTAACCATACCTTCTACTAATTGCAAGGCTTAAGAGTCGAGCTCAACTACATTGCAATGTGCATACGTAGCTAAAATCCCCTCCTTAGTTACCTCACCTTCCTCATCTGCAACTTCATAAGTAGGTTCCTTATTACTAAAATTTTCCTCTAGTGCTCTTACCTCTTCCACCTCTTCTTCCTTTTGTTCTGCAAGGAGTTGAGATCTAATGTGCCTTTGCCGCTGTCATTGGGAAAGGGAGCGGCTCCTTATAAGGCGTCCTTTCAATGGGTACCACTTTGGGTACTCCAGCTTCAACTTGCGTTGCTTCAATGGTTTGAGGTTGCGGAGTATAATGAAGTCATTCCTTCTTGGGTGCTTCAATAAATTATGTAAATGCTTGAAGAACATCTAGTACCATAACATCGTCAAGATTAAGCTCATTAGAAGTTTCTTTTAGTTGTCTGGTGTTTTTATAAGAATTTAAACAATCATGTTCAGTTTATATTTCTCCCTCACTTCCAAGATCAAATCCCCAAGATTCTCTATTTCTATGAACTTTATCTAGGCGTACCCATGCTTGCTCGGGGGTGAGTTCCATAAAAGATCCACTGGATAGTAAATCTAATTCCATAAAAATCCTCCATAAAAAACGTGCAAAACATACCAAGGTGGTAAATCATGATGGGGAAAACTTTGAACCGTACCTTTATATCTTAGGTAGGCTCTCATTAAACTTTCGCCGCTGAGATTCTTGAAATTGGTTATGAATCTTCTTACTTCAGCGGACTTAACCTTGGGGTAGAATCGAAATATAAATTTCTTCATGAGATTCTCCCAAGTATCAATCTTTTTTGCAGGACAAGTTCTATACAAGATAATGTAGTGTTGGTTAGAAATTGACTAAACTTTAAGTTTTAATTCAACATCAGAGTAGTTTCTCAATTTAGTTGTCCAACACAACTCATTAAAGAAATATAGATGATTATAAGGATCCTCATCGGAATCATCTCCTGCAAAGGTTTTTTTCTTTCATAATAGCAATGAAGCGTGGATGAATCGCATACTTCACATCACTCCCATTTGGGAATTCTTTAACAAACCCACAGTTGAATCGCCCGAGGTATTCAGCTGTATCAAGCTTATTCATAATCCCAAGAGCAGCCATGGTGTTATCTGAAATTATTAAACAATTTTAGTAAAAACAATAATAAATTAGCAACTAAGAACAAATACCAAAAGCGTTGAGCTCCCCGGCAACGGCGCCAGAAAATAGTTTGATAACTACAAATACACATGTCAATTGTAGCTAGTTTCGAAATAAGAGTATCGAACCAGGAGGAGCTACTAGTTAAGATCTTAATGCCCCTTGCTACCACCTATTTAAGATTACTTTTAAATTGTTTTCTAATCTCAAATTTAAAATGGTTTTAGGGGATGGTTGTGATTGGTTGCAATAAAGTAAACAAAACAGTAAAAGCGTTATAGGAAATGGGTGGAAACTTAATAAGATAAAGTGTTCTCAGGGATTATTCGATCCACCTCTAGCATTATGATTCATGTTAATCAAGATGAAGTATGCTTTTAATCATATTGTGCGTGGGGAGAGCTCCGTATCAAGATGCGCCCAGAAAGCCATCAGCCATCACATCTCTAAATAACCACAGCCGCTAGTCTTGTGCAAGCCACATATTGACTATTTCTATTAAGGGTTTTACCCCGTGGTTATCGATATGAGCTTGGTGAGTCCCTCTTTATCCCCCTCATCTATGTGTTAAAGTGCCGATACGGTAATATCACTTCTCGCCGTTCACTTTACCACACTTCAAAGGGTACTTCCCTCTCGAGACCATCGGGTAAATATTACATGGCGCACAACATATAATATCAAGAGAGAGAACTAACACACATTAATATTTAAAATCATAAATCATCTTAGATTCATCTCATATTCATGCTAGGGTTTCTCCATCTCCCCAAGAACTAAATGAACTACTCACACATGGAAGCAATCAAGAACATCATCATAATCTTATGGAGGGGATGAAAGGAATGGAATGAATTCGAACACAAATCCACAATAGCAATCAAGATTAAAATTTTGGTTGGAGGAGAATGGGATTGGTGATGCAGCGGTTAATGATGAAGGGGATGATGCCTTGTCCTCCGAGGATCCGCGTAGCAGCACAGATGATGTCTTCTCCAAGGTTCCTTCGCTAGATCTGATTAGGGGCAGTGTTTCTCTGCTTTTCGGAGTTGTGTGTCTCAGATCCCTATGTCGTCTGCACAAGATGGAAGTATTTGACGAGGAGATGCTCCTGACACACCGCACGGGCGGACGGTACGGGCGGACTTCCCCCATACCGATGCCCGCTAAACCTTCTGGAGCTTGTCCTCACATCCTCCCTTTGCCCAGGTGCATAATTAAGTGCTTACGTGATTTTTATCACGTCAAAATACCATAAAATGACAATTTTTATTGATATTTTATCATTTCTTTATTATTTTAAGATCATGCGTATACAAGCATAAAAAGGCGCGGTAGCGCGGTGAAATACAAAAATCCTATTACTACTCAATGATAACTTAATGAAATAACATTGTAAAAACACGTTTAAAAAATGCACTCATAAGTAATCTTGAATACATAGCAACAAGGGGTATTAAGACCGTAATTAGTAGCTCCTCCTGGTTCGGTACTCTTATTTCAAAACTAGCTACAATTGATCCGTGTACTTGTAGCTATCACACTCAAAGGCACAACGAGCCCATACATTCATACATCGAACGATAGACCAACCTGAAAAACTCTGCAAGGATATCTCACAGGAAAGAGCAATCAAGAAAGAGCAATCGACGACGCCTTCGATAACGGGGTGCCCACGAAAGAGCTCATGGAAGGTCTGGTCCGCAAAAAGCCCATGACCATTGCTCATATATGTA
>NC_061514.1:352421946-352437099 GCF_022539505.1 Lolium rigidum | reverse complement strand
CGGTAAACCAAATTGGAAGAAAACACTTGAAGAATATTGAGGGGAAAAAATCGATAATGTAGGAACAAGGAAACTCTTTGTCACTAATAATGTCAAAACCACACTTGGTCGACTGTAAATATTACTCGGTTTCAAAATAGGATAGCGTGAACATGTTTAGCGAGTGAGTGGTACAACTGAAATCTAGTAACATGTTTTTCGGGAATGTGTTGCTGCCCTAGTTGTCGAAGAGTGTAATTCACCACGTCGGTTAATATGTTATCCGCCCTATGAAACAAACTTATATACTCTCGCTTCAGGGTTGCCATCATCGCCACCTAAACAATATGTTGTCTAGAGCTAAAGATCGATCTATATTCGTTGAACCAAAACATGAATAGCTCTCATGTAACAGGGGATATGGCACCAAACAGGTGAGATGAGTTTACAAAACCCTTATTCCTCGTGTGTCTTCCTCCTATGCCATGGTGATCCCACATCAGGGATATAAAAACTTACTAACCCATAACATATTGGACGACCAGATGGAGAGACAAACAGATCACGCCAACAAAAACACTTGCTCCGAAGCATGCCTCGTTGTAACCTCTTTCTCTCCCTATATAATTATAGTTTGTAAGGGTGTCCTATTGTAACTTTTGTTCTTTGAGGGCATTGTAGTTGTAGGGTGTTGTCGTTCTAGATTTTTGTTTAGGGTTGTATTGTAAGTAGTAGTGAGGTCCTCCTTTGAAAATGGATCTAGAGGTAAGAGAATAAACCTTCTGTACTTGTTTTCCGTACTTTTAGTTCAATAAAGTTAGCCGTGTGCATCTATTGATGCAGAGGCTGGGGCGATGCTCCCATATCGAAAAAAAAGAGAATAAACAGGGTAAGTGGCAAGATTTGGTTGGAGTAAAGTACTTAAGAAAAGATACTTTTGCTCAATGTAAGCCAAATCATGCTCATTCAAATTTTTGGTCTGGTTTGGTTTACGTTAAAAATGTTTTCTACAATTGTTGTGAGATAATTGGTGATGGTAGGAAGACTCATTTTAGGAGGATTGTTAGATTGGTCACAAACCACTATGTGAAAGTTTCCCTCGTTTGTATAATCTTTGTTATATTCATAATATTACAGTTAACCCGGTTTTACCAGAGTGTTCGATTTTATTAAATTTAGGAGGTTTCTAAGAGATGAAACTAAAGAAATATGGTTAAAGCTTTTATAATTATGTAGTCAGGTAAATTTGTGAGAACCTGATAGAGTAACTTGGCTACTGACCAAATCTAGGGCATTTTCTGTTAAATTTATGCACTCATTTTAATAGCCGAGCGTGCCAATTTTTTCTTATAAGTTATGTGGACCCTCAAAATGCCTTCGAGAATCAAATGTTTTTGCTGGCTGTTGATCAGAAACAAAATTCTGACCAAGAAAATACTTGTTGAAAAGTGAATGGAAAAATTAGAATTTTGCGAGTTGTACGATGTTTGCGAGACGCAAGAACATTTATTCTTTTTTGTGTTCTCTAGCAAAGTATATTTGGAATGTAACTAGTGTTGTTCTAGGGATTAATTCCATTCAGACTAGTTTTGGAGACTTATATAGAGATTGGTTTAACTCTAATTGCGGTAGGGGTAGGAGAGCTGTTATGTTAGGATATATCACTGAATGTGTGGAAAACAAGAAAGAAATCTTGTTGTCAAAGAATACGACCTGGGAGCCTGAGAATATCGCAAATTGCATAGGAGATCTTCGGACAAAAACCTGGCTGGAGTTATGTGAGGAGGATAGCTGCATTGTGTCCATCTTCATTTCCTTGAAAGCTCCACTGGAGTCTGTTGAGTTATGGTACTTTTTATACCCATCAAAACTTGTAGAGTTGTTCTGCTATTCGTCGATGCTTTTACGGTATAATCCTTGTAATAACTGACATTCCAGTTTCTTAATTGAAACTAGTGTACTTTTTAGGGTTTATAGTAGAGAAAAGGGTACAAGATCCACATCAGGCAGAAGCCACAAGGCGACCCTGATGAAAGTCTAAAGGGCTACGAGCTAAGTTGTGAGCATGCACATTCGATGATCTACCTTCATGGATGAAACTAACATCCACCATGCTATCACGATCAGATTTTATTTCCTTCAGCGCTGGATAAGTAACCAGGCATGCACTCCATCTTCGAAGCTTTGATAATTTTCTGACCATCAGAGAAAAAAATGTTATATTGAGCCGGAATCCAATTTGCTGAGCCCAACAGTTTTGGCGAACTAACCAAATCGTTGGACCATACACCCAACGTAAATTTGAAGCCCAATGAATGGTAAAGCTGGCTGGCCCATAAGACGGAGACGACAGTGATGCTCGGACGGACCATTCCCGAAACCCTCCCCTTTTATAACCCCGCTCTCTGATCCACGGCTCGCTCGTTGCGAGTTCAAAATTTCGATCCCCTCCGCATCCTAGTCCTACCGCGAAACGCAGCAGCCTAGGCGGCCAGGATAACCACCGCCTCCTCCGGT
Organism: Lolium rigidum; assembly: GCF_022539505.1. Classification (NCBI taxonomy): domain Eukaryota; kingdom Viridiplantae; phylum Streptophyta; class Magnoliopsida; order Poales; family Poaceae; genus Lolium; species Lolium rigidum. Next base: position 352,434,603 of record NC_061514.1, on the reverse strand, counting down.
GGGCGCACCCCGCCATGAGCGCGGCGCCCGCCACCGGCCCGCCGCCGGTCGATGGTGGCGGCGGCGGCCGCCGCACCGAGATGGGCAGGGAGCTGGCGCACCCGCCAAAGGACGGGGTCTCCAACCTCCGCTTCTCGAGGAGCAGCGACCGCCTCCTCGTCTCCTCCTGGGAGAAGGTGAGTCCCCATCCTCGCGCGCGCGCGGGCCTCCTGCTTCTTCGAGGAAACGAAACCCTAGCTCCCCGGTTTGACCCGTTGGGTTCGATTGGGGCTTGGTTGCGCGTGCGCGCGCGTTCGCTCCTTCCAGACGGTGCGGCTCTACGACGCTCGGGCCAACGAGCCGGTGGGGGTGGTGTTCACGCACAAGGGCCCCGTGCTGGACTGCTGCTTCCACGACGACGACTCGGGGTTCAGCGCCTCCGCCGACCACGTCGTGCGAAGGTGATGACACCGCGCGACCGCCTGTTTACTTTCCCGTCCCGTTTGATTTGCATTTTCCTGAGACATTCCGAGATTGAACGATTGGGGACGCAGTAGAGCTTTGGCACCCCGACTGATCCCGAGTAGAGATAGAGATTTGCTGATGTGCATTTGTGATGTTAAATTGGGTCGATACCGATAGGGAGTAGTGGATTTCGGGCCCAATTTCCCGCAGCATTATTAACTCAATTTCAATTTATCTTTCGTAGAAATTGAAGCGCAACTGATAGCTCGTATGTTTGGGAACTTTTTTGTCGTCTATATAATGCAGGCTGGCGTTTATTGCTGATAGCAGTTATCGCCTGGGAAGCCATGTTGGTCCAGTGTCCTGTGTGGAGTACTCCTACGACCAAGGTACTTGCTTAATTGCTTTTGCCGAGAAGTGCTATTGTGTTGTCAAACTTCAGTTTCTGAATAACATTGCTAGTTTACTGAATCCATGTTTCCTGTTCCTAGAGATGGGTTAATTAAGTCAATAACCTTGTCAGTCTGACCACAAATTGCAATAGTTCAACTGTACTGCTTTGCTAGTTGAGTTCATCATTTATTTGTTCCTGGTGCTGGGGTAAGACTATCATAATTAGCTTCATGTAAAACTAGTCTTCAGTCACCGTTCAACAATAGTTGAATTCTTTTTTGTGTATTTCACTTATCCTTACAGATGTAGTATTCGATAAATATCAGTTCCATGTACTTGCTTATGATCCACCTTTTGTATTTGTCGCTCAATTCCCTACATTGTTCACCTGCCCCTCATTCAATAGTTGTTCACCAACACCCAAATCCCATGTGAGAAGCTGCAAAAGCCTAGATGACATCTATTGAATGAATATTGAAAATCTTAAGAGGACTATCTGGTTGGCTTGGTCTTTACCAATAGACATGCAAATTATGAAATTACATGAATACTATGCAAGACAATAGTGATATATGGCATTAATAATTCAGAGGTTCTTATGTAGGCTGCAATGATTTGATGTTTCCTGCGTTTATCTAAATCAATTTTACTTTTGTCGCGTGAACAATATTGTGAGTTTACAAGTCCTACGGTGCTGGAAACATTGAAATCCTGTGATCTTTTACATTCATGCTACTAAAATCTACAGCCGTGTTGCATTTGACCCAAAAGAATACTTGGAACTGATAAGTTCATGTCTTATACTACTCCCTCCTGCCCTAAATACTTGTCGCAGATTGTACCGCTTTGCTAGTTGAGTTCATCCTTTAGTACTTCCTGGCGACAAATAATATAATCATGTAAAAAAGTCTTCAGTCACCGCACGACAATAGTTGAATTCCTTTTTGTCTATTTCACTTGTCCTTATATATTGAGTACTCGATAAATATCCATTCCATGTACTTTCTTATGATATCCACCTTTTGTATTTGTTGCTCAATTCCATACATTCTTCATCTGCCCATCATTCAGTAGTTGTTCCAGAAAACCCAAATGCCATATGAGAGGCTGAAAGAGCCTAGATGATATCTATTGAATGAATATTGAAACTCTTAGCAGGATAGCTATCTGATTGGCTTGGCCTTTACCAACAGACATGCGACTTTATGAAACTACGTAAGGGAATGGTGAAATATGGCATTAAGAATTCAGAAGTTCTTATGTAGGCTGCAATGATTTGAAGTTTACTGCGTTTATCTAAAACAATTTAACTTTTGTCGCGTGAACTATACCATGAGCTTACAAGTCCTACATCACTGGAAACATCCAAATCATGTGATCTTCTACGGTTATGGTACTAAAATCTACAGTTGTATTGCATTTGACCCCAAAAAAAACTTGGAACCGATAAGCTCATGTCTTATACTGTTTCATTTTGTAATCAGATAAGATAGATTACTAGATGCATGAGGTAGCATGATACCAAAAGGTTAGGTGAATATTTTGCCCTATTAGGTTATAGTATGTATGAAAAATTCAGTAAATCGGATATATCAGGTAAAATATCTCACTTACAAGTGGACCTTGCATTTCCCGTACAATCATAATTCACTAATTAAGTCTTTTCCAGATAATTTGTCACTTCTTAAGAATAATGTGAAACATCAATGTTTGTAATATGTCTTATGTCAGGGCAAGTTATCACTGGCAGCTGGGATAAGACTATAAAGTGCTGGGATCCAAGAGGTGTTAATGGGCCGCAAGAGCATGCACTTATTGGGACACATAACCAACCTGAACGTGTATACTCACTTTCATTAGCAGGATATAAGTTGGTTGTTGCGACAGCAGGAAGGCATGTGACTGTTTATGATTTGCGCCGTATGTCTGAGCCTGAGCAGCGAAGGATGTCTTTCCTGGGTTATCAAACACGCTGTGTTGAGTGTTATCCAAATGGAACTGGTAAGACTTTGCTATTGTAATTCTGCTAACATGCAATATTCTATATTCCTGCTAAATACTATTTGCATGGTTTGAACCTTCCTTTTGTTATTTTTATAATACACAAAAGATGTGCTAAGATGATATAAGTTTACTTTCTTTGATATTGAGATCCTTCTTGTTCATTTGGAAAGGCGCCGTGAAACTGTTAACATGTACTGCTTCTTGAAGCTTGTAATAAATTTGTAAATGATTGTTGTTCCTATTATCTTTGTGTTCATGCATATGCATGGCAATAGATAAATTGCTTGAAATTTCATGCAACCATGTGATCATCATTTGAATGCAGGTTATTTCCGTAGGTGGATAGGTTTTTTCAAACTCTTTTGTATAGATTATCATTTAGCTCCATTGCTTCTTCTTAATCTACATGATACTAGTAAATTATTATCACTTTATCCTATGATTGTATATTTTCTGATTTTTTTTACTTTGAATTGTGATCTTGATTCAACTATTTAAAGTGCAGTTACTGGTCAACTGGTTTGGAAGTTTGAAATTCTCTATACCACATTAGCATACACAAATTTATTCGAAAGCATGACTTTTTACAGTCTCCTTAATTCTCGTTAACATTTAGCATGTTAATCTCCTTCACGATACTTCCTCCGATCCATAATAAGTGCCGGGGCTTTAGTTCAAATTTAAACTAAAGCTCCAACACTTATTAAGGATCGGAGGGAGTATTGTTTTCCAGTAGTAGAGCTTAAGAAAATATCTATCTCATAATGACGATTCACAGCACAGTCTGAATTTAAAATATCTTTTGAGAATTTTATAATGCCAGCAGAATTTCTGTCACTATGTTATAAGTATATTTGCTGTAAAAAAATGGCTTGCAGTACTACTAAGAATGGGATTTTTTCAACTTTTCTTAATTAGTTTCTTAACTCTAGTGCACCACTGCTGGTTTGACTATGGGCGCCTCATATATTTCTATTTGGTCCTTGTGGGTTAATAATGGTTGATGTCCTTAATTGATATCCACATCAATGGGATCTTAATAGTTCTATGGCGTATCTAACCACGCTTTTTCGTTTTTTTACCTTCTCATACCTGATGTTCAGATTCACTTGGCATGATAGTGTAATTATACACAGTAATAAAATTAATGGACAGTTTCTTAGACTTGTTTAGGGCTCTAGCCTTGTATAAGTTTAATTCCACACATAAAATGCGATTCATAGGCAATGGCGTGTACTGAAGTCACAACATTACTGAAGTAAGCAACAAAAATACATGGACTTTGGAATATTCATGCGCAAACTAGCTATAATGATCATCGTTTTGAACTCTAGTCTCTAAGTGCATTTATCATTTTACCTTTTTTTTGAAAAGGCGAACGGAGCCCCGGCCTGTGCATCGAGTGATGCACACAGCCTTTCTGGGCTTAACATTTATCAGTACATTCAGCAAAGTGTCTTTTAATTTAAGGTTTAGCCTTAACTTCTATGTAGGATTTGCTTTGGGTTCTGTGGAAGGACGAGTTGCAATGGATTTCTTTGATCAAACTGCAGCTGGTCTCTCTAAGAGGTATATCTATGTCGCAAAAGATAAAAGGTCACTTGTATTGGAGTTTTACTGAAGATAATGGTACTGTCGTTGCTGTGTAATTGCCTTCTTTTCATCAGGTCACTTGTGTTCCACCTTTGCACCTAGCTAGATGCTTTTCCATTAAGTGTTTATTCTCATCAGGTATGCTTTCAAGTGCCATCGATTGAATGAGGGCGGACGGCTAGTTGTATGTCCTGTCAATGCAATTACATTCCACCCAAGGTAAAATGCCCCTCGTCTCTTTCTCTCTCTCGTACTGTTGTGAACCTGCAGTTTCTTTAATGGCCTCATCTAATATATGCAGCTATGGAACGTTTGCCACTGGTGGAGCTGATGGATTTGTATACACTTGGGATGGAGAAAGCAAAAAGAAGTTGTTTCAGGTTCTTCTGGACCCGCGATTTATCTGTCAAACAATTAGTTATCATTCTGTGTCAGGAATGCAGAACTCAGGCTATCTGAATTTTTCTCTGTTTTCGATTGCAGTACCCCAAGCACGAAACTAGCATTGCTGCACTGTCTTTCAGCAGGGATGGCAGTCTGCTCGCTGTTGCATCCAGTTACACTTACGAAAAGGGAGATATAGAGTAAGACCAAAGTTTCGCTATAACCTGGGAACAATTTGCCTGCCATTCAAGATGGAAACCAGTGAACTGTCAATTTGACCGTTTCTTTTGAATTTTGCAGCCATCCGCCTGATAAGATCTTTATCCGCGACGTCAACGACTTGGAAGTAAAGTCGAGGCACGCTGCAAATCTTGCACCGCCACAGTAGGGTCGCCATCATCTTTGAGATGAAGTACTGCCGAGTGAGGTGTGTTTTCTTCAACAGGTTGCTTGTTCCCGCTTTAGTTCTGAGGCTCGCTGGGGATATATTGGGACGCGTGTGCTTAGTCTTGGCTGAAGCTGTGGATTCTGTTGATATGAACCTGGCCTATGCTCCGTTACAGTAATACAGTCAGTGTTAGGATTACTGATATACTAGCAGTCCGGTTGTATAGCATATTAGCATATGAACACTCTGGAGAAAGTTGTAGTCCCACGAGGATAAATCACTATAGTTACCATTTACACCAAAGATGCAAAGTTGTAGTCTCTCGACAAAGTTGTAATCTCTGAACTGGGTTCACCCTGGAATGTTGACCCCAATCCAATCATCAGTAGCTTCCTCTTAAGAAGTGAAAGAAATCTGGTCATTTATGACACAGATCCCACTGGATCAAACAATCTGGTATAATTTTATCATTTCGACAGCATAAGTAGCAACTCGTGGGGATTATTCTCCGCGGAGACGATTAGGGGAGCACCTTGTGGATCTGCTCCCCAACAAAGCGCCCTACTTAAGCGTTTGTAGTCGAGTACTCCTGTACATATGTGGGATCGACGCTAAGCTAGTAATTAAGAGAGGCCACAGCTCATGCTGTTTCTCATTTTCTATCAACGCCGCATATATGTACATTATACAGCAGTATTATTCTGTGCTGTTCCCCACATCCGCACGTCGAGAGTGAGTGGCACAGCTGCAGCTATCAATAAGTACACTAGTATATACGTCTGCGTATATAGATCTTCTTATGTGGTGTAATATACTGCCTGGAGTATATTATTGCCCGAAGTGATCACTGAGAGCTGATAATTGGGCCTCGCCATTACTGTCGCCGCGTTCTACTACTATAAACGAGCACGCCACTGCACGTACGGTCACCCGCCCGCTGGTACCTACTGTCTGTTTGTTTGTCCACACGTTGCTTCACGTTTCTTCTCAAATTGGGCAAATGTTCTGTCTGTTGATTAACCTGGCAGCGACATAGCTAGGATAATTAGTGTTATGTACTAATACGATGTTATGAGCATTCATTGCTGAGGATATGTACATGTGCTGCGGTGTTTTGCCACATACTAACAAGTGTTAAACTAATTTATTTTCGAAAAAGAAGTGTTAAATTATTGGATTATGGGGTATCGGAAAGTTCCATCGCGATCTTTTTGAGTTTAAACCGGTTGGTAGAATGGCAGGTTTGTGGCGGGCTCGTTGAAAAAATAATTTAAACAGATCCAAGATGACAGATATTGGATCCTTAATTTTGTTTTTGATAAAGGGAATCGGATCCTTAATTTGGGAGATTTACTTACACATGCAGTCAACTAGGTAGCATTACCCAGACAACATTGTTCTGTTGTTAGAGTGAAAAGTAAGCAGCATTACTAGGTCGTGGAAGTCCAGGAACACCGAACTCCGGTACACACATACCTGGATATTTAAATTTAAATGTTCTTTGTAGTCTCGCTAATTTAATATCCGCTAGAATTCAGCATTGTCGAGATTATTTTTCATTGGGGGCTAGTCTTTGATCTCTACTCTAACTTCAACTAGTAGCTCACATAAACGTCTAGGAAGAATTTTGATCTTTCCTCCCAACGTTGTGTGGCTTTGTAAAGGTTAATTCATATTAATTTCTATGTGTGTGTCACGAGAAACGTTCACTCGTTCGGAAAGACGGTGCTGGTAGGCCGGCTAGCTAAATTATCCCCAAAGCTTGAGTCAGCCTATGATATTGATACGATCAGTCGTTGTTGAGGATATGTACATGTGCTGCGGTGTTTTGTCATCACATACTAAGTGTTAAACTATTGGATTATGGGGTATCAAAAAGTTGGATCGAGATCTTTTTGAGTTCAAAGAGGTTGGTAGAATGGCAGGTTTGTGGCGGGCTTGTTGAAAAATAGTTGAAACAGATCCAAGATGACCGATATCGGATCGTTAATTGGAGATTTACTCACACATGTGGTCGACTAGGTAGCATTACCCAGGCAACATTTTTCTGTTGTTAGAGTTAAAAGTAAACAGTTTTACCAAGTCGTGGAAGTCCAGGAACACCGTACTCCCGTACACACATACCTGGCTATTTAAATTTAAATGTTGTAGTCTCGCTAATTTAATATCCCCTAGAATTCGACATTGTCGAGATTATTTTCATTGGGAGCTAGTCTTTGATATCTACTCTAATTTCAACTAGTAGCTCACGTAAACGTCTAGGAAGAATTTTGATCTTCCTTCCCAATATTGCGTGGCTTCGTAAAGCTTAAATTCATATTAATTTGTATCTGCGTGTCACAAAAAACCTTCAATCATTCGGATAGACAATGCTGGTAGGCCGGCTAGCTAAATTATCCCCAAAGCTTGAATCAGCGTATGATACGATCATTCGTTCCTGAGGATATGTACATGTGCTGCGGTGTTTTGTCACCACATAGTGGTGTTAAACTAGCTAAATTATCCCCAAAACATGAGTCAGTCTATGATACGGTCATTCGTTCATGAGGATATGTACATGTGCTGCGGTGTTTTGTCATCACATACTAGGTGTTAAACTATTGGATTATTGGGTATCGAAATGTTGGATCGAAATCTCAAAAAAAAGAAAGAGAAGTTCGATCGAGATCTTTGAGTTTAAAGCGGTAGGAAGAATGGCAGGTTTGTGGCGGGCTCGTTGAAAAATAATTGAAACAGATCCAAGATGATCAATATCAGATCGTTAATTTGGAAGATTTACTTGCACGTGCGGTCGACTAGGTAGCATTACCCAGGCAATATTGTTTGTTGCCTTGGAATTCGCGTCCATGTTCGAGTGAAAAGTAAGCAGTGCTGCCAGGTCGTGCAAGTGCAGGAACGCCGTACTTCCGTACACGCATCCTGATACTTGGCTATTTAAATATTCCTTAAATAGTTCTGTTAATTTCGTTGCGTTAAACTTCTTCTACAGTAGTAATTTTGTATTTCTGCTACAATTCAACAACTAGCGGCTCACATAAACGGGTAGGGATAATTTCCACCTTTCTTCCAATATTTTCTGCCTTCGTAAAGCTGAAATTCATATCAATTTACCGTCATTCGGATAAACAACGATGGTCGGCCGGCTAGCTAGCTAAATCATCCCCAAAGTTTGCGTCAGCCTAGAGCGGCTCTGTGACTGTGAGTCGTTAGACTACCACGGTGCCGTACGTCGTGGAGCTCGGCTGCGGATCGACGGGCCAGGCCCCGTGCGCGAAGGCTCTCGTGGCAGGTGAGGTGTCTCCTCCCATGCAGCACCTGGAGCGCCCACATCCAATAACGTGCCTGCTCCCCCCCAGCAACTACCACACTGCCACGTCACTGCCACACGCGCTCGACGCGGCCGGAGACTTTGTCGCTGTCGTGGTAGTTGATCGCCGGTAACACCCTGGGCCGCGCGCTCGCCGGCTCGTGGCACCTGCCGCCGGTCGCCTAGTGGCATGTGCTGGTTCGGCCGCCTGTCAACGTGGTGTCCAAATGGTTTGGCATTTGCTTGGGGCAAGCAAGAGATCAGTGTTCACTACATGCCCAGTGCTCTAGCTTGTGGCGCTGTCGCCTATGCTTATCATCCTCTTAAGCTTTGTATTGTTTTCTTTTATTCTTTGCAAGTCTGGGTGTGCATACCGGTCTCACAGAAAAGAAAAAAGAAGATTATAATTCTTATGTGTAGTAGAAAAGGTAAATTTGATCGTGTTTATGCTTGTCCGTTCCATCCAATTTTGCATCTTGGATGAGACACGCATATTTGTCTCAAACGAAGAAACTAAATTATGCGTATCTTGTTAGGGAGTCGACCTAATTATCGTGCATCAATCATAAATTTGACAGTGTTATGGTTAGCTCTTCCATCCAATTTTGTGTCTTCGAAAGTGCATCTATGTGCATTTGTGTCCCAAAGAAATAAATTAAGTATTTATCATCCATCATATATTTGATCCTATTTTACCGTTGTCCCTACTATTTTCGTCCAAAAGTTTAGATACACATATCAGTCTAAAAATGGAAAATAATCTTGAATGGATATACTTTTAAAAGGGAGACGCGTTATTTATGTTCCATCACAAAATCGATCTTGTGCGCCATTCTCTTCCATCCATACTTACAGGTCTCATGCATGAAAAGAAAAAATATCTCAAATGTATATAGTTCGGAAAGAGAGATGTTTATACTCAATCAAAGTTTCAAGGCCTCGTTGGATTGTAAGGGTTTCATACAATTTTGCTAGGATTCCAATCCTTAGCATTTTTTTTCCTATGGATTGCCTTTGGATCAAACGAATGCTGGTACCGAAATATCTATGGATTGGATTGCTACTCCTTATTCCATAGGAATCTAACCATCCACTCTAACATCAATTTTCTTTTCCTGACTCAAGTGCATAGGACCGAGACACTTCCTGTGTTTCATTTGTTTCATCCGAGTATCCGAACGGCGATTTATTCAGTTATCATGTGGTTTACGGTCTATAGAGGCCGTCAACCTTGCACGTTGTTGTCCAGTGATTGCAGTCCTATGAAATTTGTACTTCGGACATCCTGATGTAATGATATGTGTACGGACCTTGAGTATTGCGTTTCATTTTAGAAAAGGCGTATTTTGTACGTATTGTAAAGTGACTTTTTTTAATCTTTTATTGAGTCGTTTGTATGTTTATGACAAATTAAATGGAAAGATCCAGCGAGCACTAAATCTTTTTTCTCGGAGGCCAGGATTTGCCCTCCATCAATGCACCCATATCCTCCCAGAAAGCAGCAGGGACGTGTCGGAAAAATACCAAGTACGTCAAAAAGAACAAGCATGTATGTACTCGGTACTCCTACAGTCATACTGCCCTTTGTCGTACGTAACGAACGCACGTCTTATCCCTCACGAAGGGACCAGATCACACGGCTCCAGAGCCAAGCAGCACCCAAGCCGTCAGATCTCCTAATCCACCCGGTGATGACTTGACCACCAAGTCACACACACGCACGGCCTCGCGGTCGCATACGTGCACGCGGCTGGGCCCCTCTCGCCACGCTTACCGCTCGCCGCCCCGCCGCCTGCGTAGCAGAAGGAGACCACAGTGCCACACCCCGCAGTCCGCACTACCCTCACTTCCCCCAGCCACAGCCACTATATATGCCAGCCTCCGCCCACGCCTCCCTCACCCACACCCACCACTCTCCTACTTGTCCACCTCCCCCTCTTCTCCTCTCCTCTCTCCCGCCGGTCAACCCCGATCCATGTCGCTCGAGGAGGTCTCCCGCAAGTCCCCCGCGCCGCCGGCGTCCCCGCCGCGGATGGACTCGTGGGCTCGAGGCGGGCGCCGCACCAAGCGCCGCGGCGGCGCCGGGAGCTTCGGCGGCGGCGCCGAGTCCGACGACGAGTACGTCGCGCTCTGCCTCGTCATGATGGCGCGCGGCGTCCGCGGCGACGCCGACGACGTCAAGGGCGTTGCCGCGCCGCGGAAGCCGCACGGGTACGAGTGCTCCGTGTGCGGCAAGGTGTACGCGTCCTACCAGGCGCTCGGCGGCCACAAGACGAGCCACCGGAAGCCGCCCGCGCCGCCGGCGCAGGCGCCGCCCGCGGGCGGCGCCGGCGACGAGGCGTCCGTCGTCGCGGAGGCGAGGGTGCACCGGTGCTCGCTCTGCGACCGCACGTTCCCGTCGGGCCAGGCGCTGGGCGGGCACAAGCGCCTGCACTACGAGGGCGGCCCCGAGGCGCTCGGCGGCGGCAAGGACAAGGAGGCTGCCAAGGCGAAGGCGGCCGCGCTGCTCAGGGACTTCGACCTGAACCTCCCCGCGGCGGCTTCCGACGCCGAGAGCGGCCTACCGGAGACGAAGAGGGCGCGGACGGCCATGCTTCTAGCAGCTGTCTGATCGGCGGCGGCGGCGCGGTTTAGGTTTTGGTGGTTTTTAGGATAGGTTCCGATTGTTGCCATTTGGTTGATTGCTTGATTTGTTCTGCCTCCGGCTCCGGACGGGAAATTGTGCGCTGGTGGAGGGTGTTGATATGGTAAGCGCAGCCAGCGTTTGCGTGGCGCGGTGGTGTTACCAAAACTTTACTTGTCCGTCGTTTGACTCCCGCCGTCGGATAAAGAAATCCGACGGCTAGCTGGGACTGGACTTGCTTGTGACCCTTGGTCAAAACTATATAAAGAAACTTTTCTTTTTCCATTTTCTTTCCAACTTATATTTGTTTGGGTGTGAAAGTGAAAAACAAAGGGATAGCCTACTTAGCATCCAGCTGTGTGTTTTGCAGTGCAAAACTACTAGGAGTTCACAATACACCATCAAGGAAAGTAATGTGGTTGCGTATGATCTTTGCTGGTTTTTACTATTTCATTAGTGGCCGTGCAGTGCCCTGATTAACACTGCAAGCTACACGCGGCTGTTAAAGAAGTGCGTGTTTACATGGACAGTGACACGGCCATAGACGCCGCATTGACCTCTTAAACTCAGGAAGGTTACACCCGGCCGTAATCAATCTTAATCGTTTCGACAAGTAACCTGTAACCACCACACAAAAACTCAATTGCCCTTCAGTTACAAGTTAAACAAAGGAGAAGATTGCATACCTAAAGCAAAAGTCAACTGAAGGATCAATTGGCAAAACCTGTTGGCTTTGTGGAAGCTGATAATACTTGATAATTTCCGGTGAGTTCATGACTGATTCAGCATGAATCAAGTGGCCTTGTTGCATGAACCTTCTTCCAGCAGCTCTCATCACCCATCTTAGTTAGCTTCTTGGTGAACTGCGTCTCAGTTCAATGCATAATATGTTACGACCCGTGACCAGAACTTTGCGACATAAAGTTAGTTAATTGGCAGCGTAGACGACGTGTCTGCAGTTTCGACATGTGTGTGTATATATATCTACCTCCTTGTTGACAGCTTTGGATATGGATCAAGCAGAGCTGAAGCAACTAATCGACAAAGACAATTGTTAAGTAGTGGTACTAAGAATAGCGAAGCAGAGAGGTCACGTCGACCAAACCAGGGGGCGACCTGCCTGGCTGCCTCAGAATGAAGATACGTAGTACTACGTACGTGCGTGCGTGACCGGGCTCGATCGGGGTGTCGTTGTCGAGATGGATGGAGCCGTGGGAAGCATGCCTCGGCTCTAGAAGCCAGGCCAACGCGGCGGCGTCGACCGGACGCGTGGACTCGGCCTCCGGCTGCCGACGGCAGGTGTTGCATGCGCCAAAGCGTGCTACGAACGAGCTCGTAAGAACTTGTGATGTGCCGGTCCTACTCCTTCTCCGGAGTCCAGAAAAAGATTGCTCTCCTTTTCTAGTTTGCTGTAACCCGGCCAATGTTGTTTCAGGCTTTCGGATGTGTATATCTAAAGGTATAAAGGTTGCACCCTCATGGAGTACTCCTGGCCTATCCACGATATGCCACCAGGCGCGC